>NC_092418.1:12890670-13220541 GCF_040894005.1 Engystomops pustulosus
GTCAGCTACGTACTCCCTCACCATCTTTCTGTAAAGATCAGCCCTACTCTGCCGAGACTGGGGACAGGTGACAGTGTCTTGCTGGGGTGACATAAAGCTGGCAAAAGCCTTGTAAAGCGTACCCTTGCCAGTGCTGGACAAGCTGCCTGCTCGCCTACTCTCCCTCGCTACTTGTCCCGCAGAACTACGCACTCTGCCGCTAGCGCTGTCAGAAGGGAAATACTGTTTCAGCTTGTGAACCAGGGCCTGCTGGTATTCATACATTCTCACACTCCTTTCCTCTGCAGGGATGAGAGTGGAAAGATTTTGCTTGTACCGTGGGTCCAGGAGAGTGAACACCCAGTAATCGGTGCTGGAATAAATTCTTTGAACGCGAGGGTCACGGGATAGGCAGCCTAGCATGAAATCTGCCATATGCGCCAGAGTACCAACGCGTAAGAATTCACTCCCCTCACTGGCCTGACTGTCCATTTCCTCCTCCTCCAACTCCTCCAACTCCTCTTCTTCTGCCCATACACGCTGGACAGTGAAGGACTCAACAATGGTCCCCTCTTGTGTCTCGCCAACATTCTCCTCCTCTTCCTCCTCATCCTCCTCCACCTCCACCTCCTCCGATATGCGCTGAGAAACAGACCTAAGGGTGCTTTGGCTATCAACAAGGGAATCTTCTTCCCCCGTCTCTTGTGACGAGCGCAAAGCTTCCGACTTCATGCTGATCAGAGAGTTTTTCAACAGGCCAAGCAGCGGGATGGTGAGGCTGATGATGGCGGCATCGCCACTGACCATCTGTGTTGACTCCTCAAAGTTACTCAGCACCTGACAGATATCAGACATCCACGTCCACTCCTCATTGTAGACTTGAGGAAGCTGACTGACCTGACTACCAGTTCTGGTGGAAGTTGACATCTGGCAGTCTACAATGGCTCGGCGCTGCTGGTAAACTCTGGATAACATGGTCAGTGTTGAATTCCACCTCGTGGGCACGTCGCACAACAGTCGGTGAGCGGGCAGTTGGAGGCGGCGCTGCGCTGCCCTGAGAGTGGCAGCATCTGTGCTGGACTTCCTGAAATGCGCACAGATGCGGCGCACCTTTGTGAGCAAATCTGACAGATTGGGGTATGTCTTGAGGAAACGCTGAACTATCAGATTTAACACATGGGCCAGGCATGGCACATGTGTCAGTCTGCCGAGTTGCAGAGCCGCCACCAGGTTACGGCCGTTGTCACACACAACCATGCCTGGCTTCAGGTTCAGCGGTGCCAGCCACAGATCAGTCTGCGCCGTGATGCCCTGTAATAGCTCTTGGGCGGTGTGCCTTTTATCGCCTAGGCTCAGCAGTTTGAGCTACCGACTGATGGCGCCGTGCCAACGGATGGTAGTTCGGAGGAGGAGGTGGAGGAGGGGTGGGAGGAGGAGGAGGCATAGTAGGCCTGAAACACCTGGACCGAGGTAGGCCCCGCAATCCTCGGCGTTGGCAGTATATTACCAGCCCCAGGGTCAGACTCGGTCCCAGCCTCCACCAAGTTAACCCAATGTGCCGTCAGCGATATATAGTGGCCCTGCCCGGCAGCACTCGTCCACGTGTCCGTGGTCAGGTGGACCTTGTCAGAAACGGCGTTGGTCAGGGCACGGGTGATGTTGTCTGACACGTGCTGGTGCAGGGCTGGGACGGCATATCGGGAAAAGTAGTGGCGGCTGGGGACCGAGTACCGAGGGGCGGCCGCCGCCATGAGGTTGCGAAAGGCCTCGGTCTCTACTAGCCTATAGGGCAGCATCTCCAGGCTAAGCAATCTGGAGATGTGCACATTAAGGGCTTGGGCGTGCGGGTGGGTTGCACTATATTTGCGTTTCCGCTCCAGCGTCTGGGGTATGGAGAGCTGAACGCTGGTGGATGCTGTGGAGGATCGTGGAGGCGACGATGGGGTTTTTGTGGCAGGGTCCTGGGCAGGGGGCTGACTATCAGCTGACACAGGGGAAGGAGCAGTGGTGTGCACGGCCGGAGGTGAACGGGCTTGTTGTCACTGAGTGGGGTGTTTAGCATTCATATGCCTGCGCATACTGGTGGTAGTTAAGCTAGTAGTGGTGGAACCCCTGCTGAGCCTGGTTTGGCAAATGTTGCACACCACAGTCCGTCGGTCATCCGGTGTTTCCTTAAAGAACCTCCAGACTTCTGAAGATCTAGCCCTCGCCGCAAGAGCCCTCGCCACGGGAGCTTCACTAGTTGACACATTTGGCGCTGATGCACCAGCTCTGGCCCTGCCTCTCCGTCTGGCCCCACCACTGCCTCTGCCAACCTGTTCTGGTCGAGGACTCTCCTCCGTCTCAGAAGCACTGTGTTCACCCGGCCTCTCAACCCAGCTTGGGTCTGTCACCTCATCATCCTCCGATCCCTCAGTCTGCTCCCCCCTCGGACTTCATGCCCTGATAACAACTTCCCCACTGTCTGACAACCGTGTCTCCTCATCGTCGGACACCTCTTTACACACTTCCACTACGTCAAGAAGGTCATCATCACCCACAGACTGTGACTGGTGGAAAACCTGGGCATCGGAAAATTGCTCAGCAGCAACCGGACAAGTGGTTTGTGACTGTGGGAAGGGTCCAGAAAACAGTTCCTCAGAGTATGCCGGTTCAAATGCCAAATTTTCCTGGGAGGGGGCAGACTGGGGGGGAGGAGGCTGAGGTGCAGGAGCTGGAGGAGTGGCGATTTCGGTGACATGGGTGGACTGCGTGGAAGACTGACTGGTGGACAAATTGCTCGAAGCATTGTCAGCAATCCACGACATCACCTGTTCGCACTGTTCTGGCCTCAACAGTGCTCTACCACGAGTCCCAGTAACTTCAGACATGAACCTAGGGAGTGTAGCTCTGCGGCGTTCCCCTGCTCCCTCATAAGCAGGTGGTGTCTCACCCCGGCCAGGACCACGGCTTCTGACCCCTGCAGTAGTTGGACGCCCACGTCCCCGCCCTCGTCCTCTACCCCTAGCCCTCGGGTTAAACATTTTTAAAATGAAAGTTATAGCTTTAATTTTTTTTTAACTTTTTTTTGTGTTTTTTTTTTTTTTTTGTGTTTTTGAGTTTTTAAAACCAAACGATGCTATCCTATTGCTATGGCTATTTTCTAGCCAAGTATGAAAGCACACTACTATGCCAGATGAGATGACACTGAGTGATGTTGTCTGACACGTGCTGGTGCAGGGCTGGGACGGCATATCGGGAAAAGTAGTGGCGGCTGGGGACCGAATACCGAGGGGCGGCCGCCGCCATGAGGTTGCGAAAGGCCTCGGTCTCTACTAGCCTATAGGGCAGCATCTCCAGGCTAAGCAATCTGGAGATGTGCACATTAAGGGCTTGGGCGTGCGGGTGGGTTGCACTATATTTGCGTTTCCGCTCCAGCGTCTGGGGTATGGAGAGCTGAACGCTGGTGGATGCTGTGGAGGATCGTGGAGGCGACGATGGGGTTTTTGTGGCAGGGTCCTGGGCAGGGGGCTGACTATCAGCTGACACAGGGGAAGGAGCAGTGGTGTGCACGGCCGGAGGTGAACGGGCTTGTTGTCACTGAGTGGGGTGTTTAGCATTCATATGCCTGCGCATACTGGTGGTAGTTAAGCTAGTAGTGGTGGAACCCCTGCTGAGCCTGGTTTGGCAAATGTTGCACACCACAGTCCGTCGGTCATCCGGTGTTTCCTTAAAGAACCTCCAGACTTCTGAAGATCTAGCCCTCGCCGCAAGAGCCCTCGCCACGGGAGCTTCACTAGTTGACACATTTGGCAGACTGGGGGGGAGGAGGCTGAGGTGCAGGAGCTGGAGGAGTGGCGATTTCGGTGACATGGGTGGACTGCGTGGAAGACTGACTGGTGGACAAATTGCTCGAAGCATTGTCAGCAATCCACGACATCACCTGTTCGCACTGTTCTGGCCTCAACAGTGCTCTACCACGAGTCCCAGTAACTTCAGACATGAACCTAGGGAGTGTAGCTCTGCGGCGTTCCCCTGCTCCCTCATAAGCAGGTGGTGTCTCACCCCGGCCAGGACCACGGCTTCTGACCCCTGCAGTAGTTGGACGCCCACGTCCCCGCCCTCGTCCTCTACCCCTAGCCCTCGGGTTAAACATTTTTAAAATGAAAGTTATAGCTTTAATTTTTTTTTAACTTTTTTTTGTGTTTTTTTGTGTTTTTTTGTGTTTTTGAGTTTTTAAAACCAAACAATGCTATCCTATTGCTATGGCTATTTTCTAGCCAAGTATGAAAGCACACTACTATGCCAGATGAGATGACACTGAGTTATTAAACAAAATAAACGTAAAATAAAAAAGGACAAATGGCAGACTGTGCCTAATTGAAATCCAACCCCTACTAAATTTTCCCACTTCGGTCTTTGCAATGGATATGTGCGTCACTAAGCGCAAAACACAGCGGTCGCAAGTCTCACTACAAATTGCTCACAATTGGCTAGTAGATGCACTGCAGCAAGTACAGCCACCAGCAGATCAACCAGAAATCAAATATATAACGCTACTGTAGGCGTAAGCCGTTTGGATTCTCCTATGGCTATTTTCTAGCCAAGTATGAAAGCACACTACTATGTCAGATGAGATGACGCTGAGTTATTAAACAAAATAAACGTAAAATAAAAAAGGACAAATGGCAGACTGTGCCTAATTGAAATCCAACCCCTACTAAATTTTCCCACTTCGGTCTTTGCAATGGATATGTGCGTCACTAAGCGCAAAACACAGCGGTCGCAAGTCTCACTACAAATTGCTCACAATTGGCTAGTAGATGCACTGCAGCAAGTACAGCCACCAGCAGATCAACCAGAAATCAAATATATAACGCTACTGTAGGCGTAAGCCGTTTGGATTCTCCTATGGCTATTTTCTAGCCAAGTATGAAAGCACACTACTATGCCAGATGAGATGAGTTATTAAACAAAATAAACGTAAAATAAAAAAGGAAAAATGGCAGACTGTGCCTAATTGAAATCCAACCCCTACTAAATTTTCCCACTTTGGTGTTTGAGGTGGATATGTGTGCCACTAAGAGCTAAACACAACGGTAGCAAGTCCCCCTGCTAATTCCTCACAAAATGGTACTAGATGCAAATAAAAAAAAAAAAAGTAGAACGTTATTGTAGCCCTAAGAAGGGCTGTTGGGTTCTTGGAGAATCACTCCTGCCTAAAAGTAAGCTAATAGAACACCCTAACGCTTTCCCTGACCAGCAGCAGCTCTCTCCCTAGCGGCATCCAGACACAGAGTGATCCGAGCAGCGCGGGCAGCGGCTAGTCTATCCCAGGGTCACCTGATCTGGCCAGCCAACCACTGCTATCGACGTGTAAGGGTACCACGTCATGCTGGGTGGAGTGCAGAGTCTCCTGGCTTGTGATTGGCTCTGTTTCTGGCCGCCAAAAAGCAAAACGGCGGGAGCTGCCATTTTCTCGAGCGGGCAAAGTATTCGTCCGAGCAACGAGCAGTTTCGAGTACGCTAATGCTCGAACGTGCATCAAGCTCGGACGAGCATGTTCGCTCATCTCTAGTTGGCACGTTTCGGATGGAACATTGTCCTTAATAGTAATTAGACATAATTTAGAAAAGACATAAGCGGATGTGATATTACAGAAAAAAGGAGAAAATGTAGTAACGTATAATATAATATATATATATATATGTTTGAATACCGGTATTTATAAATGCAAATACAAGTAGAGATTCAAGAATGTATCATATCAGGACACATCACAAAAGCAATTTTCTACTAAGAGTATAACAAATAGATTTTGAGATTGAGACCATTAGGAGAACTTGAGGGTTGAGGGTGCGTCCACACGTTTAGTTTTTCAGATGCAGTTTTTGATGCCCAAACCCGGAGTGTAGTAAAAATAGAGGAGGAGTAACAATTCTCAATGATAATGCATTACCCATTATGAACCCACACCTGCTTTTGGCTTAAAAAATTGCATCTAAAAAACTGAACGTGTGGCTGCACCCTAAGGGTCATGATCCAGAAACCCTCACAGGTTGACCTTTCTGATACCTTGAACTAGCATAGAATCAATTACTGACAAATGTAGATTTCAAAATGTCTGGACATTCTTGACATTTTCTCATTGCTTATCGAGTTTAGAACAGTGGCAGCACCATCATATGTACCCTGATCCACTCCGGCCTCTTAGTGATTATGGGTGCAATCTCCACCAGTTCTGATCTATAGACCAGATTGGTACTGGCAGAGCCTTTTGCTGTAGTCTCTGAAGGAATACTGGTCAGGCTCTATCCCTATTTTGGGAATCAATCTGGCCAAAGTTTGGCAAATTCAGGATATTTCTGAACCAGATTGGGCCTGATCCTCCTTCAGCCCAGCGAGACTCCTGTCCAGATATATAAAAGATCGCTGTTGCACTTTTAGAAAATGGCGCTAACCAAATGCACCTTTTGGATAAATGATAAATGAAATGGTAAACAATATTGGGGCTTATTTACTAAGGGTCCCACGGTTGCATATCGGTTGGGTTCCCCAGCGTTTTTCAGGGATCGCGACACTTGGACAGGTATTTAGCAGCTTTCATGGACACAAATCGGGGGACGGACCGTTGGACGATTCGACAGATTCTGACAAACCGCAGGATTTTACTTAAAAATTGTGTTGCAAGACAAAGTACTTACATACATCAGGAGAAAGATGGTTAACTCCGGCGGACCTGATCGGGGAAGCAACACATTCAGGAAATCGGGTGCACAATCTAAGTGAGTCGCCGCAGAGTTCATTATCGAAAAAAATTTGTGTTGGGTTTCTCAGGAGGTCTACTGAGATGGCCCTAAAAAATCACGTAAATGTTAATAAAGGAAAGTAAAACTCATGATTTGATGATATGATAGTGCTTATTTATTTACAACTATTTACAACGAAACGTGTATTGAGATCTTTTGCCTTGCGTATTCAAATCTTCGGCATTGGTGACCAATCTAAAAATGAAATAGATTAAAGGAGTATGAGAGTCAGCTCGGGGTGTCCGAAAGGTTGTAATAGACGATGAAAATGGGCTCACCTCCGGAGTTGCGTATGTCTGCAAAACTTCCAAATGTGGGATCTGCGAGACTCCTTAGGAAGTGGTGTCAGGGATAATTCTACCCCAGAGTCAGTTAGAGGATAGTTAATGGTCACAGTGGGGTAGATGAACGATCCATGAGGAGTGCACAGAATACTTAAAAGAGAGGGTGAAAAGATAAGCGTTATGTCCATGTGGGTTATGGACTATAGTCACAAAGTAAGTCCCTAGCAAACCCTAGTTTGGAACATAGATCTAATACACCCTGGTAGCCTAGCCTCGGGACTGTGGTCCTATTAAACCACAGGCCCGACTGGAACCTGACCCTGCAATAGCTGGCCCTGTTATAGACCTATTTAGCAGCTAAAGTCAGGTAATGGTCCTTATAATGTTACAGAGGTGTCACAAATGGAGTTGTGGCTCCTGCGTTATAAGATGCATGTCCTGAATGGAGTATGAATCCCAAATCCTGACAAGGCTTGTTTCGCCCTATGGGGTTCATCAGGGGATCACTGGGTTCATCCAACAAACATCCTATTGAAAAGTGGGTAGCTTGTTTTAATGTTTGCCCTGCTAGGATGCATGTGAAACAAGAGTGGTGTATATTGATCAAAGGAGCTTAATAGTCTTACCTTGTCCCTTGTGGGGGCAGTTTACGGGTAAGGCAATGCAGCCAGGTGAATAGAGGTTGCTTAGAGAGTGTGGGGTACGCTCATTGTCTAAGCCATGGGGTCCAGTGGGATCTTCTGTTTCGGTCCTAGATGCCGGGGGTTTAAAAAGGGCGCGCCGTGGGGCGGAGCCTGACCGCAGAGCGAGACGGCTGCGTCTGAGTGAGCTCCCGCTGTGAGGAGACGCGACCCGCCATATAGCAATTATAATATCGCTTCTAAAGATGGGGAAAGCAAAGGAAAGAGCCGTGGAGAGGATTGAGACGCCGAGGACTAAGAAGCATCAAGGAGACTTGGATAAGTTTCTTAAAAAGAAGCTCGCTACTCCACCAGCCACAGGCCGCAAGATGGCGCCGGCTGAACCGCATGACTCTGATGTGCCAGACGAGTCAGACCTGGAAAGCCTAGCTGACAATAGCGATGCAGCAGCAACATCTGAGGTACCTCTATCACGGTCATTCCTGAAGAAAACGCTTTTTCAAGCCCTAACGCCTGTGGCCAAAGAGCTAGCAGACTTAAGAGCAGAAATCAGGCAAATAGGAAGGAGAGTGGAGACATTAGAAGAAGCGCAGGACGCCATCATAGACCATAGTACAGCTATGGAAGAGGGCCACAAAGCACAATTAAGAGCAATCAACTCAGCATTTTCTTTATTAGAAGATCAAGAAAACCGTAGCAGGAGGAAGAATGTTAGAATAAAGGGAGTCCCAGAGACTATACTGTATGACGACCTGCAGAGTTATGCAGTAGATATGTTTGCAGATCTCCTGACACCAGAAAGAGCCAATCAAATATGCATAGAGCGCATCCATAGGGCACTAAGACCTGCGCCTAAACAGGATGATCCGCCGCGAGACATCATTTGTGGGCTGTTAAGCTACGTCGACACAGCCGCCATTTTAAGAGCAGCAAGGGAGAAAGGAGATTATTCCTTCAAAGGAGACAAGATCAATTTCTTCCAAGACCTGTCCTCCTCTACGCTTAACAAACGTAGACATCTAAAGCCGCTCACAGATTACTTAAAGAGCAATAAAATACTGTTTCGCTGGCTATACCCATTTGCACTCACCTTCCAATTCAGGGGGAAAAGAGGCACAGTTAGAACACCTGAAGACCTACTGCAAGTCTGGGATATTCTAGACATTAACCCGATGGAGATCCAGTCATGGCAGACTGTTCCGGAACACCTACTGGACTTGCCGCCCTTGCCGCAGCGTCAGCCATGGAAGGTAGCAGGGTCCACAAAATCGCCGAGACCGAAAAAGTGACTGTTACAGTCAACAGCAGTATATTCACCATGCCATTTGTGGATCTTGAGACGGAGAACAGATAGTCCAAGGGACACTAAGTATACTTTTATTGCTATATAA
Organism: Engystomops pustulosus; assembly: GCF_040894005.1. Taxonomy (NCBI): domain Eukaryota; kingdom Metazoa; phylum Chordata; class Amphibia; order Anura; family Leptodactylidae; genus Engystomops; species Engystomops pustulosus. The sequence continues at coordinate 12,899,754 of NC_092418.1, forward strand.
CTATAGTTAAGCAAATGCACCACGAATGTGATACATATAAAGTAGATGAAATATGTTGATAGCATTTGGGTTTCGGGTTGGTGTAGGCCATGGGTTAGAAACCGTTTCTGGTCTATGGCTGGAATCAATTTGAAACTTTAGGCGTTTCTTCATCAACATACCTGCAACCTGCAGAACTCAGTAATATGTAAGGATAATACTACTAGATTCCTCCCCCTCACCCCCCCCCCCCCCGACCATCCTCATCCGGGTCACTACACCCCTCACCTAGATCAGGCTCAGTGACACTGTTCACCCCCCCACCAAGCTCAACCCTGGAGTGGCCACCCCATAAAGGGATGAGAGTGTCAACAAATTGGTATAAAAAATTACAGAAATGTAAATACTTAGGATCACAGCAATACTCAAATCTATTTTACGCCACATTGGTGGCAGTTTCTTGTTACAGTGTGCTTGGTGACGTAACCAAGCATGCGAGTTTACCTGGTTTCTTGTTTAACTCCCTCCCTGTGACAGATATCTCGAGGTTGGCTAAAAAACACAGGAAAATACGATTAGTATGCACAGATTTAAAACAATAATGAACAATGACAGTATTTAAGGTCTCGACTTTTAATGTAAAAGGTCTAAATGTCCCACAAAAAAGAACGCAAGTTTTTACACTAATTAAAAAAATGAACACAGATATATGCTTCATACAAGAGTCGCATTTTAAATCAGAGAAAATTCCAGCTCTACCCACCAACTATTTTAATCAGTGGTTTCATAGTTGTTATACACAAGCCAGCAGAGGTGTTTCAATTGCTATTAGTAAGAAAGTCCCATTCCAGCATTTAGCGTCTTATCAGGACCCAGAGGGTCGATTCCTATTTGTACTGGGGAAAATAGGAACATCTAAAGTCACTCTTGCCAATTTCTATGCGCCTAACAAACAGCAAACAAATTGGATTAGAGAAACGTTGGAAACGTTGAGCACCTTTGCCGAAGGAACATGGATAGTTGGTGGAGATTTAAATATCACACTAAATCCAACAATTGATTCATCCACCTCTAAGTCAGTCCACTCGCAAAGATCATTAGCAAGTGTCATTAAAACACTCAGGAATTACTCCCTGACAGACTCTTGGAGAATGTTAAATCCATTAGTAAAAGATTACTCTTTTTATTCACCAGTCCACCACTCCTTTCAACGCTTGGATTATATATTTGTATCCAATAGCTCTGTGGATACGGTCACAAAGGCAGAGATAGGGTCAATCACTGTATCTGACCACGCACCAGTGTCTGTGTTCCTTTGCTTCCAAAGTGTGCCTTCTGCATCAAACACGTGGAGGTTAAACGAATCACTAATAGACTCTGAAGAGAAAATAGAAATCATAAAGGACAAATTATCTGCATTCTTTTCTAGAAATCAACCACAAGATACATCAATACCCCTTAACTGGCAAGCCCATAAAATTTTTATAAGTGGGGAATTTATGGCCTTAGGAGCTTACCTTAAAAAGAAGCGCACGAAGGACTTAGACGAAATACTCACAAAAATCTACAAACTAGAGTCAGTTTTTAAAAAATCCAAGCTGGTAGCCACTTCACATGAGTTAGAATCAGAAAGGAAGAAATTAAAAGACCTTCTTAATGCTAAAGCTGCAAAGAATTATCTGTATGCTAAATTTAGGCATTACTCACATGGGAACAAAGGGAACAAGTTAATGACCCTCTTAATTAAGAAACACAAAGACTCCTCAGTTGTTTCTAGTACAGTATAGCAAAATCTCCCGACCATAAGACAGACAAAACTCACGAAATTGCAGAAGAATTTAGGTTATACTATGAGCAACTGTATAACTTAACCCCACAACACCCTAGGGGTGAACGGCAAACTTTAAAAGCCATAAACGTAGAGATGAGCGAGCACTAAAATGCTCGGGTACTCGTTATTCGAGACGAACTTTTCCCGATGCTCGAGTGCTCGTCTCGAATAACGAGCCCCATTGAAGTCAATGGGAGACTCGAGCATTTTTCAAGGGGACCAAGGCTCTGCACAGGGAAGCTTGGCCAAACACCTGGGAACCTCAGAAAAGGATGGAAACACCACGGAAATGGACAGGAAACAGCAGGGGCAGCATGCATGGATGCCTCTGAGGCTGCTTAATCGCACCATTATGCCAAAATTATGGGCAACAGCATGGCCATGACAGAGTGACAGAATGAAGCTAGATAGCATCTAAAACATCCAATAATTGACCCTGACACTATAGGGGACGGCATGCAGAGGCAGCGGCAGCAGTGGCAGGCTAGAGAGTCTCATGGCGACATACCCTAAATGGACTCAGGCTTCAAACCAATGGGTGGCAGAGAGGAACCAAAGGAGGTGAGCAAGAAGCGCTGAAATTATTTCCTCTGTGAACAAAAGGTTGACGGTATATTTAGTCGATAACACAGCATGGTGGCGACATAGTGACCAAGTTCCATAACGTATCTGGTGAAACACCCGAAAAATGAGCCTGACACAGCTCGTTTGATAAGGGGACGACATTTGGAGGCAGCCATGGAGAGGACTTCCATGATTAAGAGCGACAGTATGGGGCATCCATATTGCGCTTCTATGATTGCAACTGCAGGTCTCCAGCATGGCGGCGACAGACGCGCCGAGTTCCACTATGTATGTGGTGAAACACCTGAAAATTCTGCCTGACACAGCTCGTTTGATAAGGGGACAGGGGACAGTATGGAGGCTGTGAACTAGTAGTAGATTAAAGGTGCTGCAGTTAAAACTATGTTAGTTGGATCTTGGGATGGAGCTGGCGCTCCGCTGCCAGGCGAGCTTTCGCCAATCCAAGCCCCTGTCTCTAGGCTACTCCCCAAACAGCACTTCTAAGAACCTTTTGTATAAGATCAAGTGTAGTAGCGTTCTTATAAGTTTGGGATATGGCGGGTGAGGGGAATGTAAACAGATGCGCAAGAAGCGCTGAAATAATATCGGTTAATCATAAAAGTTTGCCAGTATATTTTGTGGATAACACAGCAGGGTGGCGACAAAGTTAACAACTTTGATGTGGAATCCATAAAAACAACCCAAATTTCTGCCTGACACACCTCGTTTGATAAGGGGACGATGTATGGAGGCAGCTATATGGACGACTTTTGGAGGTAGCAATGGAGACAACGTGTGGAGGCTGCTATGGAGACAATTTAATTTGGATAGTGCCTGTATGTGGCAGTCCAAAAAAGTTTTCAAACCAGAGGAGCAGGTAGGTGGCTCTCCAGAAAAATGAAATAGATTGAGTGCCTGTATGTGGCAGTCCAAAAAAGTTTTCAAACCAGAGGAGCAGGTAGGTGGCCCTCCAGAAAAATGAAATAGATTGAGTTCCTGTATGTGGCAGTCCAAAAAAGTTTTCAAACCAGAGGAGCAGGTAGGTGGCCCTCCAGAAAAATTGAATAGATTGAGTGCCTGTATGTGGCAGTCCCAAAAATTGTTTAAAACAGAGGACCGGGTAGGTGGCCCTCCAGAAAAATTAAATGCATAGAGTACTATAGCTAGAGCCAGTGGGCCCTGTCAAAAAATAGCCAGTTTCCTCTGCTTTAGTGTACAAAGAGGAGGAGAAGGAGGAAAATGAGGAGGAGGAGTGCATAAATTATTCAGGTTGAGCTTCCTTCACCTGGTGGAGATTGGAAATTATGAGAAATCCAGGCTTTATTCATCTAATAAGCGTCAGCCTGTCAGCGCTGTCAGTCGACAGGCGTGTACGCTTATCGGTAATGATGCCACCAGCTGCACTGAAAACCCGCTCGGACAACACGCTAGCGGCAGGGCAGGCAAGAACCTCCAAGGCGTACAGCGCCAGTTCGTGCCACATGTCCAGCTTTGAAACCCAGTAGTTGTAGGGAGCTGTGTGATCATTTAGGACGATGGTATGGTCAGCTACGTACTCCCTCACCATCTTTCTGTAAAGATCAGCCCTACTCTGCCGAGACTGGGGACAGGTGACAGTGTCTTGCTGGGGTGACATAAAGCTGGCAAAAGCCTTGTAAAGCGCACCCTTGCCAGTGCTGGACAAGCTGCCTGCTCGCCTACTCTCCCTCGCTACTTGTCCCGCAGAACTACGCACTCTGCCGCTAGCGCTGTCAGAAGGGAAATACTGTTTCAGCTTGTGCAACAGGGCCTGCTGGTATTCATGCATTCTCACACTCCTTTCCTCTCCAGGGATGAGAGTGGAAAGATTTTGCTTGTACCGTGGGTCCAGGAGAGTGAATACCCAGTAATCGGTGCTGGAATAAATTCTTTGAACGCGAGGGTCACGGGATAGGCAGCCTAGCATGAAATCTGCCATATGCGCCAGAGTACCAATGCGCAAGAATTCACTCCCCTCACTGGCCTGACTGTCCATTTCCTCCTCCTCCAACTCCTTCAACTCCTCTTCTTCTGCCCATACACGCTGAACAGTGAAGGACTGAACAATGGTCCCCTCTTGTGTCTCGCCAACATTCTCCTCCTCTTCCTCCTCATCCTCCTCCACCTCCTCCGATATATGCGCTGAGAAACAGACCTGAGGGTGCTTTGGCTATCAACAAGGGAATCTTCTTCCCCCGTCTCTTGTGACGAGCGCAAAGCTTCCGACTTCATGCTGATCAGAGAGTTTTTCAACAGGCCAAGCAGCGGGATGGTGAGGCTGATGATGGCGGCATCGCCACTGACCATCTGTGTTGACTCCTCAAAGTTACTCAGCACCTGACAGATATCAGACATCCACGTCCACTCCTCATTGTAGACTTGAGGAAGCTGACTGACCTGACTACCAGTTCTGGTGGAAGTTGACATCTGGCAGTCTACAATCGCTCTGCGCTGCTGGTAAACTCTGGATAACATGGTTAATGTTGAATTCCACCTCGTGGGCACGTCGCACAACAGTCGGTGAGCGGGCAGTTGGAGGCGGCGCTGCGCTGCCCTGAGAGTGGCAGCATCTGTGCTGGACTTCCTGAAATGCGCACAGATGCGGCGCACCTTCGTGAGCAAATCTGACAGATTGGGGTATGTCTTGAGGAAACGCTGAACTATCAGATTTAACACATGGGCCAGGCATGGCACATGTGTCAGTCTGCCGAGTTGCAGAGCCGCCACCAGGTTACGGCCGTTGTCACACACAACCATGCCTGGCTTCAGGTTCAGCGGTGCCAGCCACAGATCAGTCTGCGCCGTGATGCCCTGTAATAGTTCTTGGGCGGTGTGCCTTTTATCGCCTAGGCTCAGCAGTTTGAGCACCGCCTGCTGTCGCTTAGTGACGGCACTGCTGCTGTGCCTAGAGCTACCGACTGATGGCGCCATGGCCACGGATGGTAGTTCGGAGGAGGAGGTGGAGGAGGGGTGGGAGGAGGAGGAGGCATAGTAGGTCTTTGAGACCTGGACCGAGGTAGGCCCTGCAATCCTCGGCGTCGGCAGTATATGACCAGCCCCAGGGTCAGACTCGGTCCCAGCCTCCACCAAGTTAACCCAATGTGCCGTCAGCGATATATAGTGGCCCTGCCCGGCAGCACTCGTCCACGTGTCCGTGGTCAGGTGGACCTTGTCAGAAACGGCGTTGGTCAGGGCACGGATGATGTTGTCTGACACGTGCTGGTGCAGGGCTGGGACGGCACATCGGGAAAAGTAGTGGCGGCTGGGGACCGAATACCGAGGGGCGGCCGCCGCCATGAGGTTGCGAAAGGCCTCGGTCTCTACTAGGCTATAGGGCAGCATCTCCAGGCTAAGCAATCTGGAGATGTGGACATTAAGGGCTTGGGCGTGCGGGTGGGTTGCACTATATTTTCTTTTCCGCTCCAGCGTCTGGGGTATGGAGAGCTGAACGCTGGTGGATGCTGTGGAGGATCGTGGAGGCGACGATGGGGTTTTTGTGCCAGGGTCCTGGGCAGGGGGCTGACTATCAGCTGACACAGGGGAAGGAGCAGTGGTGTGCACGGCCGGAGGTGAACGGGCTTGGTGCCACTGATTCGGGTGTTTAGCATTCATATGCCTGCGCATACTGGTGGTAGTTAAGCTAGTAGTGGTGGAACCCCTGCTGATCCTTGTTTGGCAAAGGTTGCACACCACAGTCCGTCGGTCATCCGGTGTTTCCTTAAAGAACCTCCAGACTTCTGAAAATCTAGCCCTCGCCGCGGGAGCCCTCGCCACGGGAGCTTCACTACGTGACACATTTGGCGCTGATGCACCTGCTCTGGCCCTGCCTCTCCGTCTGGCCCCACCACTGCCTCTTCCAACCTGTTCTGCTATAGGACTCTCCTCCGTCTCAGAAGCACTGTTTTCACCCGGCCTCTCAACCCAGCTTGGGTCTGTCACCTCATCATCCTCCGATCCCTCAGTCTGCTCCCCCCTCGGACTTCCTGCCCTGACAACAACTTCACCACTGTCTGACAACCGTGTCTCCTCATCGTCGGACACCTCTTTACACACTTCTTCCACTACGTCAAGAAGGTCATCATCACCCACAGACTGCGACTGGTGGAAAACCTGGGCATCGGAAAATTGCTCAGCAGCAACCGGACAAGTGGTTTGTGACTGTGGGAAGGGTCCAGAAAACAGTTCCTCAGAGTATGCCGGTTCAAATGCCAAATTTTCCTGGGAGGGGGCAGACTGGGGGGGAGGAGGCTGAGGTGCAGGAGCTGGAGGAGTGCCGATTTCGGTGACATGGGTGGACTGCGTGGAAGACTGACTGGTGGACAAATTGCTCAAAGCATTGTCGGCAATCCACGACATCACCTGTTCGCACTGTTCTGGCCTCAACAGTGCTCTACCACGAGTCCCAGTAACTTGAGACATGATGAACCTAGGGAGTGTAGCTCTGCGGCATTCCCCTGCTCCCTCATCAGCAGGTGGTGTCTCACCCCACCCAGGACCACGGCCTCTGACCCCTGCAGTAGATGGACGCCCACGTCCCCGCCCTCGTCCTTGTCCTCTACCCCTAGCCCTCGGGTTAAACATTTTGAAAATGAAAGTTATATAACTTTAATTTTTTTTTTAACTTTTTTTTGTGTTTTTTGTGTTTTTTAGTTTTTTTTTTGTGTTTTTTAGTTTTTAAAACCAAACAATGCTATCCTATTGCTATGGCTATTTTCTAGCCAAGTATGAAAGCACACTGCTATGCCAGATGAGATGACGCTGAGTTATGAAAAAATAAACGTAAAATAAAAAGGAAATGGCAGACTGTGCCTAATTGAAATCCAACCCCTAATAAATTATCCCACTTCGGTCTATGCGATGGATATGTGCGTCACTAAGCGCTAAACACAGCGGTCGCAAGTCTCACTCCAAATTCCTCACAATTGGCTAGTATATGCACTGCAGCAAGGACAGCCACCAGCAGATCAACCAGAAATAAAATATATATAACGCTATTGTAGGCGTAAGTAAGCCGTTTGGATTCTCCTTCGGCTATTTTCTAACCAAGTATGAAAGCACACTGATGAGATGACGCTGAGTTATGAAAAAATAAACCTAAAATAAAAAGAAACTGCCAGACTGTGCCTAATTGAAATCCAACCCCTAATAAATTTTCCCACTTCGGTCTTTGCGATGGATATGTGCGTCACTAAGCGCTAAACACAGCGGTCGCAAGTCTCACTCCAAATTCCTCACAATTGGCTAGTATATGCACTGCAGCAAGGACAGCCATCAGCAGATCAACCAGAAATAAAATATATATAACGCTATTGTAGGCGTAAGTAAGCCGTTTGGATTCTCCTTTGGCTATTTTCTAGCCAAGTATGAAAGCACACTGATGAGATGACGCTGAGTTATGAAAAAATAAACGTAAAATAAAAAGGAAATGGCAGACTGTGCCTAATTGAAATCCAACCCCTAATAAATTTTCCCACTTCGGTCTTTGCGATGGATATGTGCGTCACTAAGCGCTAAACACAGCGGTCGCAAGTCTCACTCCAAATTCCTCCCAATTGGCTAGTATATGCACTGCAGCAAGGACAGCCACCAGCAGATCAACCAGAAATAAAATATATATAACGCTATTGTAGGCGTAAGTAAGCCATTTGGATTCTCCTTTGGCTATTTTCTAACCAAGTATGAAAGCACACTGATGAGATGACGCTGAGTTATGAAAAAATAAACGTAAAATAAAAAGGAAATGGCAGACTGTGCCTAATTGAAATCCAACCCCTAATAAATTTTCCCACTTCGGTCTTTGCGATGGATATGTGCGTTACTAAGCGCTAAACACAGCGGTCGCAAGTCTCACTCCAAATTCCTCACAATTGGTTAGTATATGCACTGCAGCAAGGACAGCCACCAGCAGATCAACCAGAAATAAAATATATATAACGCTATTGTAGGCGTAAGTAAGCCGTTTGGATTCTCCTTTGGCTATTTTCTAGCCAAGTATGAAAGCACACTGATGAGATGACGCTGAGTTATGAAAAAATAAACGTAAAATAAAAAGAAACTGGCAGACTGTGCCTAATTGAAATCCAACCCCTAATAAATTTTCCCACTTCGGTCTTTGCAATGGATATGTGCGTCACTAAGCGCTAAACACAGCGGTCGCAAGTCTCACTCCAAATTCCTCACAATTGGCTAGTATATGCACTGCAGCAAGGACAGCCACCAGCAGATCAACCAGAAATAAAATATATATAACGCTATTGTAGGCGTAAGTAAGCCGTTTGGATTCTCCTTTGGCTATTTTCTAGCCAAGTATGAAAGCACACTGATGAGATGACGCTGAGTTATGAAAAAATAAACGTAAAATAAAAAGAAACTGCCAGACTGTGCCTAATTGAAATCCAACCCCTAATAAATTTTCCCACTTCGGTCTTTGCGATGGATATGTGCGTCACTAAGCGCTAAACACAGCGGTCGCAAGTCTCACTCCAAATTCCTCACAATTGGCTAGTATATGCACTGCAGCAAGGACGGCCACCAGCAGATCAACCAGAAATAAAATATATATAACGCTATTGTAGGCGTATGTAAGCCGTTTGGATTCTCCTTTGGCTATTTTCTAGCCAAGTATGAAAGCACACTGATGAGATGACGCTGAGTTATGAAAAAATAAACGTAAAATAAAAAGGAAATGGCAGACTGTGCCTAATTGAAATCCAACCCCTAATAAATTTTCCCACTTCGGTCTTTGCGATGGATATGTGCGTCACTAAGCGCTAAACACAGCGGTCGCAAGCTTCACTACAAATTCCTCACAATTGGCTAGTATATGCACTGCAGCAAGGACAGCCACCAGCAGATCAACCAGAAATAAAATATATATAACGCTATTGTAGGCGTAAGTAAGCCGTTTGGATTCTCCTTTGGCTATTTTCTAACCAAGTATGAAAGCACACTGATGAGATGACGCTGAGTTATGAAAAAATAAACGTAAAATAAAAAGGAAATGGCAGACTGTGCCTAATTGAAATCCAACCCCTAATAAATTTTCCCACTTCGGTCTTTGCGATGGATATGTGCGTCACTAAGCGCTAAACACAGCGGTCGCAAGTCTCACTCCAAATTCCTCACAATTGGCTAGTATATGCACTGCAGCAAGGACAGCCACCAGCAGATCAACCAGAAATAAAATATATATAACGCTATTGTAGGCGTAAGTAAGCCGTTTGGATTCTCTTTTGGCTATTTTCTAGCCAAGTATGAAAGCACACTGATGAGATGACGCTGAGTTATGAAAAAATAAACGTAAAATAAAAAGGAAATGGCAGACTGTGCCTAATTGAAATCCAACCCCTAATAAATTTTCCCACTTCGGTCTTTGCGATGGATATGTGCGTCACTAAGCGCTAAACACAGCGGTCGCAAGTCTCACTCCAAATTCCTCACAATTGGCTAGTATATGCACTGCAGCAAGGACGGCCACCAGCAGATCAACCAGAAATAAAATATATATAACGCTATTGTAGGCGTATGTAAGCCGTTTGGATTCTCCTTTGGCTATTTTCTAGCCAAGTATGAAAGCACACTGATGAGATGACGCTGAGTTATGAAAAAATAAACGTAAAATAAAAAGGAAATGGCAGACTGTGCCTAATTGAAATCCAACCCCTAATAAATTTTCCCACTTCGGTCTTTGCGATGGATATGTGCGTCACTAAGCGCTAAACACAGCGGTCGCAAGCTTCACTACAAATTCCTCACAATTGGCTAGTATATGCACTGCAGCAAGGACAGCCACCAGCAGATCAACCAGAAATAAAATATATATAACGCTATTGTAGGCGTAAGTAAGCCGTTTGGATTCTCCTTTGGCTATTTTCTAACCAAGTATGAAAGCACACTGATGAGATGACGCTGAGTTATGAAAAAATAAACGTAAAATAAAAAGGAAATGGCAGACTGTGCCTAATTGAAATCCAACCCCTAATAAATTTTCCCACTTCGGTCTTTGCGATGGATATGTGCGTCACTAAGCGCTAAACACAGCGGTCGCAAGTCTCACTCCAAATTCCTCACAATTGGCTAGTATATGCACTGCAGCAAGGACAGCCACCAGCAGATCAACCAGAAATAAAATATATATAACGCTATTGTAGGCGTAAGTAAGCCGTTTGGATTCTCTTTTGGCTATTTTCTAGCCAAGTATGAAAGCACACTGATGAGATGACGCTGAGTTATGAAAAAATAAACGTAAAATAAAAAGGAAATGGCAGACTGTGCCTAATTGAAATCCAACCCCTAATAAATTTTCCCACTTCGGTCTTTGCGATGGATATGTGCGTCACTAAGCGCTAAACACAGCGGTCGCAAGTCTCACTACAAATTCCTCACAATTGGCTAGTATATGCACTGCAGCAAGGACAGCCACCAGCAGATCAACCAGAAATAAAATATATATAACGCTATTGTAGGCGTAAGTAAGCCGTTTGGATTCTCTTTTGGCTATTTTCTAGCCAAGTATGAAAGCACACTGATGAGATGACGCTGAGTTATGAAAAAATAAACGTAAAATAAAAAGGAAATGGCAGACTGTGCCTAATTGAAATCCAACCCCTAATAAATTTTCCCACTTCGGTCTTTGCGATGGATATGTGCGTCACTAAGCGCTAAACACAGCGGTCGCAAGTCTCACTCCAAATTCCTCACAATTGGCTAGTATATGCACTGCAGCAAGGACAGCCACCAGCAGATCAACCAGAAATAAAATATATATAACGCTATTGTAGGCGTAAGTAAGCCGTTTGGATTCTCCTTTGGCTATTTTCTAACCAAGTATGAAAGCACACTGATGAGATGACGCTGAGTTATGAAAAAATAAACGTAAAATAAAAAGGAAATGGCAGACTGTGCCTAATTGAAATCCAACCCCTAATAAATTTTCCCACTTCGGTCTTTGCGATGGATATGTGCGTCACTAAGCGCTAAACACAGCGGTCGCAAGTCTCACTCCAAATTCCTCACAATTGGCTAGTATATGCACTGCAGCAAGGACAGCCACCAGCAGATCAACCAGAAATAAAATATATATAACGCTATTGTAGGCGTAAGTAAGCCGTTTGGATTCTCCTTTGGCTATTTTCTAGCCAAGTATGAAAGCACACTGATGAGATGACGCTGAGTTATGAAAAAATAAACGTAAAATAAAAAGAAACTGCCAGACTGTGCCTAATTGAAATCCAACCCCTAATAAATTTTCCCACTTCGGTCTTTGCGATGGATATGTGCGTCACTAAGCGCTAAACACAGCGGTCGCAAGTCTCACTCCAAATTCCTCACAATTGGCTAGTATATGCACTGCAGCAAGGACGGCCACCAGCAGATCAACCAGAAATAAAATATATATAACGCTATTGTAGGCGTAAGTAAGCCGTTTGGATTCTCCTTTGGCTATTTTCTAGCCAAGTATGAAAGCACACTGATGAGATGACGCTGAGTTATGAAAAAATAAACGTAAAATAAAAAGGAAATGGCAGACTGTGCCTAATTGAAATCCAACCCCTAATAAATTTTCCCACTTCGGTCTTTGCGATGGATATGTGCGTCACTAAGCGCTAAACACAGCGGTCGCAAGTCTCACTACAAATTCCTCACAATTGGCTAGTATATGCACTGCAGCAAGGACAGCCACCAGCAGATCAACCAGAAATAAAATATATATAATGCTATTGTAGGCGTAAGTAAGCCGTTTGGATTCTCTTTTGGCTATTTTCTAGCCAAGTATGAAAGCACACTGATGAGATGACGCTGAGTTATGAAAAAATAAACGTAAAATAAAAAGGAAATGGCAGACTGTGCCTAATTGAAATCCAACCCCTAATAAATTTTCCCACTTTGGTGTTTGAGGTGGATATGTGTGTCACTAAGAGCTAAACACAGCGGTCGCAAGTCTCACTCCAAATTCCTCACAATTGGCTAGTATATGCACTGCAGCAAGGACAGCCACCAGCAGATCAACCAGAAATAAAATATATATAACGCTATTGTAGGCGTAAGTAAGCCGTTTGGATTCTCCTTTGGCTATTTTCTAACCAAGTATGAAAGCACACTGATGAGATGACGCTGAGTTATGAAAAAATAAACGTAAAATAAAAAGGAAATGGCAGACTGTGCCTAATTGAAATCCAACCCCTAATAAATTTTCCCACTTCGGTCTTTGCGATGGATATGTGCGTCACTAAGCGCTAAACACAGCGGTCGCAAGTCTCACTCCAAATTCCTCACAATTGGCTAGTATATGCACTGCAGCAAGGACAGCCACCAGCAGATCAACCAGAAATAAAATATATATAACGCTATTGTAGGCGTAAGTAAGCCGTTTGGATTCTCCTTTGGCTATTTTCTAGCCAAGTATGAAAGCACACTGATGAGATGACGCTGAGTTATGAAAAAATAAACGTAAAATAAAAAGAAACTGCCAGACTGTGCCTAATTGAAATCCAACCCCTAATAAATTTTCCCACTTCGGTCTTTGCGATGGATATGTGCGTCACTAAGCGCTAAACACAGCGGTCGCAAGTCTCACTCCAAATTCCTCACAATTGGCTAGTATATGCACTGCAGCAAGGACGGCCACCAGCAGATCAACCAGAAATAAAATATATATAACGCTATTGTAGGCGTAAGTAAGCCGTTTGGATTCTCCTTTGGCTATTTTCTAGCCAAGTATGAAAGCACACTGATGAGATGACGCTGAGTTATGAAAAAATAAACGTAAAATAAAAAGGAAATGGCAGACTGTGCCTAATTGAAATCCAACCCCTAATAAATTTTCCCACTTCGGTCTTTGCGATGGATATGTGCGTCACTAAGCGCTAAACACAGCGGTCGCAAGTCTCACTACAAATTCCTCACAATTGGCTAGTATATGCACTGCAGCAAGGACAGCCACCAGCAGATCAACCAGAAATAAAATATATATAATGCTATTGTAGGCGTAAGTAAGCCATTTGGATTCTCCTTTGGCTATTTTCTAGCCAAGTATGAAAGCACACTGATGAGATGACGCTGAGTTATGAAAAAATAAACGTAAAATAAAAAGAAACTGGCAGACTGTGCCTAATTGAAATCAAACCCCTAATAAATTTTCCCACTTTGGTGTTTGAGGTGGATATGTGTGTCACTAAGAGCTAAACACAACGGTAGCAAGTCCCCCTGCAAATTCCTCACAATATGGTACTAGCTGCACTACTAGTGCCAGCAAGCCCAGCCACAAGCAAACAAAAAAAAAAAAGTATAACGTTATTGTAGCCCTAGGAAGGGCTGTTGGGTTCTTGTTGAATCACTCCTGCCTAACAGTAATCTACTAGCACCCTAACGCTATCCCTGACCAGCAGCAGCTCTCTCCCTAGCGGCATCCAGACACAGAATGATCCGAGCAGCGCGGGCAGCGGCTAGTCTATCCCAGGGTCACCTGATCTGGCCAGCCAACCACTGCTATCGACGTGTAAGGGTACCACGTCATGCTGGGTGGAGTGCAGAGTCTCCTGGCTTGTGATTGGCTCTATTTCTGGCCGCCAAAAAGCAAAACGGCGGGAGCTGCCATTTTCTCGAGCGGGCGAAGTATTCGTCCGAGCAACGAGCAGTTTCGAGTACGCTAATGCTCGAACGAGCATCAAGCTCGGACGAGTATGTTCGCTCATCTCTACATAAACGCTTTTTTAAATAAGCTTACCTTGCCATCCCTATCACAAGCGGAAAAAGAAGAATTAACGCAACCAATTACACAGAAAGAGGTAGAAGAAGTTCTCATGTCCCTACCGCTACACAAAGCCCCAGGTCCTGACGGCCTTCCGACAGCATACTATCGTAAATTTGCCACCACCCTTTTGCCGCATATAACATCATGGTGTGAAGCCTTACGCTTAGGTAACCCTTTACCTCCACAAGCGCTAGAAGCCACAATTACAGTTATCCCTAAAGAAGGGAAGAAACCAGAGCTATGCAGTAGCTATCGCCCAATTTCACTAATAAACGTGGAAGCAAAAATATGGGCCAAAATACTCTCACTAAGGCTGAATAGAGCGTTACCACAATTACTTAACCAAGAACAAGCAGGTTTTGTACCTTCGAGGGAAGGAAACCAAAATTCAACAAGAGTGGTTCATGCCATCTTTCATGCCAAAAAACACAAAATTCCTTTAGTTCTTCTCGGTACAGATGCCGAGAAGGCGTTTGATAGAATAAATTGGGATTTCATGATTTCCACTCTGAGTAAATTTGGCTTCCCTCCTGAATTTGTAAAATCAATTATGACTTTATATTCTAAGCCTAGTGCTAGAGTAAGAGTAAATAACTACCTCTCGAACCCCTTCCTAATTAGGAACGGCACAAGACAAGGCTGTCCCCTATCCCCATCTCTATTTGTCCTCATCATGGAAACACTATTGCAAGCTTTTAGAGAACATCCACATATAAAAGGTCTCCAAGTGGGTAACACAACTCATCTAAACGCCGCGTTTGCGGATGATCTTTTGCTTCTTATCACTAACCCGAAGGAGGCCTTCCCTAACATAATGACACTTATAGAGGAATTTGGCTCCTTGTCTAACTTTAAAATTAATTTCACAAAGGCTCTGAACATAACAGCTGACAGTGCATTAGTAAAGGAACTACAGAAAAGCTTCCCATTCGTCTGGCAGCCCAACCAAATAAAATACCTAGGTGTATACATGACCAGAGATCCGTTTAAACTGTACGACGCCAATTATAAGTCATTACTGAAAAATATTGACCAGTTCTTAAACTCACTAAAAATCCCTTTTGTGTCCTGGATAGGAAGAAAAAACATATTAAAAGCATATATAATGCCCAAATTACTTTATTTAATGCAAATGCTACCTTTGCATGTCCCAAAAAACTTCTTTCAACAAGTGCAAAATACATTTCGTAGATTTCTGTGGCAGAACAGAAGAGCCAGAATAAATTATGCTCGCCTTACCCAGCATAGAAACAAAGGGGGAATGGGCCTCCCAGATCCATTAATGTATTATAGAGCAATCCACCTGAAAAGATGGATACATCTTAACTCCCCTATGGGACGGCAGATGGGTGTAGATATAGAATCGGCGAACATAACAGATGAACAACTAGCCTGGACTTGGGGGCTGATAAAGGGCAAGTGTAATAAACCTGACAATTTACTAACAAAAGGCACCCTGGAAGTAGTCCAGCTCTACAGTTCACTCTTCCCTACCCCATCCCCAGTTATGCCAGCACGGTTACTTCCGTACTTTGTAAAGCCCACAAACAGACAAAACTTAGGATTATGGTCCAGACTAGAATCCATACCGGCCTCAGAAATACTTAATAAATTAGCCCAACCGGACACCTTATCTAATTACTTAGAAGTTCTATTCCCTAATATGCATTTTTTGCATAAAATTGAAATACAAAGCTTCACAAGGCAAATAGTTGCTAGTAATCCAAGAACTAGACCCCACACATGGTTAGAGGAATTAATGTGTAAAAGGCAGAAACCTAAAGGCCTGATTTCAAAAATTTACAACTAGAGATGAGCGAGCACTAAAATGCTCGAGTGCTCGTTATTCGAGACGAACTTTTCCAGATGCTCGAGTGCTCGTCTCGAATAACGAGCCCCATTGAAGTCAATGGGAGACTCGAGCATTTTTCAAAGGGACCATGGTTCGGGAATAAAATGTGTTAATTAATTGAAAAAGAATGTCTTCTGATAAGTTAGCAGATGTATGCAAACATCTGCAATCTATTCTTCACTGTTCCGCGCGTATATTATCTCCCGACAAGTTAGCAGATGTGAAGAACAGTGAAGAATAGGATCATTTAAGTGAAAAACACAGTGAAGAATAGATTGCAGATGTTCGGCACATCTGCTTACTTGTCGGGAGATACGCTGTCTCCGTGCCCCGCTGTCTCCGTGCCCCGCTGTCTCTGTGCCCCGCTGTCTCCGTGCCCCGATGTCTCCGTGCCCCGCTGTCTCCGTGCCCCGCTGTCTCCGTGCCCCGCTGTCTCCGTGCCCCGATGTCTCCGTGCCGCTCCCCGATGTCTCCGTGCAATGATGTCTCCGTGCGGCTCCCCGCCGCTCCCCGATGTCTCCGTGCCCCGCTGTCTCCGTGCCCCGATGTCTCCGTGCCCCGCTGTCTCCGTGCCCCGATGTCTCCGTGCCCCGCTGTCTCCGTGCCCCGCTGTCTCCGTGCCCTGATGTCTCCGTGCCCCGATGTCTCCGTGCCCCGATGTCTCCGTGCCGCTCCCCGATGTCTCCGTGCAACAATGTCTCCGTGCGGCTCCCCGCCGCTCCCCGATGTCTCCGTGCCCCGATGTCTCCGTGCCGCTCCGTGCCGCTGCCTGATGTCTCCATGCTGCCGCTGCCTGATGTCTCCGTGCTGCCGCTGCCCCATGTCTTCGTGCTGCCGCTGCCCCATGTCTCCGTGCTGCTCCCCGGTGTCTCTGTGCTGCTCCCCGGTGTCTCTGTGCTGCTCCTCGTTGTCTCTGTCCTGCTCACCGTGTTCTGCAATGTGTTCTTCACACATATATATTGTTCTTCACATGCTATTTTCTTCGCACCGTTCCGCGCGTATCTCCCGACAAGTAAGCAGATGTGCCGAACATCTGTAATCTATTCTTCACTGTGTTTTTCACTGTGTTTTTCACTTAAATGATCCTGTGTTCACTGTGTTCACTGTTTTTATTCTATTCTTCATTGTTCTTCACTGTGTTTTTTTAATTAAATGCTCGATCTCGAGCAGGGGAAATATTCGTCCGAGCAACGAGCCGTTTCGAGTACCTTAATACTCGAACGAGCATCAAGCTCGGACGAGTATACTCGCTCATCTCTATTTACAACAAATTAATGGAAGACACCTTAGGAGTACAAAAGCCCGACTACATAGGCAATTGGGAGAGAGAGTTAGGAGTCATCTTCAACGATGTTGAAATTTCCAAAATCCATAGAAACTCACATGGTTTTTCTGGATGCGTAAGAGTCCAAGAAAATTCTTATAAATTATTAACCAGGTGGTACAGAACCCCTAAGACCCTCAACCAGATGGGACTAACCATGCATGACAGATGTTGGAGATGCAATGCAGCAAGTGGCACGCACTCACATATATTCTGGACGTGTCCTGGCATTCAAAAATTCTGGAAGGATATCTCCAGAGTAATAAATCAGATTACTTCCCAGTCCATCCAACTTACCCCAGCAAGTGTGCTTCTATGGCTTCCTAACAAAACTTGGACTCCCTCGAGGAAAAATCTAGTCACATCCTTAGTACAAGCAGCTAAATTGCTCATCCCACTGCACTGGCTGAGTAAGACCCCTCCCACGATCCCAGAATGGATTAATAAAGTGGATCAAATGAGTAGATTGGAGGAGCTCACCAGTTGGTCTGATAGGAAACATGACACATTCATAAAGATATGGTCCCCAGGGTCCCTGTTTAGGAGCCAAGTTACCTAAAGCTATTAGAGTCTGCTCAAGTTTACCAACTGTTTTTGCCGGTGATCTCCTAGCTCTCTCTAAGAAACATAACAGAATTTGCTCATACTGTGTTCATAGATGACAATTGACTATACTTACACTGTCTAACATCTAAATATATTATATGACTTTCAGATGATAGGATAAAATGTGCAATGGTCAACCAGATGTCTGTAACCTCTTCCCTTTACACACCTACTACCCCAAACCTTCCCCCCCCCCTCTCTCCCCACCCCCTCCAATCCTGTTTATAGTAATAAGACAATTGTTAATTTCGCAGATTCGGTGCCTGCGAGCCCCGATTTTCTGATTTATATGTTTATATGACATGTATTGTCGATTTCTCAATAAAAAATTTTTAAAACTTAAAAAAAAAAAAAAAAAAAAAAAAAAAGGGCGTGCCGTAATGAGGAGGTGTGCCTGGCCCCCGCCCCCAACAACACCGCCCATGGGTGTCAGCCTATTAGTGAGGTTCCAGAAGAGGCCGCCTCAGTGGGTGGTGCAGGCGCACGCGACAGGTACACGCCAGCTAGCGAGTGCCAATGCGAGTGCGGAATGCCGATGTTTATGCGCATGCGCACGGCGCGTGTGCACTGCCGACCGGGTACTCACCAAGAAGTGAACAGCTGCCCACTAGATAGGCGGAGCCGGGTGGCAGCAGGGAGGAGTCGTAGGCAAAAGGTAACAGTTCAACAATAGTACGGGCACATAATAGGATAATGGTGCGGGGTGAAGGTAGGACACCTCCGCAATGTGATAGTGATCCAAAGTGAGTGCAATAACACACGATGGGTACTAATAAATAAAAAGAGTAGGGATTTGTGGCATATTTGTCTCAGTGGTTGTGAGAGGAACTCCAGTGTGAGTGGCAGGTACTGAGGTTGGTGTCTGAAAGGAACAATGTAAGAAAATTCTAATGCCAAGAATTGAATTGACATAAAATTATGAGGAAGGGGGGTTATTTAAAGGAAACATGCGAAACTCAACTGTTCGTTGAGACCTAGTTGGGATTCAGTCTTGAGTCTGAAAATCCATCGTGTTTCCTTTTGTCTGAGAAGGCGGTCCCAGTCTCCCCCTCTTTCTGCAGTTCAATGCCGATAAAGGATAGACCTGTCAAGTTGCCACAGTGTTCCTCGTGGATGTGTCTAGCCAGTAGTTTGTCTCTGTTGTGTTTAATGTCCCCTAGGTGTTCTCCAACCCTGCGGCGGAACTCGCGGAAGGTCTTTCCGATGTACTTTTTACCGCATTTGCAGGTGGATAGATAAATCACCCCTAGGGATTTACAATTAATGAAATGGTTGATGTCATATGTAAGTCCTGTAGTATTACTCATGAACCTCTTGCAGGTCTTAACTACTTTGCAGGCAATACCTCCACTGCAGCGGTAACAGCCTTTGCGGATCTGAGTAAGCCAAGTCTGGTCAGATTTAGGTCTTACAAAGTGACTGTGGACTACCTTGTCTCTAAAGTTACGGCCCCTCCTAAAGAGTTCATTATCGTCGGACATTCCGGATCGGGGGTTGCGCAGGGACCGGGTAAGTAAATGTGCCCCATTATGTGCATATCTTCCGCCTCAGGTTCTTATGATAATTTTCATTCTTTATGGCATCACTGGATCATGTTTAGACAGTCTGAAGCATATTGTCATACTAATGACATCTGGAGATTGACCAGGAATATATTGGGGCACATTTACTTACCCATCACATCACGATCCCCGAGGTGCGTTGTCTGACGAGTATTCGGAGCTGCCGCGATTCACTAAGATCGTGCGTCCAATTTCCTGCATGTGTCGCTTCCGCCACTGAGGTCCTCCGGAGTTCACTTTCTTCTTCCCGGTGTATGTGAGTGCATGGCTTGCGACACAATTTGAATTTTAAATTCCGGGGTCTGTCCGAATCAGTCGGGTTGTCCGACGGCCATGCCCCTCGATTTGTGTCACATGAAAGCCAGCGCCAATGCGCCAAAATCAGATCGCATGCACCAAAAACCCCTGTGCAATTCGGGGCAAATCGGAAAAATTCAGGAAACCCGACAGAAATGTGTTCCATGGACTCTTAGTAAATGAGCCCCATTGTGTAACGATAAGCGATAGTTCAGATGATTAGTTGGGTGAGGACAGTGGTCTATCACCTTCTACGTGCTACTAGTTTACCCTTATTATTATTATTATTATTATTTTTCATTTCCTATGTACAGTATATGCGTTTTATACTTGTTGTGTCTTCTTTTTTCTGCATATGAAAATATAAAATAAAAAATAATATTACTAACCCCATGAAGATTGTTTTTTTTTAAAGTAACTAAGTACATTTTCTGGATTCTGTAGAGAGCTCTTCACATCACTCCAGCAGCTTCAAAGATTTGGAATGGATTGAAGTGTCTTAAAATGTTTTTAATGGTAAGTTTAAAAAAAAAAACACATGTTATCAGGAACTTTAATACAAAACATAACATTTTCAGAATATTACAAACAGTATTTTATGAAAATCGCTTTAATCCAATAAAATGACAATTTCGGTAAGTTTTATGCATCTTAGTTTAATTATTATTATGTTTAGAAAATATTTTTTTCAAACTGCAAAATGTGATTCATTCAATTTAATTCTTATCTGAGGGAGGAAAAGCTTATCCTGCCGGCGGTAATATTATGCCAGAAATTATAGAATGTAATTATATTCCTGTTTGTGTATAAAAGAACAACTAGAGACGTCTCCCAGTGATGATTTTCTGCAGGAATCCGTAACTTTAAATAAACCAACTTCTCTAATGAATATGAGGATGTTTTTTCAGTTAAAAACAGATTTGAGAATTGATCCTAATATTCCACCGTCTCACATTCCAGGAGGACTGCGGGAAGAATAAACTTGGTAGAATTTAATAATAGAAACTTGGTAGAATTCAAATAATAAATGAGACTTACTTAGATCATATGTCATAAATACTTTTATATAGTGTAAGTGTTATTTTATTTTTTGACCTGGTTTTATTTCTATATATACAGTACCACTAAGCCATTATCACACTTTGAGGCATGTAAGACATTGAAATTTATGTAGCTTATTGCATTTTTTTCCACCAATCAGTCTCCTCGCTCTGATAAATGGCGCCTTCTCTGTTTAAATCCCAGCCCCTTCCCGTGTCCCCTTGCTGTATCTTTGTGCTTCTATGCCTTGTCCCATAAAGGTATGTCCCATATCTCCTGCAATAAAACTGATTTCCCCTTGTGACCCCGGTTCTGTTCTTGATATCACTTCTCTGCTGCCTTCCCTGACCTCCTGCTCTGCCTCTGACATTGAACCAGTGCTGCCTCTCTCGACCTCCTGCCTGTCCCCGACCACAATTCTGCGGGGGCTTTATTACCCAGTGCTCCTTGCACATTGAACTAATGCCAATGCAGTTGATCACAGAACAGTCTAAGGTGGCCTTCTTCATCAGGCTCCTTTCCGGGATGGCCCTGGCATGGGCTACACCCCTCTTGGACAGGAATGACCCGGTCACGGCCAATATTGGGACAGGAACGACACGGTCTTGGCCAATATCACCGCATTCCTCACAGAATTCCACTCCATACTCAAGGAACCATCCCGGGCTTGATCTGCGGTGATCGCCCTGTTGAACTTGCGCCAATGGGACTCTTCAGTTGTTGACTACGCTTCCGAGCTCTCCTGGAATGAAGCAGCTTTGGTTGGCACGTTTAAAAAATGACTGTCTGGTCTGATCAGAGGCAACCTGTCAGCACGGGATCTGCTGACTTCCCTGAGCGCCCTGATCTCTCTGGCTACCCGGATTGACATCCCCCGCTCTGAACGCTTGGAGGAACTGCAAGCAGAACTAATGCAAGCCAGAGTCCGACGGCTACCCTGTTTGGCTGCAGTCATCCAAAGGCCCTCTCTGCCGTCCTCTATGTCTGTTACTGAAGAACCTATGTAGGTGGATAAAACCCAGCTAACACTCTAAGAGCACTCTAGACAAAGACAGGAGAATCTCTATATCTATTGTGCCAACCCTGATCTACATCTTCTGTTCTTCTGAGTCTTTTGTGGCTGCAGCGCCACGCACCTGTGCTCAATTGACAGACTAGGGAAGTTTTTCATTGGACCAAAATGCCAGTCTTGCTGTCTAGTGGCACTTCATCCTGTGCCTTCTCCGTTGTCCACCAAGGCTCTGATGGGTCTCCCAGCTTCTTATACGGACTTTGCTGATGTCTGCTCGGAGAAGCAAGCAGAGACTCTGCAACCTCACCGTCCCTACAACTGTCCTTTTGACCATCTGCCGGGCAGATCTCCCCCACGCAGTTGGGTGTACCCACTGTCTGCACCTGTCTGTACCTGAAACCGTATCAATGTCAGCCTACATCAAGTCTTCTTCCCCTGCAGGTGCTGGTTTCTTCTTTGTGGCCAAGAAAGACGTATCTCTCCGCCCCTGCATTGACTACCATCTTGGACTGTACGATGGTCGCCTCGCTCCAATGCGACGTCATCTCCAATGGCTCGTGCACCGGTGTTCTGAGATTTAAAGGGCCAGTGGCCAATATTTGGCACTGACCAGCCACCATCCCTGTTTAAAAGCCAGCTCCTTCCTGTGTTCCCTGCTGGATCTTTGTGCTTCTATGCCATGTGTTTAGACTGATTTCCCGTTGTCAACCCAGTTCTGTTCCTGATATCGCTTATCCGTTGCCTGCACTGACCTTCTGTCTGTCCTCCAACCATGATTTTGCCTCAAGACTCTGTACCTCCTGATCTTAGTGGCCACCACAGACAAAGTCGCGACCTGGTGGTAACACACTGCAGCAAGTCCATCCTGCTTTGCAGTGGGATTTTGGTGAAAACCAGGTACCACTTAGACTCTGTTTCCAGGTGTCAGCTTACATCTTCATCTGTGGGGGTCCAGTGGGTCCACTACCCTTGAATCTGGACAATGGCATTGCCTCAGGATGTCATAAACACTTGATGGATGCAAGTCCCTGTTCTGGGGCCCACACCAATCTGAAATATTTTAAAAATAACACTAAAAAAACAGGTCCTTGTTATTGTAGAGTAACTGATGTAATCGGAGCCACTGGGAAATTTCCTTTTGGGATGTCATTATTTTTTATTCAGTTTGATCTATATATAAGGCCAATTTAAAGGATCCGTTTACATTACACGACACGAGGGGTGACAGACTTTTGTTATGTTTAGATTTATATAATTATGAATATAAGAATGTAAGAGGCTGTAGATGATTTTATTCCTCAAAATGTAATAAAGTGACGTTATGGCATCC
The DNA here is from genome assembly GCF_040894005.1 of Engystomops pustulosus. Classification (NCBI taxonomy): domain Eukaryota; kingdom Metazoa; phylum Chordata; class Amphibia; order Anura; family Leptodactylidae; genus Engystomops; species Engystomops pustulosus. Next base: position 12,922,922 of record NC_092418.1, read on the forward strand.
GGATTATCCCTTACCTCCAACTGAAGACCCCCCTATGGAGCAGAACTCAAATACATTTTGGGAAAACTCAATGGATCTTTTGAGATTCTTTTATTTATTTGAACTGTGGGTCACACTTGAGGGAAGGACAATCACATTGGGAAAAAACGATGGATCCTCAGAATTTTTCCTTTCTTGCAGAATTTCCTTGTCGATATCTCATGGACGACCCCATGTACATTTCATTTCACATTCTGCCGTTCTCCTCAAGAAACAAAGAGAAGCTGCTGAATCTCTGGGCTTTTTCCACTTTATATTTCACAGGAATCTTTCTGAATTTGGTTGTTATTGTGGGGATTTGTCTTAATGCCCATCTACACTCTCCTATGTATGTCTTCTTCTGTAACTTGTCCTCCATAGACATCTGCTACACCACAGTTACTATACCTAATCTCCTCTACATATTACTATCTGGGGATGACCTGTTATCTGTCACCCAATGCTTCTCCCAGATGGACTGTTATATGTTATGTGCCAGTGCAGAGGTTCTTCTGCTATTTGTGATGGGGTTTGACCGATACGTTGCCATTTGTCATCCATTTTCTTATCACCAAATGTTTCAAAGAAACAAATGTCTCCTGACTGTAGTCATCATCTGGATCTGTGCCTTCCTAAATTCTTCCTTACTCCTAAGATCACTCTTAACATTGTCCTTTAATAAAGTTGTTAGTATTCATGGCGGCTCTCGGGAGTTCACCCTTATTGTCTATGTAGAGTTGGTGCTGCTTGGATTTTTGCCATTTTTATGCAACTTTATGTCATACGTATGTATATTCCGTGTTATTCTCCACATGAAGTCAAAAGAAGGAAGGAGGAAGACCCTCTCCACCTGCTTGTCCCATCTCACTGTTATGGCCATTTATTACTCTGTAGGTTCCGTGGTGTATCTGATGCCCTTTTCAGGGCACACGGAGCTCCTGAAGCAGATCCTTTCAGTGTTTTATGTGATAATTGTTCCCACAATCAATCCGATCATTTATAGTCTACGCAACAAAGAAATCATCACTGCTTGTAAGAAGCTAATGAAGATCTCATGAAATATCAGTGAACAACAACATAACTCATATGAAGAAGAAAAGGACTCTGTCATTAGATTTTATCCCACTCAATGACAAGCCCTTCCAGGTAGGGGATAAATGTCCATTATAGAATTTGCTTTCCTAGGTGGAATTTCACCCATTTTCTATAAAAAAAAATTTCCTCTAAAGTAATGCAAAAATGTACAGAGAATAGTTATATTTTGATTACGATGAGTGACTTTATAGCCTAAAGGGACATTACTTTACTTTAGATGTCCCTTTATGTAGATCCATTGCTCCTGGAAACATGCCTTTGCTGTCAAAGTACAGGTAGAAATCCTTCAGACCACATCAAGCCTAAAGTCATCTGAAAGGTGAGATTCTCAAACATGACACCAAAAGCTTGAATTTAAGAGCTATAGAACTGAAGATAAGGGTGTCTTCAGCTTTATAAGTGACTTAACTCAAAATATGATCATTTTCCCATGACTTTGGAGAAGATTTATTTTTATAGCTAATCAAGCAGAAGCTTGACTGTCCTGTAACAAATGGGCACCTGATCTAACAGTTTGGATTGGAAGGAGATCCCATTAAGGCTGCTTAAACTACTAACTGCAACCCTAACCCTGTAACCCTAACCCCTAACTGTAACTGCCTTTTTGACACATACATTGAATAAAGTAAAAGAAAAATCCTAAAAGACAATACAAGTTTTGCAATTTTTATGCAGCCACCTAAATAAAAATCTAAATATAGCAAAAAAAAAAAATGGTACCAATAAAAACAACATCTAATTCTGCAAAAAACAAGACCCCCACATGGTTACATCACAAAAAAGAAATATTATATGGGTCTTGGAAAGGAACACATTTTCCTTTGTGTAACAAGTGATTTAAGTATGAAAGGCTTCCCAAATGAAAAAAAAAAAATTATTTAGGGCATCTCTGCAATTGTATCAACATGGACATATTGAAGCTCATTCACTAAGGGCCCCGTGGACCGCACTTTCGTCGGACATCCCGACAATTTACATTTTGCGGTGCTGGGACAGGGATTTAAAAGGGGTTTTTGGCGCACGCGATCGGATTTTGGTGCAATCACGCCGGCTTTCATGCGACACAAATCGGGGGGTGGGCCGTCGGACGATCCAACGGATTCGGACAAACCGTAGGATTTAACTTCAAAATTGTGTCGCAAACCAAGCACTTACATGCTTCAGGAAGAAGAAGGTGAACTCCGGCGGACCTGAGCGGTGAAGCGACACATGCAGGATATCGGGCGAACGATCTTCATGAATCGCGGCAGAGTTCATCCTCATCGGACAGTCCGGATCGGGGATCGCGCAGGGACCTGGTAAATAAATGTGCCCTATTGTTATTTATGCTACAACAAAATTTAGCATGTAAAAAGCCAATAACAGAATTGCTATTTTTCCTCTGCATTAATGGTAAAACATTTTCATGAAAAAGTTACATTCACCCAAATATGGGGCCATGAAATCTAGAAACTGTCCCACACAAAAAAACAAGCCCTAATGTTCTGAATCTAAATGATCTACAATACACCAACATTATGCGACAAGAGAGAAAATGCAAAAACTGGGGTTAAAAAATGACAAAGAAAACTTGAGGGGCAGATATCTCATGTACTGTAAGGCATGAAAAGTCACGATTCCTTCACAAAGTATGTGGTGACGAGCCAGGGCAGGGATGTTCTGCCAAAACTACTATAACCCGAGCCAAACACTGAATTCTCCACCAGCCTGGACCTGCTGTATATTTCAATTCTGGTCCCCTAGTGTTGCACCGGCATCGCCAAGAGGTCAGGACCCAGACACGCCAGATCCATTCATATCCTCCTAAATTATTGGAATAAACTGACTAAAATTAAGCTCCGTTTCTTAGGCCCTTATTATAGAGATCCCTTATCGGAGAACTACATGTGGCCAGACCTATGGAAAGGCCAGGAAGAGATAAAGCAAAGAGTTTCAAAATGTTTAATGTAAATTCCTAAATTTTATTAAAATATATAAAAGGGAAATGATAAACTAATAAATAATACAATGAATCTCAGTGTCAGGGAGTGTAATGAGGACTGCAGGGAGACTTCTGTCTGGGGAAGAACCACATGGTGTCACGTACTACAAGATATAAGCAGAGCTTAGACCCCCCCTACCCTGGCATGTTATAGCCTGTAATGTACCTGCTGTGTGCTCCGTTACTGCTATGTTATTGTGTGCTCCATTACTGGTATGTTACTGTGTGCTCCACTACTGGTATGTTACTGTGTGCTCCATTACTGGTATGTTACTGTGTGCTCCGTTACTGGTGTGCTACTGGGTGCTCCGTTACTGGTATATTAATGTGTGCTCTGTTACTGGTATGTTACTGTGTGCTCCATTACTGGTATGTTACTGTGTGCTCCATTACTGGTATGTTACTGTGTGCTCCGTTACTGGTGTGTTACTGTGTGCTCCATTACTGGTGTGTTACTGTGTGCTCCATAACTGGTGTGTTACTGTGTGCTCCATTGCTGGTATGTTACTGTGTGTTCTGTTACTGGTGCGTTACTGGGTGCTCTGTTACTGGTAGGTTAATGTGTGCTTCCTTACTGGTATGTTACTGTGTGCTCCATTACTGGTATGTTCTGCGTGCTCTGTTACTGTTATTGTACTGTGTGCTTCATTGCTGGCATGTTACTGTGTGTTCCGATACTAGTTTGCCACTGTGTGCTCTGTTACTTGTTTGTTACTGTGTGCTGCATTACTGGTGTGTTACTGTGTGCTCTTTAACTGGTGTGTTACCGTGTGCTCCATTGCTGGTCTGTTATTGGGTGCTCTGTTCCTAATATGTTACTGTGTGCTCCATTACTGTAGTGTTACTGTGTGCTCTGTTACTGGTCTGTTACTGTGTGCTCCGTTACTGATGTGTTCCTGTGTGCTCCGTTACTGGTGTGTTACTGTGTGCTCTGCTACTGGTGTGTCACTGTGTGCATTGTTACTGGTTTGTTACTGTGTACTCCGTTACTGGTGTGTTACTGTGTGCTGTATTACTAGTGTGTTACTGTGTGCTTAGTTAAGGGTGTGTTACTGTGTGCTCCGTTGCTGATATACTACTGTGTGCTCCATTACTAGTGTGTTACTATGAGCTCCGTTCTGGTTTATTACTGTGTGCTCAGTTACTAGTGTGTTACTGTGTGCTGTGTTCCTGGTTTGTTACTGTGTGCTCTGATACAGGTGGGTTACTGTGTGCTGTGTTACTGGTATTTTACTGTGTGCTCCGTTACTGGTGTGTTACTGTGTGCTCCATTACTGGTGTGTTACTGTTTGCTCCATTACTGGTGTGTTACTGTGTGCTCCATTACTGGTTTATTAATGTGTGTTCCATTACTGGTGTGATAATGTGTGCTCCATTACTGGTGTGTTACTGTGTGCTCCGTTACTTGTATATTAATGTGTGCTCCGTTATTGGTGTGTCACTTTGTGCTCCTTTACTGGTGTGTTACTGTGTGCTCCGTTACTGGTGTATTACTGTGTACTCCGTTACTGGTGTGTCACTGTGTGCTCCTTTACTGATGTGTTACTGTGTGCTCCATTTATGGTATGTTACTTTGTGCTCCGTTACTGGTGTGTTACTGTGTGATCCGTTGCTGGTGTGTTACTGTGTGCTCCATTACTTGTGTTACTGTGTGCTATATTACTGGTGTTTTACTGTGTGCTCCAATACTGACGTGTTACTGTGTGCTCCAAAACTGGAATGTTACTTTGTGCTCCATTACTTGTGTTACGGTGTGCTCCATTACTTGTGTTACTGTGTACTGTATTACTGGTGTGTTACTGTGTGCTCCATTACTGGTGTGCTACTGTGTGCTGTATTACTGGTGTGTTACTGTGTGCTCTGTTACTGTGTGCTCCATTACTTGTGTTACTGTGTGCTCCATTATTTGTGTTACTGTGTGCTCCGTTACTGGTGTTACTGTGTGGTGTATTACTGGTGTGTTACTTTGTGCTCAGTTTCCGTTATGTATCTCACAATAACCATTATGCATTATAATGTTTGCTTTGACGACCACAGAACTTCTGCTTGGGCCTGCAAAATTGAAAAAAAGTGCCAATTCGGACATTTGGCTGCTATTTACCAATACTGGGTCCACCACCGTGAATAACCAATTTTTAAAAAGTGTATGAAAAATGTCAAACTCTTTCTTGTGTAGATGTTCACTTGATTTTTCTACCCTTACTTGAAGGGACTGACCACTTTCAGCAAATAATTGATAAGGTTTATCAAACCTTATCAATTCTTTGAAGAAAGTGGACGACCCCTTTAAGTGCTTCAGGAGATAATAGTTTCCCATGTCTTGCTTCTGACTCGACTACATAATAATAAATACGTCCCTTACTTTTTCTGCTTTTATATTAAGCAAAAAAGCCAACGGTAGTCCCTTTGCAGCCTAAATATTGTCTTTTTACTATTATATTCTAGGGACCCCATATAATGGACAACCAAACGGTTCAAAGACCGGGAAGTTATTTTTTTAAATACTTTTGTCAACTATTATTTATTGTACTTCCAATCACATGTCCACATTTTTGACACCACATTTACCCTTGATGCATGATCCCATGAAGAGCCATCACTTATTTTTATTTTCGATACTTGAACCATTGTAACGAAAGATGTCTCTAAGTACATTAGACTGATGAAGATTTCTATCCGAGCTCAAAATGCTCTTTATATTTGCTTATGTTTTAATAAGTAAAAGCAGTGTCACCTCAACTACATTGACCGACGAGAAAGTATCTGTAATAGATGCCCAGATAAGTCAAATTAAAAGACAAAACTAGTTAAGGCAAAAAAAATAACAATGAGCGCTTGGATATCACCTTCACCTGCCTCCTGCTTTATTCCATCCCTCCCTTAGGAAATTTTGTTATTGATGCACAAAATGAAGACTTGATTTTAAGGAATGGTCAGTGACAACTGTTTTGCTATATAATTTTTCAGGTTAGAGCAGCACCGTATCCAAATTAGGTCGTGCACCCCTCATTTTTTATCCCAAGGAGAATTGTATATAGTTTTCTCCAGTTAGTTTGCAACTTGACAGCTCCCCCTTATTGTTATTTCTTATGCCTTTAAAATTACAATACATTTATTACATGGGAATTCCACCGTCTTCGTTATGTTTTTTTCTTATTTTATATCAACAGAAAATCCTTTGCTCTTACAGGATTGTGACAAGTCTCCATGGATAACCGCACGTGTGTAGAATTCCAGATTGTGCCGTTCTCAACGACTACCAATAAGTTTGTAATTATTACTGTTTTCTCGTCTATATACTCTATCGGGGTCTTGGTGAATTTGCTTATTTTCGTTGTGATTTGTTTCGATATTCGGCTACACTCCCCAATGTACGTCTTCCACTGTAACTTATCCTTCATAGACATCTGCTACACCACAGTCATCATCCCAAAGCTTCTCCATATAGTGCACTCAGGGATGAAGTCCTTGTCCTTCAAGCAATGCTTCACTCAGATGTATTTCCACTTTTTAGCCGTCACAGCAGAACTTACACTTTTTTTCGCAATGGGATATGACCGGTACATAGCGATTTGTCATCCTCTCTACTACCACCAAATTTTGAACAAGAAAATCTGTATCCTGATCATAGTCGTCATCTGGGTCTGTGCCTTCCTGAATTCTTTATTCATCATCAGTCCCCTCTTATCACTGCCCTTCCAGGAGGCCATTACCGTTCATCACTTATTTTGTCATGCTGTGGATGTAGTCAATGCTTTCCATGGGGGTTCTCCAAAGTTCACCATTGTAATCTATGTAGAGTTTGTGGTGTTTGGAGTTGGTCCTCTCTCCTGCAACTTCCTGTCTTATATAAGAATAATCCGAGTGATTTTATGTATTAAGTCAAAAGAAGGAAGAAGGAAAACCTTCTCCACCTGCCTGTCCCATCTCATTGTCATGATGATTTACTACTCCACAGGTTGCTTGGTGTACATGACACCATCATCATACCAAACAGTGACCCTCAGTCAGAGCTTTTCAACCTTCTACAACATAGTAGTTCCCATGCTCAATCCTGTCATATACAGTCTACGTAACAGGGAAATTAAGAGAGCTTGTCGAAGGTTCATGAAGACCAAGTAAAGTATCTCTTGTGTATTTTGCAAAAGAATAAAAAACTAATGATACAAGGACATGTCCAGGACTGAAAATTAGGAGGGTCGCACATAGGAAGGGTCAGGGTTGCTCCAGGTAAGTAAAAAAGAAACAAAAGATGCTGCTCCAGCTTGACCATTTCAAATCTTGAGAGCTTTATGCCAAGTAGAGTTGATGCGTTTTGGACGGAACGTCGAACTTAATCATAACTAGTCATAATTTAGAAAAGATGTATGCGGATGTGATATATGGGCACAAACTCCTCCAGTTATGATCTATAGACCTGTGATCTGTGTAAATGCAGACTGGAAAATGCGTTTCTTCCAGAAGATAATGCCACTCTCCTAAGGCAAATTTATGGCCAATGGCTTTCGGTCACCTGTCTCGCCAACATTCTCCTCCTCTTCCTCCTCATCCTCCTCCACCTCCTGCGCTGAGAAACAGACCTGAGGGTGCTTTGGCTATCAACAAGAGAATCTTCTTCCCCCGTCTCTTGTGACGAGCGCAAAGCTTCCGACTTCATGCTGACCAGAGAGTTTTTCAACAGGCCAAGCAGCGGGATGGTGAGGCTGGTGATGGCGGCATCGCCACTAACCATCTGTGTTGACTCCTCAAAGTTACTCAGCACCTGACAGATATCAGACATCCACGTCCACTCCTCATTGTAGACTTGAGGAAGCTGACTGACCTGACTACCAGTTCTGGTGGAAGTTGACATCTGGCAGTCTACAATCGCTCTGCGCTGCTGGTAAACTCTGGATAACATGGTAAATGTTAAATTCCACCTCGTGGGCACGTCGCACAACAGTCGGTGAGCGGGCAGTTGGAGGCGGCGCTGCGCTGCCCTGAGAGTGGCAGCATCTGTGCTGGACTTCCTGAAATGCGCACAGATGCGGCGCACCTTCGTGAGCAAATCAGACAGATTGGAGTATGTCTTGAGGAAACGCTGAACTATGAGATTTTACACATGGGCCAGGCATGGCACATGTGTCAGTCTGCCGAGTTGCAGAGCCACCACCAGGTTACGGCCGTTGTCACACACAACCATGCCTGGCTTCAGGTTCAGCGGTGCCAGCCACAGATCAGTCTGCGCCGTGATGCCCTGTAATAGCTCTTGGGCGGTGTGCCTTTTATTGCCTAGGCTCAGCAGTTTGAGCACCGCCTTCTGTTGCTTAGCGATGGCACTGCTGCTGTGCCTAGAGCTACCGACTGATGGCGCCATGCCCACGGATGGTAATTCGGAGGAGGAGGAGGTGGAGGAGGGGTGGGAGGAGGAGGAGGCATAGTAGGCCTTTGAGACCTGGACCGAGGTAGGCCCCCGCAATCCTCGGCGTCGGCAGTATATGAGCAGCCCCAGGGTCAGACTCGGTCCCAGCCTTCACCAAGTTTACCCAATGTGCCGTCAGCGATATATATTGGCCCTGCCCGGCAGCACTCGTCCACGTGTCCGTGGTCAGGTGGACCTTGTCAGAAACGGCATTGGTCAGGGCACGGATGATGTTCTCTGACACGTGCTTGTGCAGGGCTGGGACGGCACATCGGGAAAAGTAGTGGCGGCTGGGGACCGAATACTGCGGGGTGGCCGCCGCCATGAGGTTTCGAAAGGCCTCGGTCTCTTCCAGCCTATAGGGCAGCATCTCCAGGCTAAGCAACTTGGAGATGTGGACTTTGAGGGATTGGGCGAGTGGGTGGGTTGCGCTATACTTCCTTTTGCGCTCCAGCGTCTGGGGTATGGAGAGCTTAACGCTAGTGGATGCTGTGGAGGATCGTGGAGGCGAAGATGGGGTTTTCGCACGGGAGGTGTTTGGGCCGTGGTCCTGGGCAGGGGGCTGACTAGCAGATGACACAGGGGAAGGAGCAGTGGTGTGCCCGGCTGGAGGTGAACGGGCTTGGTGCCATTGAGTGAGGTGTTTAGCATTCATATGCCTGCGCATACTGGTGGTAGTTAAGCTAGTAGTGGTGGAACCCCTGCTGATCCTGGTTTGGCAAAGGTTGCACACCACAGTCCGTCGGTCATCCGGTGTTTCTATAAAGAGCCTCCAGACTTCTGAAAATCTAGCCCTCGCCACGGGAGCTTGACTACGGGCAACATTTGGTGCTGATGCACCAGCTCTGGCCCTGCCTCTCCGTCTGGCCCCACCACTGCCTCTTCCAACCTGTTCTGCTATAGGACTCGCCTCCGTCTCAGAAGCACTGTGTTCACCCGGCCTATCAACCCAGCTTGGGTCTGTCACCTCATCATCCTCCAATCCCTCAGTCTGCTCCCCCCTCGGACTTCCTGCCCTGACAACAACTTCACCACTGTCTGACAACCGTGTCTCCTCATCGTCCGACACCTCTTTACACACTTCTTCCACTACGTGAATAATGTCATCATCACCCACAGACTGCGACTGGTGGAAAACCTGGGCATCGGAAAATTGCTCAGCAGCAACCGGACAAGTGGTTTGTGACTGTGGGAAGGGTCCAGAAAACAGTTCCTCAGAGTATGCCGGTTCAAATGCCAAATTTTGCTGGGAGGGGGCAGACTGGGGGGGGAAGGAGGCTGAGGTGGAGGAGCTGGAGGAGTGCTGATTTCGGTGACATGGGTGGACTGCGTGGAAGACTGACTGGTGGACAAATGGCTAGAAGCATTGTCCGCAATTCACAACATCACCTCTTCGCACTGTTCTGGCCTCAACAGTGCTCTACCACGAGTCCCAGTAACTTGAGACATGATGAACCTAGGGAGTGTAGCTCTGCGCGTTCCCCTGCTCCCTCATCAGCAGGTGGTGTCTCACCCCGCCCAGGACCACGGCCTCTGACCCCTGCAGTAGTTGGACACCCATGCCCTCGTCCTCTACCCCTTGCCCTCGGGTTAAACATTTTCAAAATTAAAGTGTAAACTTCAAATTTTTTTTTTTTTTGTGCTTTTTTGTGATTTTTTTTTAAATGCTATCCTATTGATATGGCTAGTTTCTAACCTACACTGACAGCACACAACTGGATTTTGTGCTGTGCCAGATGACTTTGAGTTATAAGAGAAATAAACTTAAAAAAAAAATAAATCAGCAGACTCGGCGTAATTCAAATCAAACCCCTAATAAATTGTCCCACTTCGGTGTTTGAGGTGGATATGTGTGTCACTAAGAGCTAAACACAACGGTCGCAAGTCCCCCTGCTAATTCCTCACAATATGGTACTAGCTGCACTACTAATGCCAGCAAGCCCAGCCACAAGCAAACCAAAAAAAAAGGAAAATATAACGCTATTGTATTGTATTGAGGTGGATATGTGTGTCACTAAGAGCTAAACACAAGTCTCCCTGCAAATTCCTCACAATATGGTACTAGCCGCACTACTAATGCCAGCAAGCCCAGCCACAAGCAAACCAAAAAAAAAGGAAAATATAACGCTATTGTATTGTATTGAGGTGGATATGTGTGTCACTAAGAGCTAAACACAAGTCTCCCTGCAAATTACTCACAATATGGTACTAGCTGCACTACTAATAGCAGCAAGCCCAGCCACAAGCAAACCAAAAAAAAGGAAAATATAACATTATTGTAGCCCTAAGAAGGACTGTTGGGTTCTTGTAGAATCACTCCTGCCTAACACTATTCTAATAGAACACCCTAACGCTTTCCCTGACCAGCAGCAGCTCTCTCCCTAGCGGCATCCAGACAGAGAATGACACGAGCAGCGCGGGCAGGGGCTAGTCTATTCCAGGGTCACCTGATCTGGCCAGCCAACCACTGCTATCAACGTGTAAGGGTACCACGTCACGCTGGGTAGAGTGCAGAGTCTCCTGGCATGTGATTGGCTCTGTTTCTGGCCGCCAAAAAGCAAAACGGCGGGAGATGCCATTTTCTCGAGCGGGCGAAGTATTCGTCCGAGCAACGAGCAGTTTCGAGTACGCTAATGCTCGAACGAGCATCAAGCTCAGACGAGTATGTTCGCTCATCTCTAGTTGCGACCAGAGCTGCTTCATTCCAGGTTAACTCTGAATCCAGGGTATGTAACCAAACCACATAGTCACTGACAGAAGAGTCCCCTTGATGCAGGTTCAGCAGAAGACTCCCGAGGAGGTTTCTCAAAGACAGACTCAGTGAAGAAGGAGGTAATATCAGCTGTGAACAGGTCTTTCATATCCCAGAGAGGAGTAGCCCATACTAGGGCTTTCCCAGAGAGGAGGCTGATGATGAAAGCCACTTTGGATCGTTCCGATGAACTGTGTTGGTATAAGTTCAATATCCCCGTAGAATCAGAGTTGTAAACTAACCTGGTATCTAGGGATCTATAAAGCTGGTCGGGGAGTGGTCTAATGTCATGTGACCAGGGTGACATCATCACCGGTCCTTTAGCCTCTTAATATTAGCAAACTTTACGCCATGCACGTATCTGCCCACAAAAAATCACAGCATACCTGCATGGACTTCTGCTTCTCTCCATGCAGACTGCTGTGATTTCATGTGATATATGCTTGGTGTACAGTTTGCTAATGTTAGGAGTCTAAAGGACCTGCAATGATGTAACCCTGGTCACATGACATTACTGCTTCATGAAGATAGAGCATGGGGAGGAGATGCTAAATGCAGCCAGAGGAGGCCACGCCCACCTCGACTTGCTATAGACATCCTTGAATACCAGGTAAAATTATAAAGCTGAATATATTGGAAGCTGAGGGGAACAATTTTTAGCTAAAAGTAGGGTGTCAGTTAGTTACGAGGGCTCTATGGGAACCTGCCCCTAACTGTTCCCTTTAATGTGCTGATGAAATCAAGTCTTTGGTTTTCTGTCTGTCCATTGAATATATTTGTACCGAACATCCACAGCCATCTGCCAAATATGCCACACTCGTTTTAGGGATTTTACATGATAGTACCCAACACGGTCATGTCTACAGTGAAGACCATCTCGTCTTCTGTGTAATCGGAGCTCGGCTGATGATGGACTGTAAATATGCAGATCGGTGAATGCAGATCCGGAGTGTTGCATGTGCACAGCGACTCTGCTTTTTGTACTTTATGATTATTTTTATGTTTTAAGCATGGCCGCCGCTTTGTCATTGTGTATACTATAAAAAAAAATAAGATCCAGAGAGAATAAAAAATTACAAACCTGGGGAGAAGGATACACAGAAAAAAATCTAAGTAATGATGTAAGAAAAATAGATGCAATGTTATTATTCCCCTGACTCTTCTGTTACCACTTACATCTCATTATAAGTACTGCTACCTCTTCCCGACCTGACAAACAGCAGATGGATGATCACACATCGCACTGCAGGGGTTTCCATCTCCTCTCCAAATCCCGCTGTATCCTCCTCTATCCAACAGCCAACCCTGTAACCTGTAAGAAACACAACACAGTATTATAGGTCTGGTCTAGGGGTCTCCAAAATTATAGATCAGCTCTGGGGGGGTCCACAGTATTATAAGGCTGCTCTGTAGGTCTCCACTATTATATATCTGCTCTGGGGGGTCCACAGTATTATAGGTCTGCTCTGAAGGTCTCCACTATATTATATCTGCTCTGGGGGTCTCCACTATTATATGTCTCAGGGTCTCCAGTATTAGTGTCTGCTGTAGATCTGGGGTTTCCTGAATTGTACACTGCTTTTGTGGTCACCATTATTATACATCTGCTCTGGGAGGTCCCCAGTTATATAGCTCTGCTCTGTAGGTCTCCACTACTATATATATGCTCGGGGGGTCCACATTACGCAAAAAGGTCTGCTCTGCAGGTCTCAAATATTATATATCTGCTCTGGGGGGTCTCCAGTATTATAGGTCTGCTCTGCAGGTCTCCACTACTTTATATCTGCTCAGGGGTCTCCAGTATTAAAGGGTCTGCTCTGCTCTGCAGGTCTCCACTATTATATTTCTGCTCCAGGGGTCTCCACTATTATATGTAAACTCTCTGGGGTCTCCAGCATTAGTGTCTGCTGTGAATCTGCTCTTGGGGTCTCCACTATTATACATCTGCTCTGGGTGTTTCCACTTTTATACATCTGCCCCGGACAGTCCAGCCAGAAGGAGAAGAGGAGCCTGGAGAAGTGAGTGTTTGTTTTGTTTTAATTTTTTGTCTTGTGGTCTCACTATAAAAGGTCTGTTCTGTGAGGTCTCCAGTATTATATGTCTGCTCCGGAGGTCTCTAGTATTATACATTTGCTCTGGTGGGTCTTCAGTATTACACATCTCCTCTGGGGGGGTCTCCAGTGTTACACGTCTGTATTATACGTCTGCTCTGAAGTTTCTATTATTATAAGTTGGATTTGAGGGTCTTCTGTTTTATAGGTCTGCTCTGGTGGGTCTAAAGTTATATATGCCTGCTTCGGAGGTCTCCAGTATTATACATCTGTTCTGGGGGGGGTCTTGAGTATTAAATGTCTGTATTATACGTCTACATATAATCTACGTATATATATATATATATATATATCAGGTTTCTACCCTCTAGTGCTACAGTAAATAATAATCTCACATATTTTGGCCCACTAGGTGCAGTATGAAGGGGGGGAGGGCAGATTTGTTAATTGTGGCGCCTTTTCTGCATGAATCTGGGGCCCCTTTGCACTCATCCATTTTTTTGTGCACCTTAAACATGGAATAGCAACACAATTTTGTTGGACACTGGATGATAAATGTGGCGCACCATCCGACTGAGCAACGGAATACCCCCGATGCAGAAGGTTGTGTCACATCAGGCATCATGTATGTGGCACAGACACGTTATAAATATTTGTACAGGCATGAACGTGCAAAGTCATCCAGAAAACCGGGGCAGGGGCTTTAATAAATAAATAAATTTTATATGTTCTGGTTCTACGACAAGCGAATTCTAGGCTCTTGTTTATCATTTCTACGATTTTAATTCTACTGAAAATCCTTTGCTCTTACAGGATTGTGACAGGTCTCCATGGATAACCGCACGTGTGTAGAGTTCCTGGTTGTGCCGTTCTCAACGACTACCAATAAGTTTGTAATTGTTACCGTTTTCTCGTCTATCTACTCTATCGGAGTCTTGGTGAATTTGCTTATTTTTGTTGTGATTAGTTTCGATATTCGGCTACACTCCCCGATGTACGTCTTCCTCTGTAACTTATCCTTCATAGACATCTGCTACACCACAGTCATCATCCCAAAGCTTCTCCATATAGTGCACTCAGGGATGAAGTCCTTGTCCTTCAAGCAATGCTTCACTCAGATGTATTTCCACTTCACAACGGTCACGGCGGAGGTCACCCTTTTTTTCGCAATGGGATATGACCGATATATAGCGATTTGTCATCCTCTCTACTACCACCAAATCTTGAGCAAGAAAATCTGTATCCTGATCATAGTCGTCATCTGGGTCTGCGCCTTCCTGAATTCTTTATTCATCATCAGTCCCCTCTTATCGCTGCCCTTCCAGGAGGCCATTACCGTTCATCACTTATTCTGTCATGCTGTGGATGTAGTCAATGCTTTCCATGGGGGTTCTCCAAAGTTCACCATTGTAATCTTTGTAGAGTGTGCCCTGTTTGGACTTGGTCCTCTCTCCTGCAACTTCTTGTCTTATATAAAAATAATCCGTGTGATTTTATGTATTAAGTCAAAAGAAGGAAGAAGGAAAACCTTCTCCACCTGCCTGTCCCATCTCATTGTCATGATGATTTACTACTCCACAGGTTGCTTAGTGTATTTGATACCAATGTCTGAGCACACAGTGACCCTCAGTCAGACCTTATCAGTGTTCTATAATATTGTGGTGCCCATGATCCATCCTCTTGTATATAGTCTACGAAACAGCGAAATCAAGAGAGCTTGTCGAAGGTTTCTGAAGATCTAAACAAGTCATACGGAAGAGTAAAATCAACAAATTTATAGAATTAGCAGATGAAGATACATTTGTGACCTGCGGAAGACACTGGAGATCTTCTCTTATCGGAGTCCTGTGTAAATTAGGTTCTTTTTACCCCCTCTTGTTTTTCTACAAACGGATATCAAGGCTTTTATCAAGACTATTATCAAGACAGCCTTTCCATACCCTGGTGTAGATAACCCACAATTTAGGTGCACGACTCCAGCCGTACATAGGATTTATACTTTAGCTCTTAGTTAATTTTAATCATCATATAAACTGGCAAAAATTTGGGGATAATTGAGATGGAGGCTGAAGGCCAAACCATCTTCATGCCCTTTCAGTAACTCTATATTAGTGATGCCGATACTAAAATTGTCTAACGATGAACGTTCCCCAATTGCTTTCTCACCTATACGCCAATCGCCAAAATAATAAAAATCACGCAATTTAGTAGTCAGCAATGCGAAATCAAGGGATTTTTTTTTCTCCAAATGAGTTTTTATTCTGTAGAACAGATCAAACATAAAAAAGCACACAAAAATCACCACACACAAAAACATCTGTGCTATTTGCTGTATAAATCAAAAAAAGGAAAATATCAATTACAGAATAGATTGTTTTTGTCCCCCCCCCCCCCTCCAAATGGCTAATAATGGTTAAACAACGGGGTATTGTGCCCCCAAATATAGGGTTACTGCAATCCTTGAGGGGGCTAGTTTTTAAAATGGGTCTACCCTTTGGAGGTTTTTACTGCCCTACTATCTTAAGAGCTCAGCCAATGCGACAAAGAGCCCGAAATGTGTTCCAGCAAATACTGCAGCTTGTGATTACATGTGGGATATTACTGTATTCAGGAGAAACTGGGTAACAAACGATGGGGGGCGTTTACTTCTTTAACTTTTTCTAAAAGTTTAGGGGCCAAAGCAAGGCTTTTGGAAAAAGATTTCCCTTACACAAGACAATGTAAATACTTTCTATAAAACATCTGTGATGGTAAAAAGCTCAATATAAATTTTGATAAATTCTTTGAAGCTGAGGAAATTTTCAAATCTGTAAAGGCCTCTGAAAACAACAACATTGAAATCTTCCCTCTAAAAGCTCAATGCCTCCTTCTGTACTTGCCTCCATCTGTTCTGTGCCCCATAAAGTAGTTTTCATCCACATGTGGGGCATTTCTGTACTCGTAAGAAACTGCACAACAAAATCTGATATCAGTTTTCTCATTTTATCCTGCAGGAACATGTAAATTTTAGGACTAAATAATCATTTTATTTTCAAAAATTTTAAAATTCTAATTAAAACAATCATTTCGTTTTAATTCTTAGAAGATGCTTAAAGAGTTAACAAGCTACACAAAGGCTGTTTTGAATGCGGCAATTTGTGGAGAGTTTCTAATTAATAGAAGCTTAAAAACCCTTATGAAGATGAATTGTCCTCCAAAAAAATGTACTTAAAATTTATTTCAAAATGTGTTAAATTAAGTCTGTAATCCTAACGTCCTAACAAGATAAAATAACATATAAAAAATTATGTTAACATAAAGCAGACATATGGTTAATGTTAGTTAGCAACCAATTTAGGTGGTCAGACTAACTATATGATGAGTATAACATTTAGAAATCAAAAAATCTGAAAAAGAATTTAAAATTTTCTCCAAATTTCTTTTTTTTATATAATTAAGTGCAAAAAATGTAAACTAAAATATAGCATTAATGTGCAGTACAATATGTCATAAAAAAATTTAAAAACAAACTTGGTAAGAAAAAGCGTTCCAAAGCTATAACTGCTGAAAAATCGGGATGTGTCCTACAGGTGAAATGTAGCTTAGTCCTTAAGGGATTTAAAGTGAATATTTGGCAAGTTTTAAATATTTTATTTGGGGGGGGGGGGGGGTACATAGGAGTGAGTGTCCCTCTGTCTATCTGGAGTGAGCATAGGGGAGGCATCACTCCTTGAATTCATTAAGCCTTTTTGAGTCTTGTTAATGATGAGTAATTTTCAGACCACTTTAAAGTCTTTCTGGGCTTGTGCCCGGCCTGGGTCTATGCTCCGGTTGAGGCTGTGATTGACAACCTGGCTGCCAGTTGGAGAGATAAATGGCCGAACCAATCAGCGGTTGGGGCAGCGTCCAGGCACTCCTTTTAAACTCACCTGTGACTTCATTCACCTGTTAAAAGCTTTTCTTCTGGCTTTTGTGTGTCTGTATATTCTAGTGTCCTTTGCCTAAGTTTCATCTACCTTACAATTTGGTTCTTCACCGCCATCTTGGTTCTGACTTGGTCTGTTTGACCTTGCTTGTTATCTGACCATGTTTGTTGTCTGTTTCTGTATTATATTCTTATAATTGTTGATGTGCCCTTAGCAGTTTAGGGACAACCGATGGATCATGTACTGACCAAGGACCCAGGGGTCTAAGGAAGACCAAGACAAGGTAGTGGCCGCAGGGGTCCCCCTACCTTGGCCATGAAGCAGATGAAGACCACATTGTAGTGTTGCTGGAGGGAGCATCCTTGTTTAGTACCATGCATCTTACAGGTCTTGACTTTACAGCTTTCCCTGTGGGGTCCAGATGACACCTACCCTTTATTCTTTGGGTCAATGCAATCACGTAAATACGCTAGTTACGTTGGATTAATAGGGTATTTATACAATGCCCTGGTACATTATATTTATTATAATCTCTGTTGAAAACCTGATGGAGCTAAAGCTCCAATATTCCAGTCTTAATTTATTCCGCTCTTGGGTCCAATAGAAGCCTCAATGGCTGATACAGTGGTATTGATACCCATGACCTCAGTTACTCTACACATTTTACATCTCTACATATTTACCTTCAATTTTTCTTTTGGCTCCAACTGGGTAATGGAGATGGATCCTGGACTCTATGATGGTCCCAATTGTTGTATTAAGTTCTCTTCCCATTATTCAATCCAACAATTACACAACCACTACTGAGGATAGTTGGGTGATAGAAGGTGTAAGTGACTTGACCTATCGAGCCTGTATCTTCCATCATTTTATAGAACAAGTCAATAACCCTACACTAAATGACCGAATGATGAACAATTCTTTCTGTTAAATTTTGCAATTATACATGTCAGTAATCAAAATGGATATACAGTCCATATCAACATCATTACTAGCGTATTATAATATAGGCGGTTTGGGTAGGAACCCGGGGCCCAAGCCTTATATGGGGCCGATGACCACCCACCAAATGTTATACTAAGATACTAAGAAGAACCTTCAGGAACCTGTTTCTGTTCTCAATACACACATGTAGCAGAAAAGCTAAATTGTGCATAAGAAGCTGATTCTAGTACCAGATGTAGGAAGTGACTCCGTACTTGTAGGGGCTACAATATCCATACAGCCCAGGGAACATGGTGGTCTTATTTCACTCCTGAACATCAACTTTCTAAAAATCCTACTGTTGTTGAAAAGTGACATTTACTAGTCAATTCCAAAAAGCAGCAGCAGCAGATTTTTCTAAAAACCCCTCTGTGATGATCATTTGGCCATATACCACATACCTTATATAAGTACACAACATTTGAGTCTATCCTCAACATTCAATGAAGTCATACAGAATTAGGCTCAAACTTTTCAGCAAAACTTGTTGGTTCACTATCTGATCAGTTTCCTCAGGGGTCAACGACAAAATAATCTGAGTTTGTTGGGGCAATACCTGCCAGAAGATTCCATGTTTCCAATTACAACTAGCAGAACAGTGATTGCAGCTCTGAAGTACAATCATGTAGTCACACAGTCATCCAACTTTTGTGATTTAGTTTACTGCAGCTTACAAAAAAATAGTTAAAGTAATAAAATCCTGAGAGGATGAAGATATAAGAGAGAATATAATTAATCCTTATTTTAATGACTAAAAATGATGCAACTATTATGTTAATATTTTCTCATGGGAAATGTCTATTGTATAAATCCGGCTCCTTCCCTCGTACACGGCAGGTCTCCTGTGTGCACACACGTCCTCTCCCCTTCTCTGTAAGATGTGATCTACTATTATTCATCATCAGTGGATGAGACCTCAGGTCACCGGTCACCGGATGATGGTGGAGCCGGACACCCGCAGACTTCACTATCTGTTATAGAGACTCGTGTGATATCTCTGAAGCTCTAATCAAGGGCCCAGTGACTCGTTTTATGTGTTTTATTTGATTTTTGTGTCTTTTTGTGCCATTGTTTTTGCAGCTTTCTCATTAAAAAGACTCCTTCCCTTCCTTCTATCATCACAATGACACCATGTAAAGCTTTTCTTGTTCTAGTATCTAAGAATAATAAAAACCTTGGACTCCTGTAACTTTCCATGTACAGAGCTGTAAAGGAGCCGGATGTAGGTACCGTTATTATGTAGAATATATGTTGGTTTTGATATACTTTTTTATTGGAGGGCAAGGAAAGGCGACTTGTGCACTGTATTATCTTTTGGGGTATGTAGGACTGCACCGAGCACCACAATCCTCTCCCTCTGTAGATACGGGGTATACACACAGCTGACAGTTTCCACTATTGCAATGAGTGATATGTGTGATGTTACAGGTGACATTACTGTTAGATACATTGATATTCATAACTCTAAGGTGGTGACAGTAACCAGCAATGAGGGACAGGAGTGAGGAGGATGGACCAAAAGGGACAACAAAGTGACACAGACAGATACCTAAACATAACCTAATTGGGATAGTAAATGTATCAGAGAGCTTCCCCTCCATCCTTACAGCCCGGCATTACAGGCACTTTCACACGTCTTCCCTGTCCTGCGTCACATTCACAGCTTCCTGCTTTGAAATGGGGATTGTGGGATTGCTGGAGACTTACGGAGATACAGAGATTTAAGATAGCAGAACAAGTTACAGCAGCTAAACAATACAGAAGACATTATTTACCAGGATATATCTCATGCTTTGCTTTATTGCCCTCCGCCGCCCTGAGGACAAATCCTCAACTTGCCTCATGGCACAATTTTGTTTTGTTCATTAAACTTTTCTTTAGCTTTTAGGAGTTTAGTTGTATGTATTATATAGGTTCTCTAGAGCAGTATAATGTAGTTGTAAAGCACTTCTACTACCCCCTGCCATCACACATGTTGGTGCCAACTGTATAATAAGGCAGACACCTGCCACTATTTTTGAAGGTGGCGCAGGTGGTGGAAACCTCTCTACAGTATTCACCAAACACCATGACATAAATTTTTAGAATGAAGTTCATTACAACATCTCATTGGTGGTTGACGTTTACTTTCATATGCTGGGTAGAACGCCACTATGGTCTACTCCTTATGGGTTGGTATAGAGTCCCAAAGCCTTGGGATCTCTGATGTAAATGGGTATTACTGCACAATTACTTTAACCTTTGCTTTACCCAATGTCACCAAAACAGAATTCAGTTGATTTGGTCCTTATCCAACATTCAAAAGCTTCTAAATTAGTTATATGGAAATATTCATGTTTAGTATTTTAACTGTTGATTTCCCCTGTACCTGACATATTAGTGCCTGTTATAGGAGGAAACCACAGAGCTGATCTGGAGCTGTTGGGACGCAACATTTCTGAGAACAAGAGCCAAGAAGGAGGGAAACCCAACCAGATCTAAGAGGTAAGTAGAAAGCAAATTATTTATCAACTGATTTAAATTTTGGGATATAAAAATCATATTATGTTCTTCCAGGTAACGAATATTAATCATATTATGGAGAACTTCACGTCTGTTCCTACAGAATTCTATATTTTGCCATTTTCCTATACGGCTGGTAGTCCTCCATTTCTCTCCGGCCTGTTCTCTGTGATCTACCTGCTTGGTCTCCTAATGAATGTGCTGATTGTTACTCTCATCTATGTGGATAAGCAGCTGCACAGCCCCATGTATCTGTTCCTCTGTAACTTGGCCTTGGTGGACATGTGTTACACAACAAACATCATCCCCGAACTATTACACATAATGTCATCTGGAAACCACAAAGTGTCCTTCAGACAATGCTTCACCCAGGTCTACTTCTTCTTCTTGGCTGTTGTGACAGAAGACCTTCTCCTGTTTACGATGTCCTATGACCGGTACGTTGCGATCTGTAATCCTCTGCGCTATCACTCTATACTCAGTAGGAAAGTCTGCTCCTTCTTCATAGCCACCACTTGGTGTTGTGGAGCCTTAAACTCATGTGTGGTCACAGTCCTGACCATGAAGATGTCCTTCTGTCGCTCCACCACAATTCACCATATCTATTGTAATGCAAAAGCCCTGACCAAGATCTCCTGTGCCGGGAGAGAAATATTTTATTTATTGTTTTATATTGAGTCAATTATTATCGGACTTGGTCCATTTTCATGCAGTTTCTGGTCCTATACAAAAATCTTACAGGTTATATTTCATATAAAATCTGAAGATGGGAGGAGGAAGGCCTTCTCCACCTGCTCGTCCCACCTCATAGTCATCACGCTCTACTATAGCACAGCTTGCGCAGAGTTTTTATTGCCGTCTTATAGATCCTCTGATATCATGGACCAGGTCTTCACCTTGTTATATACCACGGTCACCCCGATGCTAAACCCTCTGATTTATACCCTTAGAAATAAAGATGTGAAGACGGCTTTGATGAGATTATTGAGGCCAAAATAAGTTTTAGCTTTTAACCCCCCAATCGATCTGAACTGTGTTTGAGGTGCTAACTCAAAAATGGGATCACAACGATTCTTGACGTAAGAGGTTTCAGCTGTGCCGTAACATGGAAGATTTCCCCTATAACTGGTGTAGCTATAACTGTGTAAAGTATAAATAAAGAAAAAAATATTGAGTATAGATAATGAAGTATAAAATAAACAAATAAATTAAAAATACTGATAAAATTCCCCTTTATTTTAAAAACTGAAAAAAAATTTTTTTTTGCATTTCTTATTGTGACTTTTACACCTACCCAGCAGAGTTTTCTTCCATTGTGCCTGAGTTATCTTTAAATTCCAGATGTTGATGTTTTAAGAAGTCACTAATTTTTATGCAAATAAATTCCACCCAGTGGGACACATTTACTTACCCGGTCCAGTCGCGATCCCGCAGCGCGTTGTTCTTCGAGGATCCGGGTCTGACGGGATTCACTAAGGTCATGCACCCGATATCCAGCAAGTGTCGCTGCTGCATCGAGGTCTATCGAGGTCCACCGGAGTTCACCTTCTTCTTCCCTGTGCATGTGAGTGCTTGATTTTGTGACACATATCTTTTTTTTAATTCCCCAGTTTTTCCGAATCCGCCGGGTCGTCCGGCGTCCACGCCCCCTGATTTCTGTCGCATGAAAGCCGGCGCCGATTCCCCACAATCCGATCGTGTGCGCCAAAAACCCGGGGGAATTTGTTGCAAAACGGAAATATTCAGGAAACCCGACGAAAGTGCGGCGTTCGGACCCTTAGTAAATTAGCCCCAGTGTTGGGATAGGAAAAATATTTGAATGGTTTGCTGAAGAAGTCCTGACTTTTGTTGAATCTATAAATAAAAGTTAGAAAAAACCCTACAGACTACATTGCCAGATGTATCACCCTCTAAGATAAACCAAACAAAACCCAAAGAAAAAAAATGATAGCACAAATTTCCAGATAAAATATAAATGACCACCTATAGGCGGTACACAGGGAGATGTGAGGGTCGGCAGAGTGGGCCGGTGAGGCACACCACTATTCCCTGCCCCTGTTCAATCCTATACTGGCACAAGATAAAGCCCAACTCTATGTCAGTCAGGGCAGTCGTAGAATTTCAGATGGAAGCAGCCATCCACTGGCCTATCTAGCTCCTAGCTCCAGCATATGACAAATAACCCCTTATGTCTCTATGTACAATGTTAGGGCAAGGAGAGACTTCAAAAGAAATATATGAAAAAAAATAATAAAAGAGAATTAATCAAATTATAATTTTAAACTATGGCTTAAACCTTAAAAATTAAATGAATATGGAAATGATTCATATAAACTAGAAGGACAGACAAGGACATTGAGCCCTTCCATACCTATTTGCTCAACCAACCCTAAGCGATAGGTGACAACTGGTCAATGTTTCCTTCATGTGCCTATGTAAATAACAAAGAGACAAAGATTTGATAAAACAATAATTAATATAAGAGTAGTCACAAATACAGGTGAGAACCAAGAAGACAATGCAGCATAGAATCATGGATGGTCAGAAAAGCGGCCGAAAGAATGAAGTTATCACAGATACATGAGCCAAGATAAAAAAAAAATCTGCAAACTCCAAAAATAGACTTATAGCAAGCACAGATGAAATGGCAGGAAAACCTATCACGTTAGAGTCCTAGCCCAGAAGATGCTTGGACCAGTTCCCTGACATTCAGATGTAGCAGTTCAGCTAACTTAGGTGTTTCAGCCCAGAGCAAACCCCCCAGGAGACAGATTGTTGGGGAGGAAATCAATGCAGATAGCCAAGAACGGAGTAAAGCAGTTTTCAGACTAGTAAGGACTGACTGAAACATAAGAACAATAAGAATAAAGATGTTAATTAGTTCAGAGAAAGAGGTGGTGGTCACAAACCCTACGTAGCCAGCAGAAGATGCGGAAGGATGAAATAGCGCATTGGGCAGCTTATATCCATGATGTTGCCTGCTTGGTATGGGGGCGTGGCCGACGGATTTGGGAAAAATTGCGCTATTTAAAAAAAAAAAGTGTCGCTTGACACACACTTACATGCACCAGGAATAGGATGGTGAACTCCGGCGGACCTCGGCGGACCTCGGCGCATCAGCGACACAAGGTTTACATCGGGCGCACGACCTTAGTGCATCGCCAGAAGACCCGAATCCTCGTCGGAGAATGCGCCGCTGGATAGCGATGGGACCGGGTAAGTAAATGTGCCCCAATGTAGTCGAAGCAAGGGAGGCTGCCCTGGTGAAAGTGACATTTTTCTAGCCTGGCATAAAGATGACTAGCCCATACCTGGCCAAGAACTTTACCATACGTGTGACTGATGGGTCTCAAGGTCTGGAGAATACACCAAGATGTCGTCTAGGTAGACCACAACAAATTTATAGGGAAGGTCCCTGAAAATGTCATTCACAAACTCCTGGAAGACAGCAGGAGCATTATAGAGTCCGAATACCATCACTAAGTATTTGAAATGTCCATCACGTTGTTAAACGCCGTCTTCCATTCGCCCCCTTGCGGATCTGGACAAGGTTGTAGGACCCACGGAGATCCAGCTTGGAGAACACTTTGGACCCACGTAGATGGTCGAAGAGCTCTGTAATCAATGGCAGGGGGTAGCGGTATTTAACCATGATCTTAATCAATACAAGGACAGAGGGAGCCGTTCTTCTTGGTCACGAAAAAGAAACCTGCGCCAGCAGGAGAGGAGCTAGATTACCCATGTCCAGACACAGAAAAGTATAGATAAAAGGAACTTTTAATTTGACATCTGATAATAGGCTCCGAAATACTGCCTGTACCACGTGCCACACCAGAAAGGCAGCGGGAGATCAAGGAGGTAAATAAGTGGCTCAAAAGTTGGTGTAGGAAGGAGGGTTTTGGGTTCATGGAGAACTGGACTGACTTTTCTGTCGGCTACAGGCTCTAAAGTAGGGATGGGCTGCACCTCAATGTGGAGGGGGCCGCTGTTTTAGGGGAAAAAATGGCTAGAAGGTTGGAGGAGTGTTTAAACTAGAGACCTGGGGGGAGGGCAACTACACTTGTGCAGGGCAAATAGACAGTGTACATAGAGAGCTGGGAAGAGTCATAGTCCATGGGGGAGGAAGGGGGGCTGGAATGAAAATGGGGAATAAGGACAAAAGGAATACGGACAGGGAAAACCATATAAAGTGCATGTACACAAATGCCAGAAGCCTCACAAACAAAATGGAGGAACTGGAACTCTTGATGTTGGAGCGGAAATATGATATAGTGGGTATCAGCGAGACATGGCTGGACAGTAGCTATGACTGGGCTGTTGCTATAGATGGTTATAGTCTTTTTAGAAAGGATCGTATAAATAAAAAAGGGGGAGGGGTTTGTTTATATGTGAATTCTCGCCTCAAGCCCGTCCTGCGAGATGACATCGGTGATGCAAATGAAAATGTGGAGTCCCTATGGGTGGAGATAAGGGGAGGGAAAAAGAATAATAAAATATTACTAGGGGTTTGTTATAAGGCTCCAAATATAATGGAGGCAGCAGAGGAAATGCTGATAAGTGAAATGGATGCGGCTTCAAAGCATGGTGAAGTACTTATCATGGGGGACTTCAATTACCCAGATATTGACTGGGGGGCAGAAACATGCAGGTCCTTCAAAGGCAGCAGGTTCTTGTCAACAACAAAAGACAATTACCTGTCGCAACTAGTCCTGGAGCCAACAAGAGGGGGGGCACTGCTGGACCTTATCCTTACCAACAGACCTGATAGGGTATCAAAACTACAGGTTGGGGGGAACCTGGGGAATAGTGATCATAATATCATTGATTTTGTATTACGCTTTACTAAGAGCGTTAGTGAAGGGGCAACCAACACTCTAAACTTCAGGAGGGCAAATTTTCAGCAACTAAGGGAAGACCTTAAAGGCATAGACTGGGATAATGTTCTCAAAGACAAAAGTACACCCCAAAAATGGGACTTTTTCTTATATATTCTGAAAAAGTCCTGTGAGAAACACATACCTTATGGGAAAAAGCATAAAAGGAACAAGAAAAACCCTATGTGGCTAACTAGTCTTGTAAGGAAAGCAATAAGCGAGAAAGATACAGCGTTTAAGGTGCTAAAACGTGAAGGTAGCGATGAGACATTAGAGGATTATAGAGAGAAAAATAAATCCTGTAAAAAGCAGATAAAGGGCGCAAAAATAGAGACTGAGAGAAATATTGCCAGGGAGAGCAAAAATAATCCCAAATTATTTTTCAAGTATATAAATGATAAGAAACTAAAAACAGAGAGTGTGGGTCCCCTTAGAAATAACATGGGGGTCATGGTGGAAGGAGATGAGGAAAGGGCCAATCTACTGAATGTCGCCTTCTCAACTGTCTTTACCCAGGAAATCCCCTGGTGGAAGACACAATGAGGAATAATGTAAATTCTTTTTGGAATGTCAACAGTTTAACCCAGGAAGAGGTACGGCGCCGCCTCACAACCACTAAGATAGATAAATCACCGGGGCCAGATGGCATACACCCCCGGGTTCTGCATGAATTATGTACGGTGATAGACAAACCGTTATTTTTAATATTTGAAGATTCACTGAGGACTGGTTATGTTCCACAGGACTGGCGCATAGCAAATGTGGTACCAATATACAAAAAAGGATCAAATAGCGATCCTGGAAACTACAGACCCGTGAGTCTAACTGCTGTGGTGGGGAAAATATTTGAGGGGTTTATTAGAGATGCTATCCTGGAGTATCTCACTGTGCACAACCTTATAACCCAGCGTCAGCATGGGTTTATGAGAGATCGCTCCTGTCAGACTAATCTGATTGGTTTCTACGAGGAGGTAAGTTCAAGACTGGATCTGGGGGACGCTGTGGATGTTGTATATCTGGACTTTTCAAAGGCATTTGACACCGTGCCACATAAAAGGTTGGTATATAAAATGAGACTGCTGGGAATAGGAGAAAATCTGTGTATTTGGGTAAGTAATTGGCTTAGTGATAGAAAACAGAGGGTGGTCATTAATGGCACATTCTCAGATTGGGTTGATGTTACCAGTGGAGTGCCACAGGGGTCAGTATTGGGGCCACTTCTTTTTAATATTTTTATTAATGACCTTGTAGTGGGTTTACACAGTCAAGTTTCAATATTTGCAGATGATACTAAGCTGTGTAAAGTAATAAATACTGAGGTCGATAGTTTAGCATTACAGAGGGATTTGTGGAAGCTTGAGGGATGGGCAGAGAAATGGTTGATGAGGTTTAATGTAGATAAATGTAAAGTTATGCACTTGGGCCATGGAAACAAAAAGTATAATTATGTTCTAAACGGTCAATTACTTAGTAAAACTGAAGCTGAAAAGGACTTGGGGGTATTGGTGGATGGTAAACTTAATTTTAGTGACCAGAGCCAGGCGGCTGCTGCTAAAGCAAATAAAATAATGGGATGTATCAAGAGAGGAATAGATTCTCATGATAAAGACATAGTTTTGCCCTTATACAAATCCCTGGTCAGACCACACATGGAATATTGTGTACAGTTTTGGGCACCAGTGTATAAAAAGGATATAGTAGAGCTGGAATGGGTGCAGAGGAGAGCAACCAGGATTATTAGGGGAATGGGGGAACTAGAATACACTGACAGATTAAAAAATTTGGGATTATTCAGTTTAGAAAAAAGACAACTGAGGGGAGACCTCATTACAATGTACAAATACCTGAACGGACAGTACAAGGATCTCTCCAAAGATCTTTTTATACCTAGGCCTGTGACCAGGACAAGGGGGTATCCTCTACGCCTAGAGGAGAGGCGATTTTACCATCAACATAGACAAAGGTTCTTTACTGTAAGAGCAGTGAGACTGTGGAACTCTCTGCCGCAGGAGGTTGTTATGGCGGACTCTATGTACATGTTCAAGAGTGGACTGGATACCTTTCTGGAGAGAAAAAATATCACGGGTTACGGGGATAAAACATTTATTTAATTCTTAAAGGTTGGACTTGATGGACTTGCGTCTCCTTCCAGCCTTATATACTATGATACTATGATACTATGAATATGGACAATTCTTATAGCGATTCGCATTACTAGGTGCTCAAACTGGTATTATATTTCCAGACCACTCTACACGGACGTCTCTGAGTCTGACTCCAAGTACGCATGATCCAGCCACAACTCAGTCTCCCCGTGTAGGAGGGACTAAACGAAAAAATTTTAGGAATCTCAAGTTTCCTAGCAATAAGAGAACTACAAAAACCGAGACAATTTTTTGAGGAATCCGACGATACAATGCACAGGCACAACCATCACCATTAGTCAGTCAACAACAACCCTCCAACACAACAAACACACTATCCAAAGGCTTGGATGCCAGGATAACAATAGAGCCACAATGCACAATTGCACCTGCAGCCTAACCCCTTCCCTCCAACACACAGACCTCTATCCTACCACACTTAACCACTGCATCCTTCCCTTCTCCTTTTTTAGGATCACAGGTTCCGAACATACAGATCAGGCACCGAGAAAAATGGGGATACAATGGGAAACAATAAGTCCCGTTGTATCAAACCCCCCTAACAACTTAATCATCAATCTTTCCTCTAAAACTTTTGCTATTAGAAAAAGGTCTCACTTTTACACCCACACCTTTGAGTGATACTTTTCTATGGATCAGAGATATCAATTTATTTGCATGCAAATTAGCACTTCACAAAATGCACAAGGAAGAAGAGATTGGCAAGAAGATACTCAAACAAAGAGAGACACAGGCACTGGAAGCCCTTTTTACTTTGGAGGAAGAAAATATCTCTGGCCCCCTCCCTGTGAGGGCACCACTTACGGATATGAGACCACGATCCAAACATACCCCCCTTTCTCCAAATACCGCAACATCGAGACTTTTGTGCAGCAGGTTACCAATGACATTGAAAAATTAAAAATGGACAAAAAACAACAATTTCAAAATCTTAATGCTGAGGAAATCAGAGCAATGGAGGATTTACGAGCCAATCCTGATCTTACGGTGAAACCCTCCGATAAGGGGGGTAACACTGTGATCATGGATACAAAAGACTTTGTTGCTATGGTCTATAGACTTCTATCAGATAGACAAACCTATGAAGTCCTCCGTACTGACCCCACCCAAGTTTACCTATTCCTGGCAGACCAATTGTGTCTGGCTGTGTACATCAATGAGATGCTGCAGTTCTTTGTCTCTGCCCTCCCCTCCTACTTACAAGACACCAAGGATACCATCATGAATTTAGGAGTTGACACTTACGCCACAGACTATAATTGCCAGCATAGACATTGAGTTTTTATACAGCAACATCGATCATGATCTAGGTCTTGAAGCAGTTGAATACTTCCTGAATACGAAGGGAATACAGTTCAGAGATCACAATAAATTCCTATTGAATTTGCTACACTTCATACTTACCAGGAATTATTTTCTATTTAAGGGTTCCATCTACCACCAAGTCAGAGGAACCTCAAAGGGGGACACTTGTGCGCCCTCATATGCGAACCTCTTTCTTGGTTGGTGGGAGGATACCATAGTGTTCTCTGAAGAACTGTCCCACCACCCCCAGTATATCTTATGCTGGGGTAGGTATATTGACAACATTTTAATACTGTGGGAAGGCTACAGATCGCAGTTTGGTGACTTTGTCGACCAACTAAATCACAACAATATCGGGATGAAGTTTACCTCAGAAATCCATGAGAACCAAATCAATTTTTTGGATTTGACCATTCACATAGACCCACAGGGATTCCTCAAGACTGACATATACCAGAAACCAACTTCTACCAACAATCTTCTAGACTGGCAAAGCTGGCACCCCGAACTCCTGAAATCAGGGATACCGATAGGTTATTATTTGAGTGCCGTAGGAATTGTTCAGATGAAACATCCTTCAAAAAAGAATGCGACAATCTATATAGGATATTTAGGACTAGGGACTACCCTAAAAAATGCCTATACAAAGCTTTCTCCAGAGCAAAAGCCACAGAGAGAAACACATTGGGGGTCATTTACTAAGGGCCCGAATTGCGTCTTTCCATCGGATTACCCAAATATTACCATTTTGTGCCGATTTTCCCAGAATTGCCCCGGGTTTTTGGCGCACACGATTGGATTGTGGCGCATCGGCACCGTGGCCGTAAGAAAACCCAACGAATTCGGAAAAACTGCCGTATTTTTTTTTAAAAAGTGTCGCTTGACACGCGCTTACCTGCAGCCAGGGTAGGACGGTGCACGCCGCTGGATCGCGAATTGACCGGGTGTCTGGAAACGCTGGGAACACAGGAGAGTCTGGAAACGCTGGACACTATCTCACACTTTGGGAAGCTTGGTACGGAAACCATGGAAGTTCCTTTAGGCACAGAAGATAGGACTTTCACTTATAGGAAACAATGCTGAAGAGTCGGCAAGGAAGGAAGGGAGGTTGCGGATAAAAAGGGCAAGCCGGATTAGCCAGCGCCAATCAGGAGGACGCTGGCCCTTAAAAGCTAGAAGAGCCGGCACGCATGCACCCTAGGAGCGGGAACGCGTGCGGCCTAGGCGGATGGGAAGCAGGCTCGTGGACAGGTAAGTCCAGGCCAAGGGGGGCGCCGCGCCACACATCCGTGACACTCAGGAACTGAGCGAGGGTACACACGACCTCTGGGAGGAGAGGTACCAGGCAGTAGATCCACTGGGCGATCTTAGGGATAATGTGGAGGCAAAGTCTCTGCTTGGTTTTTAGAAAAAACATCGGCAAAGTCAGGGTAGCATGCTAGCAGACCCTCCAGAGACTTGGAAGACACAGAAGAAGTCAGGACAGGTAGAGGTGTCACCATGCATTCTGATCCCAAATGCAGGACCTCCACAGTCTTCCAGTTGAGGACCGGGGAGTGAAGTTGCAGCCAAGGAGAAGAGATAATTTGGATAGTGCCTGTATGTGGCAGTCCAAAAAAGTTTTCAAACCAGAGGAGCAGGTAGGTGGCCCTCCAGAAAAATGAAATAGATTGAGTGCCTGTATGTGGCAGTCCAAAAAAGTTTTCAAACTAGAGGAGCAGGTAGGTGGCCCTCCAGAAAAATGAAATGGATTGAGTGCCTGTATGTGGCAGTCCAAAAAAGTTTTCAAACCAGAGGAGCACGTAGATGGCCATCCAGAAAAATTTAATAGATTGAGTGCCTGTATGTGGCAGGTTTAAAACAGAGGACCGGGTAGGTGGCCCTCCAGAAAAATTAAATGCATAAAGTACTATAGCTAGAGCCAGTGGGCCCTGTCAAAAAATAGCCAGTTTCCTCTGCTTTAGTGTACAAAGAGGAGGAGAAGGAGGAAAATGAGGAGGAGGAGTGCATAAATTATTCAGGTTGAGCATCCTTCACCTGGTGGAGATTGGAAATTATGAGAAATCCAGGCTTTATTCATCTTAATAAGCGTCAGCCTGTCAGCGCTGTCAGTCGACAGGCGTGTACGCTTATCGGTGATGATGCCACCAGCTGCACTGAAAACCTGCTCGGACAACACGCTAGCGGCAGGGCAGGCAAGAACCTCCAAGGCGTACAGCGCCAGTTCGTCCCACATGTCCAGCTTTGAAACCCAGTAGTTGTAGGGAGCTGTGTGATCATTTAGGACGATGGTATGGTCAGCTACGTACTCCCTCGCCATCTTTCTGTAAAGATCAGCCCTACTCTGCCGAGACTGAGGACAGGTGACAGTGTCTTGCTGGGGTGACATAAAGCTGGCAAAAGCCTTGTCAGTGCTGGACAAGCTGCCTGCTCGCCTACTCTCCCTCGCTACTTGTCCCGCAGAACTACGCACTAGCTAGCACTGTCAGAAGGGAAATACTGTTTCAGCTTGTCCACCAGGGCCTGCTGGTATTCATGCATTCTCACACTCCTTTCCTTTCCAGGGATGAGAGTGGAAAGATTTTGCTTGTACCGTGGGTCCAGGAGAGTGAATACCCAGTAATCGGTGCTGGAATAAATTCTTTGAACGCGAGGGTCATGGGATAGGCAGCCTAGCATGAAATCTGCCATATGCGCCAGAGTAACAACGCGTAAGAATTCACTCCCCTCACTGGCCTGACTGCCCATTTCCTCCTCCTCCAACTCCTCCAACTCCTCTTCTTCTGCCCATACACGCTGAACAGTGAAGGACTGAACAATGGTCCCCTCTTGTGTCTCGCCAACATTCTCCTCCTCTTCCTCCTCATCCTCCTCCACCTCCTCCGATATGCGCTGAGAAACAGACCTGAGGGGGCTTTGGCTATCAACAAGGGAATCTTCTTCCCCCGTCTCTTGTGACGAGCGCAAAGCTTCCGACTTCATGCTGATCAGAGAGTTTTTCAACAGGCCAAGCAGCGGGATGGTGAGACTGATGATGGCGACATCGCCACTGACCATCTGTGTTGACTCCTCGAAGTTACTCAGCACCTGACAGATATCAGACATCCACGTCCACTCCTCATTGTAGACTTGAGGAAGCTGACTGACCTGACTACCAGTTCTGGTGGAAGTTGACATGTGGCAGTCTACAATCGCTCTGCGCTGCTGGTAAACTCTGGATAACATGGTTAATGTTGAATTCCACCTCGTGGGCACGTCGCACAACAGTCGGTGAGCGGGCAGTTGGTGGCGGCGCTGCGCTGCCCTGAGAGTGGCAGCATCTGTGCTGGACTTCCTGAAATGCGCACAGATGCGGCGCACCTTCGTGAGCAAATCAGACAGATTGGGGTATGTCTTGAGGAAACGCTGAACTATGAGATTTAACACATGGGCCAGGCATGGCACATGTGTCAGTCTGCCGAGTTGCAGAGCCGCCACCAGGTTACGGCCGTTGTCACACACAACCATGCCTGGCTTCAGGTTCAGCGGTGCCAGCCACAGATCAGTCTGCGCCGTGATGCCCTGTAATAGTTCTTGGGCGGTGTGCCTTTTATCGCCTAGGCTCAGCAGTTTGAGCACCGCCTGCTGTCGCTTAGCGACGGCACTGCTGCTGTGCCTAGAGCTACCGACTGATGGCGCCATGCCCACGGATGGTAGTTCGGAGGAGGAGGTGGAGGAGGGGTGGGAGGAGGAGGAGGCATAGTACGCCTGAAAGACCTGGACCGAGGTAGGCCCCGCAATCCTCGGTGTCGGCAGTATATGACCAGCCGCAGGGTCAGACTCGGTCCCAGCCTCCACCAAGTTAACCCAATGTGCCGTCAGCGATATATAGTGGCCCTGCCCGGCAGCACTCGTCCACGTGTCCGTGGTCAGGTGGACCTTGTCAGAAATGGCGTTGGTCAGGGCACGGATGATGCTGTCTGACACGTGCTGGTGCAGGCCTGGGACGGCACATCGGGAAAAGTAGTGGCAGCTGGGGACCGAATACCGAGGGGCGGCCGCCGCCATGAGGTTGCGAAAGGCCTCGGTCTCTACTAGCCTGCAGGCTAAGCAATCTGGAGATGTGGACATTAAGGGCTTGGGCGTGCGGGTGGGTTGCACTATATTTCCTTTTCCGCTCCAGCCTCTGGGGTATGGAGAGCTGAACGCTGGTGGATGCTGTGGAGGATCGTGGAGGCGACGATGGGGTTTTTGTGCCAGGGTCCTGGGCAGGGGGCTGACTATCAGCTGACACAGGGGAAGGAGCAGTGGTGTGCACGGCCGGAGGTGAACGGGCTTGGTGCTACTGAGTGGGGTGTTTAGCATTCATATGCCTGCGCATACTGGTGGTAGTTAAGCTAGTAGTGGTGGAACCCCTGCTGATCCTGGTTTGGCAAAGGTTGCACACCACAGTCCGTTGGTCATCTGGTGTTTCCTTAACCTGTTAACGCTCAGCGTCCGATATATCGGACGCTGAGCTCAATGACTTAGCGCTCAGCGTCCGATATATCGGATGCTGAGCCCATGCCGCTTCAGCTCAAGATCTGAGCCGAACACGGGGTGCCGGCTGTGACTGATAGCCGGCA
Organism: Engystomops pustulosus; assembly: GCF_040894005.1. Lineage (NCBI taxonomy): Eukaryota > Metazoa > Chordata > Amphibia > Anura > Leptodactylidae > Engystomops > Engystomops pustulosus. The sequence continues at coordinate 12,956,559 of NC_092418.1, forward strand.
CCCCAGTGTAACACCCGCGATCGGAGTTGACTCCGATCGCGGGTGCTTAACCCGTTAAATGCCGCGGTCAGCGCGACCTCGGCATCTAACATGCCTCTGGGGGGTCTTTCCCCCACAATCGGACCCCCCGAACCGTTTTCGGGGGGCGCCGATCGTTGCTATAGCAACTCTGGGGTCCGATCTGGACCCCAGAGTTACCTGCAAGAATTGCCGGTAAGATGGCATCTGTGACGTCATCTTACTGGCACAGTGCCAGCCTATGCAAGTGAATAGGCTGACACTGATAATACTCTGCAATACATCAGTATTGCAGAATATTATCATGAAGAAGCAATCAGAGGATTTCTTGTTCATGTCCCATGGTATAAAAGTGAAAAAGTAAAAAAAAAAAATGTTATTCAATAAAAAAATAAAGTAATAAATCACTAAAAATGCCCAAAATCCCCAAAACATATAAAGAGACATATAGCTAAAAAAAAAGTCTAAATCATAACACAAACCCCACATATATAGTATAACCGCATCCGTACCAACCCGTAGAATAAAAATAAATCATTATTGAACCCCCACGATAAACGCCGTAAAAAAAAACTGCTATAAACCTTCCAAAAATTATGATTTTTAGCTATTCAATCCCACAAAAAATGCTATAAAATGTGATCAAAAAACCATGTGTACTCCGACATGATACTGTTGCAAAGTACAACATGTCCCGCAAAAGATAAGCCATCAAACAGCTCCGTAGCAAAAAAAGTAACTATGCTATGCCACTTGGAAGACGGCAATACATAAATGATAGATTTTTCCCCACATTAGGGTTTTGTTTGACAAATTTAGTAAAACGTAAGAAAATATATTCAAGTCTGGTATCCCCGTAATCGTATCGACCCATAGAATAAAGATAACATGATTATTAGAGATGAGCGAACATACTCGTCCGAGCTTGATGCTCGTTCGAGCATTAGCGTACTCGAAACTGCTCGTTGCTCGGACGAATACTTCGCCTGCTCGAGAAAATGGCAGCTCCCGCCGTTTTGCTTTTTGGCGGCCAGAAACAGAGCCAATCACAAGCCAGGAGACTCTGCACTCCACCCAGCATGACGTGGTACCCTTACACGTCGATAGCAGTGGTTGGCTGGCCAGATCAGGTGACCCTGGGATAGACTAGCCGCTGCCCGCGCTGCTCGGATCATTCTGTGTCTGGATGCCGCTAGGGAGAGAGCTGCTGCTGGTCAGGGAAAGCGTTAGGGTGTTCTATTAGAATAGTGTTAGGCAGGAGTGATTCTCCAAGAACCCAACAGCCCTTCTTAGGGCTACAATAACGTTATACTTTTTTTTTTTTTGTTTGCTTGTGGCTGGGCTTGCTGGCACTAGTAGTGCAGCTAGTACCATATTGTGAGGAATTTGCAGGGGGACTTGCTACCGTTGTGATTAGCTCTTAGTGACACACATATCCACCATATCCTTTGTTACACCAAAGTGGGAAAATGTATTAGGGGTTTGATTTCAATTAGGCACAGTCTGGCAGTTCCTTTTTATTTTACGTTTATTTTTTCATAACTCAGCGTCATCTCATCAGTGTGCTTTCATACTTGGCTAGAAAATAGCCAAAGGAGAATCCAAACGGCTTACTTACGCCTACAATAGCGTTATATATATTTTATTTCTGGTTGATCTGCTGGTGGCTGTCCTTGCTGCAGTGCATATACTAGCCAATTGTGAGGAATTTGGAGTGAGACTTGCGACCGCTGTGTTTAGCGCTTAGTGACGCACATATCCATCGCAAAGACCGAAGTGGGAAAATTTATTAGCGGTTGGATTTCAATTAGGCACAGCCCGGCAGTTTCTTTTTATTTTACGTTTATTTTTTCATAACTCAGCGTCATCTCATCAGTGTGCTTTCATACTTGGCTAGAAAATAGCCAAAGGAGAATCCAAACGGCTTACTTACGCCTACAATAGCGTTATATATATTTTATTTCTGGTTGATCTGCTGGTGGCTGTCCTTGCTGCAGTGCATATACTAGCCAATTGTGAGGAATTTGGAGTGAGACTTGCGACCGCTGTGTTTAGCGCTTAGTGACGCACATATCCATCGCAAAGACCGAAGTGGGAAAATTTATTAGCGGTTGGATTTCAATTAGGCACAGCCCGGCAGTTTCTTTTTATTTTACGTTTATTTTTTCATAACTCAGCGTCATCTCATCAGTGTGCTTTCATACTTGGCTAGAAAATAGCCAAAGGAGAATCCAAACGGCTTACTTACGCCTACAATAGCGTTATATATATTTTATTTCTGGTTGATCTGCTGGTGGCTGTCCTTGCTGCAGTGCATATACTAGCCAATTGTGAGGAATTTGGAGTGAGACTTGCGACCGCTGTGTTTAGCGCTTAGTGACGCACATATCCATCGCAAAGACCGAAGTGGGAAAATTTATTAGGGGTTGGATTTCAATTAGGCACAGTCTGGCAGTTTCTTTTTATTTTACGTTTATTTTTTCATAACTCAGCGTCATCTCATCAGTGTGCTTTCATACTTGGCTAGAAAATAGCCAAAGGAGAATCCAAACGGCTTACTTACGCCTACAATAGCGTTATATATATTTTATTTCTGGTTGATCTGCTGGTGACTGTCCTTGCTGCAGTGCATATACTAGCCAATTGTGAGGAATTTGGAGTGAGACTTGCGACCGCTGTGTTTAGCGCTTAGTGATGCACATATCCATCGCAAAGACCGAAGTGGGAAAATTTATTAGGGGTTGGATTTCAATTAGGCACAGTCTGGCAGTTTCTTTTTATTTTACGTTTATTTTTTCATAACTCAGCGTCATCTCATCAGTGTGCTTTCATACTTGGCTAGAAAATAGCCAAAGGAGAATCCAAACGGCTTACTTACGCCTACAATAGCGTTATATATATTTTATTTCTGGTTGATCTGCTGGTGACTGTCCTTGCTGCAGTGCATATACTAGCCAATTGTGAGGAATTTGGAGTGAGACTTGCGACCGCTGTGTTTAGCGCTTAGTGACGCACATATCCATCGCAAAGACCGAAGTGGGAAAATTTATTAGGGGTTGGATTTCAATTAGGCACAGTCTGCCATTTCCTTTTTATTTTACGTTTATTTTTTCATAACTCAGCGTCATCTCATCTGGCATAGCAGTGTGCTTTCATACTTGGCTAGAAAATAGCCATAGCAATAGGATAGCATTGTTTGGTTTTAAAAACTAAAAAACACAAAAAAAACTAAAAAACACAAAAAAACACAAAAAAAAGTTAAAAAAAAAAAGTTATATAACTTTCATTTTCAAAATGTTTAACCCGAGGGCTAGGGGTAGAGGACGAGGACGAGGCCGGGGACGTGGGCGTCCAACTACTGCAGGGGTCAGAGTCAGTGGTCCTCGGTGGGGTGAGACACCACCTGCTGATGAGGGAGCAGGGGAACGCCGCAGAGCTACACTCCCTAGGTTCATGTCTGAAGTTACTGGGACTCGTGGTAGAGCACTGTTGAGGCCAGAAAAGTGCGAACAGGTGATGTCGTGGATTGCCGACAATGCTTCGAGCAATTTGTCCACCAGTCAGTCTTCCACGCAGTCCACCCATGTCACCGAAATCGGCACTCCTCCAGCTCCTGCACCTCAGCCTCCTCCCCCCCAGTCTGCCCCCTCCCATGAAAATTTGGCATTTGAACCGGCATACTCTGAGGAACTTTTTTCTGGACCCTTCCCACAGTCACAAACCACTTGTCCGGTTGCTGCTGAGCAATTTTCCGATGCCCAGGTTTTCCACCAGTCGCAGTCTGTGGGTGATGATGACCTTCTTGACGTAGTGGAAGAAGTGTGTAAAGAGGTGTCCGACGATGAGGAGACACGGTTGTCAGACAGTGGTGAAGTTGTTGTCAGGGCAGGAAGTCCGAGGGGGGAGCAGACTGAGGGATCGGAGGATGATGAGGTGACAGACCCAAGCTGGGTTGAGAGGCCGGGTGAACACAGTGCTTCTGAGACGGAGGAGAGTCCTCGACCAGAACAGGTTGGAAGAGGCAGTGGTGGGGCCAGACGGAGAGGCAGGGCCAGAGCAGGTGCATCAGCGCCAAATGTGTCACGTAGTGAAGCTCCCGTGGCGAGGGCTCCCGCGGCGAGGGCTAGATTTTCAGAAGTCTGGAGGTTCTTTAAGGAAACACCGGATGACCGACGGACTGTGGTGTGCAACCATTGCCAAACCAGGATCAGCAGGGGTTCCACCACTACTAGCTTAACTACCACCAGTATGCGCAGGCATATGAATGCTAAACACCCCACTCAGTGGCACCAAGCCCGTTCACCTCCGGCCGCGCACACCACTGCTCCTTCCCCTGTGTCAGCTGATAGTCAGCCCCCTGCCCAGGCCCCTGGCACAAAAACCCCATCGTCGCCTCCACGATCCTCCACAGCATCCACCAGCGTTCAGCTCTCCATACCCCAGACGCTGGAGCGGAAACGGAAATATAGTGCAACCCACCCGCACGTCCAAGCCCTTAATGTCCAAATCTCCATATTGCTTAGCCTGGAGATGCTGCCCTATAGGCTAGTAGAGACCGAGGCCTTTCGCAACCTCATGGCGGCGGCCGCCCCTCGGTATTCAGTCCCCAGCCGCCACTACTTTTCCCGATGTGCCGTCCCAGGCCTGCACCAGCACGTGTCAGACAACATCATCCGTGCCCTGACCAACGCCGTTTCTGACAAGGTCCACCTGACCACGGACACGTGGACGAGTGCTGCCGGGCAGGGCCACTATATATCGCTGACGGCACATTGGGTTAACTTGGTGGAGGCTGGGACCGAGTCTGACCCTGCGGCTGGTCATATACTGCCGACGCCGAGGATTGCGGGGCCTACCTCGGTCCAGGTGTTTCAGGCCTACTATGCCTCCTCCTCCTCCCACCCCTCCTCCACCTCCTCCTCCGAACTACCATCCGTGGGCATGGCGCCATCAGTCGGTAGCTCTAGGCACAGCAGCAGTGCCGTCGCTAAGCGACAGCAGGCGGTGCTCAAACTGCTGAGCCTAGGCGATAAAAGGCACACCGCCCAAGAGCTATTACAGGGCATCACGGCGCAGACTGATCTGTGGCTGGCACCGCTGAACCTGAAGCCAGGCATGGTTGTGTGTGACAACGGCCGTAACCTGGTGGCGGCTCTGCAACTCGGCAGACTGACACATGTGCCATGCCTGGCCCATGTGTTAAATCTCATAGTTCAGCGTTTCCTCAAGACATACCCCAATCTGTCTGATTTTCTCACGAAGGTGCGCCGCATCTGTGCGCATTTCAGGAAGTCCAGCACAGATGCTGCCACTCTCAGGGCAGCGCAGCGCCGCCTCCAACTGCCCGCTCACCGACTGTTGTGCGACGTGCCCACGAGGTGGAATTCAACATTAACCATGTTATCCAGAGTTTACCAGCAGCGCAGAGCGATTGTAGACTGCCAGATGTCAACTTCCACCAGAACTGGTAGTCAGGTCAGTCAGCTTCCTCAAGTCTACAATGAGGAGTGGACGTGGATGTCTGATATCTGTCAGGTGCTGAGTAACTTTGAGGAGTCAACACAGATGGTCAGTGGCGATGCCGCCATCATCAGCCTCACCATCCCGCTGCTTGGCCTGTTGAAAAACTCTCTGATCAGCATGAAGTCGGAAGCTTTGCGCTCGTCACAAGAGACGGGGGAAGAAGATTCCCTTGTTGATAGCCAAAGCACCCTTAGGTCTGTTTCTCAGCGCATATCGGAGGAGGTGGAGGAGGATGAGGAGGAAGAGGAGGAGAATGTTGGCGAGACACAAGAGGGGACCATTGTTGAGTCCTTCACTGTTCAGCTTATATGGGCAGAAGAAGAGGAGTTGGAGGAGTTGGAGGAGGAGGAAATGGACAGTCAGTCCAGTGAGGGGAGTGAATTCTTACGCGTTGGTACTCTGGCGCATATGGTAGATTTCATGCTAGGCTGCCTATCCCGTGACCCTCGCGTTCAAAGAATTTATTCCAGCACCGATTACTGGGTATTCACTCTCCTGGACCCACGGTACAAGCAAAATCTTTCCACTCTCATCCCTGGAGAGGAAAGGAGTGTGAGAATGCATGAATACCAGCAGGCCCTGGTGCACAAGCTGAAACACTATTTCCCTTCTGACAGTGCTAGCGGCAGAGTGCGTAGTTCTGCGGGACAAGTAGCGAGGGAGAGTAGGCGAGCAGGCAGCTTGTCCAGCACTGGCAAGGGTACGCTTTACAAGGCTTTTGCCAGCTTTATGTCACCCCAGCAAGACACTGTCACCTGTCCCCAGTCTCGGCAGAGTAGGGCTGATCTTTACAGAAAGATGGTGAGGGAGTACGTAGCTGACCATACCATCGTCCTAAATGATCACACAGCTCCCTACAACTACTGGGTTTCAAAGCTGGACATGTGGCACGAACTGGCGCTGTACGCCTTGGAGGTTCTTGCCTGCCCTGCCGCTAGCGTGTTGTCCGAGCGGGTTTTCAGTGCAGCTGGTGGCATCATCACCGATAAGCGTACACGCCTGTCGACTGACAGTGCTGACAGGCTGACGCTTATTAAGATGAATAAAGCCTGGATTTCTCATAATTTCCAATCTCCACCAGGTGAAGGAAGCTCAACCTGAATAATTTATCCACTCCTCCTCCTCCTCATTTTCCTCCTTCTCCTCCTCTTTGTACACTAAAGCAGAGGAAACTGGCTATTTTTTGACAGGGCCCACTGGCTCTAGCTATAGTACTTTATGCATTTAATTTTTCTGGAGGGCCACCTACCCGGTCCTCTGTTTTAAACAATTTTTGGGAGTGCCACATACAGGCACTCAATCTATTCAATTTTTCTGGAGGGCCACCTACCTGCTCCTCTGGTTTGAAAACTTTTTTGGACTGCCACATACAGGCACTCAATCTATTTCATTTTTCTGGAGGGCCACCTACCTGCTCCTCTGGTTTGAAAACTTTTTTGGACTGCCACATACAGGCACTCAATCTATTTCATTTTTCTGGAGGGCCACCTACCTGCTCCTCTGGTTTGAAAACTTTTTTGGACTGCCACATACAGGCACTATCCAAATTAAATTGTCTCCATAGCAGCCTCCACACGTTGCCTCCATTGCTACCTCCAAAAGTCGTCCATATAGCTGCCTCCATACATCGTCCCCTTATCAAATGAGGTGTGTCAGGCACAAATTTGGGTTGTTTTCATGGATTCCACATCAAAGTTGTTAACTTTGTCGCCACCCTGCTGTGTTATCCACAAAATATACTGGCAAACTTTTACCATTTACGGATATTATTTCAGCGCTTCTTGCGCATCTGTTTACATTCCCCTCACCCGCCATATCCTAAACTTATAAGAACGCTACTACACTTAACTTGGTGCAGGCTGGTACCGAGTCTGACCCTGGGGCTGGTCATATACTGCCGACGCAGAGGATTGCGGGGCCTACCTCGGTCCAGGTCTCAAAGGCCTACTATACCTCCTCCTCCTCCCACCCCTCCTCCACCTCCTCCTCCGACGAATTACCATCCGTGGCCATGGCGCCATCAGTGGGTAGCTCTAGGCACAGCAGCAATGCCGTCGCTAAGCGACAGCAGGCGGTGCTCAAACTGCTGAGCCTAGGCGATAAAAGGCACACCGCCCAAGAGCTATTACAGGCCATTCCACATCAAACTTGTTAACTTTGTTGCCACCCTGCTGTGTAATCCACAAAATATACTGGCAAACTTTTATCATTTACCGATATTATTTCAGCGCTTCTTGCGCATCTGTTTACATTCCCCTCACCCGCCATATCCCAAACTTATAAGAACGCTACTACACTTGATCTTATACAAAAGGTTCTTAGAAGTGCTGTTTGGGGAGTAGCCTAGAGACAGGGGCTTGGATTTGCGAAAGCCCGCCTGGCAGCGGAGCGCCAGCTCCATGCCAAGATTCAACTAACATAGTTTTAACTGCAGCACCTTTAATCTACTACTAGTTCACTGCCTCCATACATGGTCCCCTTATCAAACGAGCTGTGTCAGGCAGAATTTTGGGTTGTTTTCATGGCTTCCACAACAAACTTGTTAACTTTGTCGCCACCCTGCTGTGTAATCCACAAAATATACTGGCAAACTTTTATCATTTACCAATATTATTTCAGCGCTTCTTGCGCATCTGCTTACATTCCCCTCACCCGCCATATCCTAAACTTATAAGAACGCTACTACACTTGATCTTATACAAAAGGTTCTTAGAAGTGCTGTTTGGGGAGTAGCCTAGAGACAGGGGCTTGGATTGGCGAAAGCTTGCCTGGCAGCGGAGCGCCAGCTCCATCCCAAGATCCAACTAACATAGTTTTAACTGCAGCACCTTTAATCTACTACTAGTTCACTGCCTCCATACATGGTCCCCTTATCAAACGAGCTGTGTCAGGCAGAATTTTGGGTTGTTTTCATGGCTTCCATGTTAACTTTGTCGCCACCCTGCTGTGTAATCCACAAAAAATATTAGCAAACTTTTATCATATACCGATATTATTTGAGCGCTTCTTGCTCACCTCCTTTGGTTCCTCTCTGCCACCCATTGGTTTAAAGCCTGAGTCCATTTAGGGTATGTCGCCATGCCACTCTCTAGCCTGCCGCTGCTGCCGCTGCCTCTGCATGCCGTCCCCTATAGTGTCAGGGTCAATTATTGGATGTTTTAGATGCTATCTAGCTTCATTCTGTCACTCTGTCATGGCCATGCTGTTGCCCATAATTTTGGCATAATGGTGCGATTAAGCAGCCTCAGAGGCATCCATGCATGCTGCCCCTGCTGTTTCCTGTCCATTTCCGTGGTGTTTCCATCCTTTTCTGAGGTTCCCAGGTGTTTGGACAAGCTTCCCTGTGCAGAGCCTTGGTCCCCTTGAAAAATGCTCGAGTCTCCCATTGACTTCAATGGGGCTCGTTATTCGAGACGAGCACTCGAGCATCGGGAAAAGTTCGTCTCGAATAACGAGTACCCGAGCATTTTAGTGCTCGCTCATCTCTAATGATTATTAGTCTATAAGGTGAACACCAAAAAAAAAAAAAAGGAAAAAATCCAGTACAGAATTGATGCTTTTCTACTCCTGCCCTCAAAAAAAGTTCCTAAATTTTCAACAATAGGTGATACCAACCCCAAAAGGGTAACAATGGAAAAAGCATCTCATCGCGCAAAAAAAATGGCATCACATGGCCCAAATAACGAAAAAGCGAAAATTTTATAGCCTTCAAAAGGGGCCAATGAGGAAACTAAAATCCTGGCAGCTGCAGGGCTCTCCTTCCCTTCTGCGTCTCGCTGTGCGCCCATAAAACAAGTAATGGCCACATGTGGGGGGTCTTTGTACTCAGGAGAAATTGCAGAACAAATTGTATGGTGGGTTTTCTTTTTATATTTTGGAAATGTGTAAATTTTAGTGCTAAATGAACGTATAACCGTCACAATTTGACCATTCTAAATTTCACCTCCATTTTGATTCAATTACTATGAAGATCTCAAGGGGTTAACAATCTTCGTAAAAGCGGTTTCTGATAGCTTGAGGGGTGCAGATTTGAAAATGGGTTGGTTATATAGGGGGTTTTGATGCTAAATATGTAAAATTTCATTCAAAACTGTATTTATCCCCAAAATAGTCAATTCTGAAAATCCGAAAAAGCGATATTCTTTTTGTAAGCCGCGTGACATCAAAATAAATTATCCAGACATTTCAGAAATTATGAAAATGTAAAGTAGACAAATGGGAAATGTTATTCAGCAACTTATTTAGGTGGTAAATCTATCTGCCTGAAAACGCAATGATTTTGAATTTCGAAAATGGCAAATTTTTCAAAAAATTTATCATATTTTCTTTTTTTTTGTAAATAAACGCAAAACTTATCAGCCAAAATTTACCATTAAAATGAAGTAGAACATGTGGGGAAAAAACAATCTCAGAATCGTTTTGATAAGTAACAGTGTTCAAAAGTTATAACCATATAAAGCGACGCAGGTCAGAATCCAAAAAATCGGGCTGAACCTTAAGCTACAAAATGGCTGCGTCCTTAAGGGGTTAAAGAACCTCCAGACTTCTGAAAATCTAGCCCTCGCCGCGGGAGACCTCGCCACGGGAGCTTCACTACGTGACACATTTGGCGCTGATGCACCTGCTCTGGCCCTGCCTCTCCGTCTGGCCCCACCACTGCCTCTTCCAACCTGTTCTGGTCGAGGACTCTCCTCCGTCTCAGAAGCACTGTGTTCACCCGGCCTCTCAACCCAGCTTGGGTCTGTCACCTCATCATCCTCCGATCCCTCAGTCTGCTCCCCCCTCGGACTTCCTGCCCTGACAACAACTTCACCACTGTCTGACAACCGTGTCTCCTCATCGTCCGACACCTCTTTACACACTTCTTCCACTACGTCAAGAAGGTCATCATCAGCCACAGACTGCGACCGGTGGAAAACCTGGGCATCGGAAAATTGCTCAGCAGCAACCGGACAAGTGGTTTGTGACTGTGGGAAGGGTCCAGAAAACAGTTCCTCAGAGTATGCCGGTTCAAATGCCAAATTTTCCTGGGAGGGGGCAGACTGGGGGGAAGGAGGCTGAGGTGGAGGAGCCGGAGGAGTGCCGATTTCGGTGACATGGGTGGACTGCGTGGAAGACTGACTGGTGGACAAATGGCTAGAAGCATTGTCGGCAATCCACGACATCACCTGTTCGCACTGTTCTGGCCTCAACAGTGCTCTACCATGAGTCCCAGTAACTTCAGACATGAACCTAGGGAGTGTAGCTCTGCGGCGTTCCCCTGCTCCCTCATCAGCAGGTGGTGTCTCACCCCGCCCAGGACCACGGCCTCTGACCCCTGCAGTAGTTGGACGCCCACGTCCCCGCCCTCGTCCTCTACCCCTAGCCCTCGGGTTAAACATTTTGAAAATGAAAGTTATAACTTTAATTTTTTTTTTTTTGTGTTTTTTAAAACCAAACGATGCTATCCTATTGCTATGGCTATTTTCTAGCCAAGTATAAAAGCACACTGCTATGCCAGATGAGATGACGCTGAGTTATGAAAAAATAAACGTAAAATAAAAAGTAAATGGCAGACTGTGCCTAATTGAAATCCAACCCCTAATAAATTTTTCCACTTCGGTCTTTGCGATGGATATGTGCGTCACTAAGCGCAAAACACAAAGGTCGCAAGTCTCACTACAAATTCCTCACAATATGGTAGTAGATGCACTGCAGCAAGGACAGCCACCAGCAGATCAACCAGAAATAAAATATATATAACGCTATTGTAGGCGTAAGTAAGCCATTTGGATTCTCCTATGGCTATTTTCTAGCCAAGTATGAAAGCACACTACTATGCCAGATGAGATGACGCTGAGTTATGAAAAAATAAACGTAAAATAAAAAGAAACTGGCAGACTGTGCCTAATTGAAATCCAACCCCTAATAAATTGTCCCACTTTGGTGTTTGAGGTGGATATGTGTGTCACTAAGAGCTAAACACAACGGTAGCAAGTCCCCCTGCAAATTCCTCACAATATGGTACTAGCTGCAAATAAAAAAAAAAAATGTATAACGTTATTGTAGCCCTAAGAAGGGCTGTTGGGTTCTTGGAGAATCACTCCTGCCTAACACTATTCTAATAGAACACCCTAACGCTTTCCCTGACCAGCAGCAGCTCTCTCCCTAGCGGCATCCAGACACAGAATAATCCGAGCAGCGCAGGCAGGGGCTAGTCTATCCCAGGGTCACCTGATCTGGCCAGCCAACCACTGCTATCGACGTGTAAGGGTACCACGTCATGCTGGGTGGAGTGCAGAGTCTCCTGGCTTGGGATTGGCTCTGTTTCTGGCCGCCAAAAAGCAAAACGGCAGGAGCTGCCATTTTCTCGAGCGGGCGAAGTATTCGTCCGAGCAACGAGCAGTTTCGAGTGCGCTAATGCTCGAACGAGCATCAAGCTCGGACGAGTATGTTCGCTCATCTCTAGTCTTAATCCACTCCTGAACATCACCTTTCTGAGGATGTTAAACAGAGACATTTCAAGCAGTCAATTCCAAAAAGAAGCAGCAGCAGGTCTTTCTAAAAAAAAAAACCTCTGTGATGATCATTTGGCCATATACCACATACCTTATATAAGAACACAAAGTATTTGTTTAGTGTTACCTATGGCGAGTCTGTCAATATTCAATGAAGTCATACAGAATTAGGTTCAAACTTTCCTGCAAAACTTGTTGCTTCATTATCTGATCAGTTTCCTCAGGGGTGAACAACAAAATAATCTGAGTTTGTCGGGGCGATACCTGCCAGAAGATTTACTGTTTCCAATTACAACTGGCGGAACAGTGATTGCAGCTCTGAAGTACAATCATATAGTCACACAGTCGTCCAACTTGTGTTATTTAGTTTACTGCAGTTTACAAAAAAAATGAGATGAGTAATAAAATCCTGAGAGGATGAAGATGTAAGAGAGAATATAATGAATCCTAATTTCAATGACTAAAAATGATGCAACTATTATGTTAATATTTTCTCATGGGAAATGTCTATGGTATAAATCCGGCTCCTTCCCTCGTACACGGCAGGTCTCCTGTGTGCACACACGCCCTTCTCTGTAAGATGTGATCTACTATTATCCATCATCAGTGGATGAGACATCAGGTCACCGGTCACCGGATGATGGTGGAGCCGGACACCCGCAGACTTCACTATCTGTTATAGAGACTCGTGTGATATCTCTGAAGCCCAATGACTCGTTTTATGTGTTTTATTTGATTTTTGTGTTTTTGTGCCGTTGTTTTTGCAGCTTTTTCATGAAAATGACTCCTTCTCTTCCTTCTATCATCACAATGACATCACGTTAAGCTTTTCTTGTTCTAGTATCTAAGAATAATAAAAACCTTGGACTCCTGTAACTTTCCATGTACAGAGCTGTAAAGGAGCCGGATGTAGGTGCCGTTATTATGTAGAATATATGTTGCTTTTTATAAATTTTTTATTGGAGGGCAAAGAAAGCGACTCGTGCACTGTATTATCTTTTAAGATAAGATAAGATAATCCTTCATTAGTCCCACAGTGGGGAAATTCACAGCGTTACAGCAGCAGAGAGGGTACAGAGAGTGACGTACAAACTATGACAACAATAATATTAGGGATAAATGAACAAAAAGAAAAGGGGGATAAAAAGACAAAAAAGAGACAAGCAATGATCGGCAGTTTGATGTTTAGTCTGTGGATGGGACCTGCAGGGACTGGTTAGATGGGGGGCGCAGGTTACTTCTGTTTGTTGAACAGCCTGATGGCAGCGGGGAGGAATGACTTACGATAACGCTCCCTCTCACACTTGGGGTGAAGCAGTCGGTCACTGAATGTGCTCCCCAATGCCACCACAGTCTCATGCAAGGGATGGGAGCTATTCTCCAGAATAGACAGACTCCAGAATCTTTTGGGGTATGTAGGACTGCACCAAGCACCACAATCCTCTCCCTCTGTAGATACGGGGTATACACACAGCTGACAGTTTCCACTATTGCAATGAGTGATATGTGTGATGTTACAGGTGACATTACTGTGAGATACATTCATATTCATGACTCTAAGGTGATGACAGTTACCAGCAATTAGGGGCAGGAGTGAGGAGGATGGACCAAAAGGGACAACAAAGTGACACAGACAGATAGGTAAACATAACCTAATTGGGATAGTAAATGTATCAGAGAGACTTATGGAGACTTATGCTGGAGACTTATGGAGATACAGAGATAGTAGCAGAGTTACAGCAGCTAAACAATACAGAGGATATTATTTACCAGGATATATCTCATGCCACTTCCTCTGCTATATTGCCCTCCGCCGCCCTGAGGACAAATCCTTAACTTGCCTCATGGCACAATTTTATTTTGTTCATTAAACTTTTCTTTAGCTTTTAGGAGTTTAGTTGTATGTATTATATAGGTTCTCTAGAGCAGTATAATGTAGTTGTAAAGTACTTCTACTACGCCCTGCCATCACACATGTTGGTGCCAACTGTATAATAAGGCAGACACCTGCCACTATTTTTGAAGGTGGCGCAGGTGGTGGAAACCTCTCTACAGTATTCACCAAACACCATGACATAAATCTTTAGAATGAAGTTAATTACAACATCTCATTGGTGGTTGACAATTACTTCCCATATGCTGGGTAGGGCGCCACTATGGTCTACTCCTTATAGGTTGGTATAGAGTCCCAAAACCTCGGGATCTCTGATGTAAATGGGTATTACTGCACAATTACTTTAACCTTTGCTTTACCATTAAAACAGAATTCAGTTGATTTGGTCCTTATCCAACATTCAAAAGCTTCTAAATTAGTTATATGAAATTATTCATGTTTAGTATTTTAACTGTTGATTTCCCCTGTACCTGACATATTAGTGCCTGTTATAGGAGGAAACCACAGAGCTGATCTGGAGCTGCTGGGACGCAACATTTCTGAGAACAAGAGCCAAGAAGGAGGGAAACCCAACCAGATCTAAGAGGTAAGTAGAAAGCAAATTATTTATCAACTGATTTATATTTTGTGATATAAAGTCATATTTTGTTCTTCCAGGTTAAGAACGTTGATCATATTATGGAGAACTTCACGTCTGTTCCTACAGAATTCTATATTTTGCCATTTTCCTATACGGCTGATAGTCCACCATTTCTCTCCGGCCTGTTCTCTGTGATCTACCTGCTTGGTCTCCTAATGAATGTGCTGATTGTTACTCTCATCTATGTGGATAAGCAGCTGCACAGCCCCATGTATCTGTTCCTCTGTAACTTGGCCTTGGTGGACATGTGTTACACAACAAACATCATCCCCAAACTATTACACATAATGTCATCTGGAAACCACAAAGTGTCCTTCAGGCAATGCTCCACCCAGGTCTACTTCTTCTTCTTGGCAGCTATGACTGAAAATCTCCTACTGTTTACGATGTCCTATGACCGGTACGTTGCGATCTGTAATCCTCTGCGCTATCACTCTATACTCAGTAGGAAAGCCTGCTCCTTCTTCATAGCCACCACTTGGTGTTGTGGAGCCTTAAACTCATGTGTGGTCACAGTCCCGACCATGAAGATGTCCTTCTGTCGCTCCACCACAATTCACCATATCTATTGTAATGCAAAAGCCCTGACCAAGATCTCCTGTGCCGGGAGAGAAATATTCTATTTATTGTTTTATATTGAGTCAATTATTATGGCACTTTGTCCAGTTTCATGCAGTTTCTGGTCCTATGCAAAAATCTTACAGGTTATATTTCATATAAAATCTGAAGATGGGAGGAGGAAGGCCTTCTCCACCTGCTCGTCCCATCTCATAGTCATCACGCTCTACTACAGCACAGCTTCCGCAGAGTTTTTTTTGCCATCTTATAGATCCTCTGATATCCTGGACCAGGTCTTCACCTTGTTATATACCACGGTCACCCCGATGCTAAACCCTCTGATTTATAGTCTTAGAAATAAAGATGTGAAGACGGCTTTGATGAGATTACTGAGGGCAAAATAATTTTTAGCTTTTAACCCCCCTCCGATCGATCTGAACTGTGTTTCAAGTGCTAACTCTATGGTTTTCAAACTTTTACCATAGATACCGGGGTCACCAGGACTTTTGAGCTAAATGGTTTCAGCTGTGCCGTAACAGGGAAGAATTCCACTATAACTGGTGTAGCCATAACTGTGTAAATTATAACTAAAGAAAAAAATATTGAGCATAGATAATAAACAAATAAATAAAAATACAAATAAATAAAATTCCCCTGTATTTTAAAAACTGAAAAAAAAATTTTTTTGCACTTCTTATTTTGACTTTTACACCTACCCAGCAGTTTTCTTCCATTGTGCCCGATTTACCTTTAAATTCCAGATGTTGATGTTTAAAGTACTCATACATTTTTGTGCAAATAAAGTCCACCCAGTGCTGGGATAGGAAAAATATTTCGAAGTCCTGACTTTTGTTGAATCTGTAAAAAAAGTTAGAAAAAACCCTACAGAGTCCTAGTCCAGAAGATGCTTGGACCAGTTCCCTGACATTCAGAGGTCTGTCCGGACCATCCTTCAACCAATGGAGACAAAGTGGAAGTTTGTCCCATCTCACCCACAAGCCGTGGTGCTGTCTGAGAGTGTTGCTTCATTTTGAAAAGCTACCATTACCCACAGTCTAGAAAATGTTATGGCAGTGACTTTCACACAATACGTAATTCTCAGCCTCAACTGGAGGGTGCAGGGCAGGTAGGCCATCCCCGCCCTGCACCAACATGTTGTGAAGAATATAAGGTAAGCACTGTGCAAATCGGAAGTGCACATTACAAATGATGTGTGGACAAGGAAGCATGGGAAGGTATGGGCAGGGATGGTAAATCCCGGGGTAGTGGCAGTTGACCCCTAGGCCGGGAATGCTGTGCTGCATATACTTCCAACACCAGGGATTGGCGTACATCTCGGAGAACCTATAACTGAGTGAAGACATCTCTCACTGAGGACAACTTGGCCTTGCCCTTGTCCTTGCCTTTGGGCAGCCTGAGCAGGGCCACCACCTACTTGGATATTCAGTTCCCAGCAAAAGCAGTTTCCAACAGAGAGAAGTGAACCGGATGTCCCTGTACCCTGTGCCCACTCAGTATAATGGTTGACCCAGCACAAGCCCACTCAGTGTAAAGATAGATAGCCCCAGCACATACCTCCTCACTGGATAGATACATGGGTCCACCACATGCCCCTCAAAGTCCGAGCACAGTACAAAAAATTTTAAGAATTTTACTCACCTGTCCATACTCCCTGCAGCCTCCATCGCAATCCTCTGCTTCTCTTTGAGCGCCTCAATGGATGCAGCTTCCTCCTCTCTATGCACTCTAAGCTAAGGCAGAAACATCTTGGTCGCACAAAGGCTGTTGAGGGTCAATATGGTGGGGATGGGGCTGTGGGTTGTGGGTACTGTGACTCCTGCGGTCCCCCTTTGATTGAAAACAGGGTCTGGTGGCACATTCGCACTAAACCCCCCATGATGTCATCTCTGCTGGCCTACATGAACATGCTCCAGTATCTGCACGACAAATGATAAGTTTCCTGCATAGTCAACAGTGAGTGGCCACCCTCCTGGATCCCAGATATATAATATAGCCTCCCCGATTCTACGACTAGAGCAAGATAATAGAATACAAACTGACCTTGATGGAGGTTCTACTGACATAGTTCCAATCCAATAGTGGCAATAGTGGCTCAGTGGCAACATGAGGCCAATGAGGTAACATGAGGGGCTATGATGACATCTCAGAAGGGAGGTTTATCATGGCCATATGTTAATTTCTTTGAAATCTTCACCAGTTCCACCATCGAATATGGCCCATAGTATCAGGAGGCAGACTGTGAGTCACCAGTCAATGGCCATTCTAAGGTGAATGTGACTCATATGGTCCATAAGTATCTGTTGACAGTTCTCCTGGTTATCAAGGAGGGCTCCTCCCCGTTCAATTTCGGGGTTGGTAAACGTGTAGAAATAGAGAAAAAACGGGGTCAAAGAGTTAGACGCGCTACATCCGAGGTGTATTATTGATTATTTTTATTGGAAATGTGACTACGCGTTTCAACGCCGTAATGGCGTCTTCATCAGGTCAAACACTGTGGGGTTGCATAGTAAAGAACATAAAATATCATAGTTAGTAGTTAATAGTTAATAGGTTAGTAAACATAAACATAGACATAAACATAAAATGCGAATTTAAAACACAAAAATGAATGTAAAAGGGTTAAAACAAGAGTTAAAGCCAGGGTTAGGATGAAGGAGGTGTGTATGTGTAAAATGTAAACCGGGAGTCTAGTTTGAGATTGGACAGGTATTTGGTCAAATAGTTGGTTAGTAATGAGCATAATGGTAATAGTAGTAAATATAAATATATGAACAAATAGATAAATATATGAGATAGATGAGCTAAAGAAGGGTAAATTAAATGGTTGGTGATGAATGAATAGGTGAACATAGGGATATATATATATATATATATATATATAGATAGGTATATGGTAATATAATCGGTGTGTATAATCACTGCAGGAAAATACCTGCAGTGAGTCCTGCGGTGTCTTAAGGCAGATGCTGTGCTGCCTAAAGGTCCAATCCTGAGGAATGTAATGCAGAATGAGATCGGGGTGAAAAATGATAGCGGTGGGGTCAGATGGAGGATAGAGCTAAGAGCTTACTTACCGCTGCGTTCAGTGTGGCGGGGAAGAGGGCTGCGTGCTGTCACCGGCGCGGGATGGACTGAATACGCCCCGGGAAGACACGCGGTTTTTTATTGATTGGTAGGCGGCTGGATCAGGGAGATGTGGGGGCAATGCGCCTGCGCGGGTTACGGAGCGGAGATGTGAAATATGTACGAGGTGAGTACATGCCGGTGGGGTGATGAGATTGTGTGGTTACAGATTCTGTAATGAAATCGTGTGTGTAACGGGTACTGAATGTGTGTGTATAAATGAGGATGAAATGGAGATGGGATGGGGTTAAATTAAATGGAGATGTGAGAAAAGTTATTATTGGGGATTGATGGAAATAAATAAATAAGAATGATAAATAGATGAGAGTCTTGGCAGACTTGGGTGTATGAGTGGATGAGCATAAATGGATAAATGGATATAATATAGGCTACATGAGTGGATAAATTAACCAAAAATTAAATACAGAGTTAAATGCATAGATGGATAATTAAGTAAATAAATAAAAATATAAATAAATATACATAAAAACATATATATATATATATATATATATATATATATATATATATATATAAACATGTAAATATATAAACATAAACAATTGGATGGTTGGTTAGATAAATAATTAGATAGTTAAGCACAGGATACAAGAGTGGACAAAGTAATAAATTGAATTAGTATAATGGAGGCATTAAAAATGACAAAAATGAGCCGAGACAATACAGATAGTTCTTATTAAAGATTAAAAATTAGAAATTAGATTAAAAAGTCATTGTTCGTTGGTTAATTAATTAGTTGATTAATTAGAGTCTTGTTAGGGGTTGGTAAACAGGACACATGGCCAGAGCTTACTCTCTATGCCTTGGAGGTGCCTTCAAGGAGGTCCCTTCAATGCCCATCAGAGTATGTGTTCAGCACCACTGGGGACAAGAGGACCCCCCTATATGAAGCCAACATGGACATTCTTACATTCATTAAGATAAAAAAGGCACTGATCCCCAGGGAAGTGGCCATGCCAGCACCTATGTGAGAGGTTAAAGTGTTGGCTACCGACTTCTCCTCCACCACCTCTTTTACTTACACCGCCACATCCACCTCCAACTCTGTTTTTATTTCTTAACTTCTTTATTTTACTTTTTTTATTTTATGTTATCATTTCAAGTATTTTTCCCAACTACTTTTTTGCAGTTCAATTCCCCTGTTCTGTATTGGGAAGACCAAAAATGTATCTGGACACCCATTGCATCTTTCACGGTGAAGGAAATGGTTAGATTTTTTTCTTATTGCTTCATGCATCTAAAGCAGTGAGACAAAGGACCTGGTTTTCCCATAATGTCTTTTAAGGGAGAGAGAAGCAGGACATTGTTGTTCCCATAGTCACCAGTGCCAACTCTGGGGTGGCCACACTTCTGGATAGATACTATATAGCTGGTGGAGTTCCCATCTGATATTTATGGCTCAGCGACAGCATGAGGCTGGGGAGAAGGAAGTCATCAATGCAGCAAGGACACCCAGGAAACTATGAAGGGCAATCAGTCTAGGAAGCGAAGGAGCCAAGGCCGCAGTTTTTTGACTTGACGTTAAAATGCCTTATTACATTGTGATTTGTATTGAATTCAATGATATTTCAGTAAAAGAAAAGAAATAAATGTAGCTATTGTCACAGCACATGTATTATCAGATGTCACATTGTATGATGCAAATAGTACATAGACTGGTCCCATAAGGTATTACTGTATGATGCTACTAACGCAGATAGTACTAAGACTGGCTGTGCACTATAGCAGCATGAGAAGCAATATGCAGTTCTTCAGTGTGCCCTAAAAAGGGCAATTATTTTAGATTTTTACCTGTCTCTTGTTACACCAGTCTCCTCTCCCTACCTAACTTCCCTGAAAGGGGAATTTTTAAAGTTCCTGCCTTTCTGACTGTCCCTATCTCAAACAGCAGCAACATTCAGAGCAGATTTGTATTATCATATTCTACAGACTTTGTTTTGGATTATTGGCACTTTTTTTGGCAGCTCACATTATAAAAATAATATTTTATCTTTATTCTCTTGTTCACAATAATTACAGTGATACCTCACCTACATAGATTTTCTTATGTTTGCTTTTACGGAGCAAAACCAACTTTTCAGAGACATAACTTCGGTATTGTTTTTGTTGACAAAGCAGATTGAGGGCTTATTTTTTTTCAAAAAGAGTTTTTTCAGCTCCCAATTTATTTTTTACACACTGCAATACAGATCTAAAAATGTATAGGAAGTAACTGCGCATGCTGGTGCATACTCATTTAATTATGTCTCTTTCTTGTCAGAACTCTTGCCATACTGAGCCAGCAGCCTCTGGGCCTTGAAACATGTCTGATCAAGGGGGAATCTCCTGATTCAGCCCAGCACTGGCACTTGCAGGACACTTGGTCCAGAAATCTTCTTCTGACTTCTCCCCTTTCTATATTGGCACATCAGAAGAAGATTTCAGTACCTAGTGTCCCGCTATTGCCAGTGCCAGTGCCAATACCTTCAATGACTGCCGTAAAACCCGATAGGGCGGTCATTAAGGGGTTAATAAATCTGGGGGCCGCGGAGCCCCAAAAACAAAAACAGAATGTCACAAGGAGCTTTCTAATGATACATTACCCACAACTGTTCCCAAAAACCAGCAGAACTGTGATTGCAGCTCTGAAGTACGACCAAGTATTTACCCAGTCACCCGACTGCTTATACTTTTATGATTTAGTTTTCTTTAGTTTATCTAAAATATATAAATAAAAAAATTAAACCACTTTGATTAATACGATCCACAGAGAATAAACCATTGTAAAGTATGAAGATAAAAAAAGAGAATATAATGAATCCTAATAGTAATGACTTGTCCTAGGGGACAGTCACGTGTAACCACTTGCCAAATATTACATATAAGGATGACTTATAAATTCGGCTCCTTCCTCCTTCCCTCATACACAGCAGGTCTGTGATAGGACGCCCCCTCTGTGTATATACATCCTCTCCTCTTCTCTAGGACCCCGTGAAAGAATTAATGAGGAGATTCAACACCTTGCAAAGTGGTCTTACCATTCATGTAGCTTCATGACCTCCTACCTCTGACCTGGAGGCCACAAGCAGATAAGACCCAGGGCTCTTGTGTCTCGCCTCACAGGTTTTTAGTGTTTTTATTACCGTCCCGTCGTGAATAAGATGTCCCTGTTTTTATTTCACTGTTGTTTTAGAGTTTTTTTCAATATCCTTTGATGATCACTGTTTAGTGTGTATGAAATGCTGTGAATTTTCTGTTTCATGCTTAACAACATGTCTGACGAAGAGAACTAGTATTCTCGAAAGCTCACCATCAAATATACTCAGTTATCCTCAAACAGGTATCGTCTGATTTCTTCACTCTTCTCCTGCTCTCCATGGCTAACATGGTACAAGTCTACACTACTAAGACCCTGTGAGTAAGATGCGATGTACATCTAGTATTATTCCATGTCACTCACTCTTTGTGTTATACCATTTAGAAGATGGAACAGCTCCCGAGACCTCTCCATAACGTTCACCCAACTCCATGATATTATATTTTCATTCTTTAGAAAGAAGTCAATTATAATATCTATCTGGTGGGTTGGACTGGACCAACAGGAGATGCTCCGGTGGGTCAAACCTCAAGCACAATAACAAGCCCCAGAGGTGCAGAGGAAGACAACCCAATATGGAAGCCAATACGGTCTATTCCTTAGGGCAGTGGTGGCGAACCTATGGCACGGGTGCCAGAGGTGGCACTCTGAGCCCTCTCAGTGGGCACCCAGGCTGTTGCCCCAGCACAGAATTCACCAGACAGGACTTGAGGGATCTTCCTGCAGGCCCATGTTGCCCAAAACGTAATGCATCTTAGTCTACCTGAGACTGCAGGAAGAGAAGGTGTGGACATGGTCAGATTATCATTGGAGCCATTGAAGTTCCTACTCTTGGCCCCACAATTTTTCATGTTCAGGGAAGCTCCAATGGCAATCTGAATTTTCCCACCATCTGTCAACGATATTGGTGTCCTCAGGACCCTTTGAAAGCTGTGGTATAGCACGGAGCAAGAAGATTTTAATAATTTAATGCTAGAATTGCTGTGTTGGCACTTTGCAATAAATAAGTGGCTCTGGTTTGCATTTTGGGCACTCAGTCTCTAAAAGGTTTGCCATCACTGCCTTAGGGGTTGATATAGATTGAACCCCTAGAACTTTGTAGACCCAAGGAACCCCAGTCCGAAAGTCATATCTCCAATGTAAGCCCTTGCTTTACAAAATGTACTAATTCTCTAAAACAGAATTCACTTGATTTGGTCATCATCCAACATTCAGACGCTTCCAAATATGTCATATTTCGTTTTTTTGACTGATGATTTCCCCTGTATCTGACCTATTAGTTCCTGTTATAGGAGGAAACCAACCACCTAACAATCACCGCAGAGCTGATCTGGAGCTGCTGGGATGCAACATTGTCTGAGGACAACAGCCAAGAAGTCAAGAAGCCCGGCCAGATCTAAGAGGTAAGTAGAAAGCTAATTATTTATCAACTGATTTATATTTTGGGATATAAAATCATATTATTTTTCCAGGTTAAGAACATTGATCATGCTATGGAGAACTTCACATCTGTTCCTACAGCGTTTTATATTTTGCCATTTTCCTATACGGCTGATAGTCCGCCATTTTTCTCCGGCCTGTTCTCTGTGATCTACCTGCTTGGTCTCCTCATGAATGTGCTGATCATTACTCTCATCTATGTGGATAAGAAGCTGCACAGCCCCATGTATCTGTTCCTCTGTAACTTGTCCATCGTTGACTTGTGTTTTACAACAACCATCATCCCTAATCTGTTACACATTCTTTCATCTGGAAATTCAAAAATGTCCTTCAGACAATGCTCCACCCAGGTCTACTTCTTCTTCTTGGTTGTTGTGACAGAAAATCTCCAACTGTTTACGATGTCCTATGACCGGTACGTTGCGATCTGTAACCCTCTGCGCTATCACTCTATACTCAGTAGGAAAGTCTGCTCCTTCTTCATAGCCACCACTTGGTGTTATGGAGCCTTAAACTCCTGTGTGGTCACAGTCCCAACCATGAAGATGTCCTTCTGTCGCTCCACCACAATTCACCATATCTATTGTAATGCAAAAGCCTTGACCAAGATCTCCTGTGCCGGGAGAGAAATATTGAATTTATTGTTTTACATTGAGGCAATTATTATCGGACTTTGTCCAGTTTCATGCAGTTTCTGGTCCTATGCAAAAATTTTACAGGTTATATTTCATATAAAATCTGAAGATGGGAGGAGGAAGGCCTTCTCCACCTGCTCGTCCCACCTCATAGTCATCACGCTCTACTACAGCACAGGGGCCTCAGAGTTTTTATTGCCATCTTCTAGATCTTCTGATATCATGGACCAGGTCTTCACCTTGTTGTATACCACGGTCACCCCGATGCTAAACCCTCTGATTTATAGCCTTAGAAATAAAGATGTGATGACGGCGGTGATGAGATTATTGCGGACATAATAATCTCTATTTTTTAACTTTTAGTTCTTATAATCTCAAAATATATTGTTACTGAACTGTGTCTCAAGTGTTAGCTCTGTTTTCCAAAACTATATTCCAAAAAATTGGATCACCAGGAGTCTTCAGATAAAAGGTTTCAGCCATGTTTGTAACAGTGAAGATTTCCCCTAAAACTGGTGGGACAATGACAGGGTAAAATGTACGAAAACAGAAAAAATTACTTATTAAAAGGAACAAATTCATTAAATTAAAAATACACAAAAATAATCTCTTGGTTTTATAAATCTCCTGATTTATTACATTCTTTTCTCCTTGTCTTTTTTACCAACAAAGATGTTTGGTTTATTTTAGGATTTAGATGCTGATGTTTTAAAATCTGTTGCAAAACATTGTAAACTTTAGCACAAATAAACCCTTTTTTAAAAACATTGGGGGTCATTTAATAAGGGTCCGATTCGTGCATTTTCGTCGGGTTTCCTGTATTTTTCCGATTTGAGACATTTTTCCCGAAATTGCCTCTGGCACACACGATTGGATTGCGGCACACCGGCGCCGGCTTTCACACAACGGAAATCACGGGGGGTGGCCGTCGGAAAAACCAGATGGATTTGGGAAAACCGCTGAATTTATTTTTAAAAATGTGTCGCTTGACAAGCACTTACCTGCACCAGGAATAGGTTAGTGAACTCCAGTGAACTCCGACGGACTTCAGTGCAGCAGCGACACCTGGTGGACATCGGGGGAACTACCTTAGTGAATTGCCGGTAGACACGAATTCTCGACTGAGAACGCGCCACTGGACCACGACAGGACCGGGTAAGTAAATCTGCCCCAATGTCCCAAAAAACATCAAATTTAGATGTCAGCTTTATTCCCCCATAAGTGTATAAATCAAACATGCCCAACCCCCCTCCTGTCAAAAAAATGAAAGGCACAAATTTCCAGACTTAACGTAAATTATACATAACCTTTTAATATATATTTTTTTTTCAAGCTAAGCCTTAGACCTAAAAAAGTAAAATGTTATTGCATGCAGTAAAGAAATGGCCTAAACGGACTAGAGGTCAGTGAGCTCTAAGGCTGCACCTCCTTCCCAGCTGTCCCTACCTAATTTCCCTTCCTGCTCCAATGTAAAAAAAACACAGACACAAAGACTGGACAGTACAAACATAATAGAGTAATTTACAATTACCGTCCAGAACCAAGAGGACAAAGCAGTACAGAATCAACAGGCAAAACGGAGGTTAGAAGCCAAATCTCTTCTAGGTGTAGAGGATGCGCCCTTGTCCTAGTCACAGGCATAAAAGATAAAAAGATCTTTAGAGAGATTTCTGCACAGACCATTCAGATATTTGTACATTGTAATGAGGTCTCCCTTAGCTATACTTTTCTAAGCTAAATAACCTAGTTTTGTAATCTGTCAGTGTATTCTAATCCCCCCTTTCCCCTAATAATCCTGGTTGCTCTCCTCTGCACCCGTTCCAGTTCTACTAGGTCCTTTTTATACACTGGTGCCCAAAACTGTCCACAGTATTCCATGTGTGGTCTGACCAGTGATTTATATAAAGGCAAAACTATGTCTTTATCATGAGAATCTATTCCTCTCTTCGTGTATCCCCTTTTATTTTCAGTATTAGCCGCCCCCTGGCTCTGATCACTAAAATGAAGTTTACCATCCACCAGCAGCCCCCAAGCCTTTTTAAGCTGCAGTTTTTCCAAGTAATTGACTTTTTAGAACATAATTGTACTTTTTGTTTCATGGTCCAAGGGCATAACCTTATATTTATCTACATTAAACTTCTTAAGCCATTTCTCCACCCAATCCAAAAATCCATTTAATGTTATAATATCTGCCTCTGTATTAATTGCTTTAAAGAGCTTAGTATCATCTGCAAAAATGTAAACTCTACTGTGTAAGCCCTGTATGATGTCATTAACCCCTTAACGCCATGGCCCTTTTTTGTTTTTTTGTTTCTATTTTTTACTCCCCACCTTCAAAAATCTATAATTTTTTTTTCATTTTCCATGTAAAGATCCGTATGAGGACTTGTTTTCTGTGTAACAAATTACACATCATAGTGACGGCATTTAATATTCCATGCCGTGTAACT
Organism: Engystomops pustulosus; assembly: GCF_040894005.1. NCBI lineage: Eukaryota > Metazoa > Chordata > Amphibia > Anura > Leptodactylidae > Engystomops > Engystomops pustulosus. Next base: position 12,982,455 of record NC_092418.1, read on the forward strand.
GGCAGCAGGAAAAAATTGTAAATGCAGTAAAAATGTTGAAAAAAACGCATTTGCATAATTTTCTTGTGGGTTTGGATTTTACCGTTTTTACTGTGCCCCCAAATTCATTCTTTGGGTCGGTGCAATCACAGCAAAATTTACATTAGTTTTATAATGTTTTCATACATTTAAAAAAATTAAAACCTGTACAAAGAAAAATTCTTCAATAATTTTTTCATACTTCGGTGTGCGGAGTTGTGCATGGTGTCATTTCTTGTGACATTTGATGACGTTTTCAATGCTACTATGTTAAGGACTGTATGGCCTGGGACCGGGCACGGCATGATGTGAGCGTGTCGCTCACCGCTCCTCCCCCTTGCACGGAAGCCCTGCGATACCAGCCCTCCAGCAGCGTTCCGGAATCTCGTTGACAGCGCTGTGGACCGTTGTGGAGCGCTGCGGACCGCAGATGCACGTCCCCGCCGTCTGGATGGTGAGCCGCTCGACCTAACGGAGCAGAGATTGTAAGAGCACCCAGCTGGATCTCAGCTGGTGATATAAATTCTAAGTTGCCTTCACGTACCCATGACCTGGACGCCGCCATAGAAACGCAGGAGGCAGTGGCTGTCGATGGAGGAGCTAGCTGAGACCGCAGCTTGATCAACGCATTGCTTTAAAGGTGGCACTCGTGGAAGCCTGAGGGGATCGATTTGCAACTCAAGGCCAGTGGGAAGAAGGTGGTGAGATGAGCGACCTTAATTCTTCTATCATAAGCATGCGGCTAGTGTCTACTATAATATCGTGCTAAAATGGATACAGTGGAGGCTGTTTAATTTATTTCTGCTTTCCCTCTGACTGTGTTCTGTTGTGGTGACCTTATCTACTTAGGTAAATGTTGATCCGTTATTAACTTTTACCATCCTTCTAACATACTACCCTTGAGCATTTTTAGGAAGAGTGGAGTTGTGTGGGCATCACTAATGCCTTTCACGCTGTGAACATCTCAAGTTTAAGGCTGTAGGAAGAACAGACCTTTGTGGGCATCACTAACATGGACTATGCTATTATTATCTAATGCTCAAGGTTGCAGTAAGAAGTGATTTGCACTGGTACCACTAACATTGACTATGCTATTAACAACTTATGCTCAAGGTTGTAGGAAGATCTGATTTATACTGGTCTTAGTAACTTTGACTATGTTATTAACAATTTATGCTCAAGCAACTGATGTTCAAGGTTGCAGGAAGAATTGATTTATTCTTGTCCTACTAACATTGACTATGTTATTAACTACTTATGCTTAAGGTGGTAGGAAGAATTGACCTGCACCGTTGATATTGAACTGCTCTATGAATAGCTATTGATATCCTATGTCCTAGGCGGTATTTACGCTTAATACGCCTTCAATACATTAGGTCTAAGGCCGAAGGAAGAACGGACTTGCTATGGTATTAGGCCTACAACAGCTTTTGTTTGTTGCTAATATGTTATGCCTATGATATGGGAATTGATGGTTTGTTGTGGTACTATTAATAACAGGCACGAATTATCATATATTATTTGATTTCTGAATATGGGCTCTAATATATGATACTAACAAGTGCTGATATATATGACTTAGGGAACAGAGTTTGCGAATTGTATTTATCCTCGTCCCTTCTCCCTGTTGCAATAAGTAGAGGGAACTTTGGGCATAAGGGGGGGCTATCTGTACTGCCCTCCTGCTAGGCGATAAGGAATTAATATTTTGTGTCTCCTAGCGTCTCCCACTTAATGTATATTGCTAGGTAACGTGCCAGTGGGAAGTAGAACAGGGGGAATAGGAGTGCCCCAAGGTTTAATCCCTATGTAGCACTGGTTGATCCGTTTGTGACCAACCTTTCTGATTTAGTCTTTCCCGACCCTAGAAAGAAAATGGCGCCGAAAATAGACAAATCAGATAAAAGGAAATCACAGGGTGCTGTTTCACCCAAGGATAAGGGAACTATCTGGAATGAGAATAAATTGGAAAAACTATGGCAATCACCACAGACGAGGACAAAAGTAAGTCAGAAGCAGGGCGTAGAGCCTAAGGGCCAAATCAGAGCCAAAGGCTCAGGAAGAGCAGAGAGTGGGCACAGAGGAGGCTGGCATAGAAGGTAGCGTGCTTACTAATGTAATGTTAGATAAGAACTCGGTCTCGGAAATTCTGCAAGCCATTAAAGACTGCAACGCTTCTATCTTGGACTTGACAAATAAATTTTATGCAGAAAGTATATTTATGAGGGGGGAGGTAAAGAAAATAAGAGAAAAACTAAAAGAGAATGATAACAAGATAGCAGACCTTACGAAAGTGGTAAACAATTTGAAAAAAGAGGTCAACCTTCTCAAGGAAGGGAAGGGCACACTGCAAAAAAAATTGGATGAGATGGAAGACAGATCCCGTAGGGCTAATATACGGGTGGTGGGCTTGCCGGAGGGGGCAGAGGGGGGAAACCCCGTGGATTGTATGGAGAAAGGGTTACAAGAGGTAACGGGGAAAGAACATTTATCTTCTGTGTTTTGCATAGAGAGAGCGCATAGAATACCCGGAAAGCCACCACCACCGGGAACGGGGCCAAGGCATTTAATAGTTAAATTGTTATTGTCTAAAGACAGAGACTCAATATTAAAGAAAGCAAGGGAGAAAGGGGACGTGTTCATTGAGAAATCTAAGGTGATGTTATTTCCAGACTATTCAAGGGCCACACAAGTTAAAAGAAAGAGTTTCTATGATGTGAAAAAGAGATTACAGAAGGCAAATTTAAGATACTCTCTCCTTTTTCCTTCAAAGTTAAGAGTCATCTACCAAGATAAAGTTGTTTTCTTCGACACCCCAGAGCAAGCGATGGAGTGGTTAGACTCGAAAGGCTTATGAAAAACTAGGATTAGACAATGATACTGGATGCGGTTGGTATTTTTGAACTGTTTTTTGGAAGGAGGGTCTGGCAGTAGCAGGGCGGCGAGGGGGGTTAATGGAGGGGTGAGGTCTTTAGTGGAGAGGCCTATGAAAGACAGTAGTGGGCCAATGACAGTGGGGTAGGGTACTTGGCAAAATGGTGTTTCTTTTTTGTTTTTTTTTTTGTTTTTTTTGCTTTGAATGAACACTAAAATATTGATATGGAATGTTAGGGGCCTCGCGGAACCTATTAAAAGAACTGCCATCTTTGATTGCATCCATAGACATCTTCCAGCAATTATAGTGTTAATTGAAACCCATTTAACCCAAGATGCAATCTGCAGAGGTACTGAAATCCAAAATGGATGAGTTTGGCCGGTTTGCCTTTATTGATGGCATCTTAGAAGTTTTAAGGTGTGTATTGGCCTTTGTATACATCCCTCCACCATATTCACCAGATGTCATAAATAGAGATGAGCGAACATGCTCGTCCGAGCTTGATGCTCGGTCGAGCATTAGGGTACTCGAAACTGCTCGTTACTCGGACGAATACTTCGCCCGCTCGAGAAAATGGCAGCTCCCGCCGTTTTGCTTTTTGGCGGCCAGAAACAGAGCCAATCACAAGCCAGGAGACTCTGCACTCCACCCAGCATGACGTGGTACCCTTACACGTCGATAGCAGTGGTTGGCTGGCCAGATCAGGTGACCCTGGGATAGACTAGCCGCTGGCCGCGCTGCTCGGATCATTCTGTGTCTGGATGCCGCTAGGGAGAGAGCTGCTGCTGGTCAGGGAAAGCGTTAGGGTGTTCTATTAGCTTACTGTTAGGCAGGAGTGATTCTCAAAGAACCCAACAGCCCTTCTTAGGGCTACAATAACGTTCTACTTTTTTTATTTTAATTTGCCTTTTATTTTCTATTACCATTTTGTGAGGAATTAGCAGGGGGACTTGCTACCGTTGTGTTTAGCTCTTAGTGGCACACATATCCATAGCAAAGACCGAAGTGGGAAAATTCAGTAGGGGTTGGATTTCTATTAGGCAATAACTCAGTGTCATCTCATCTGGCATAGTAGTGTGCTTCCTTTGATACTTGGCTAGAAAATAGCCATAGGAGAATACAAACAGCTTCTTGAAGCCTACAGTAGCGTTCTATATATTTGATTTCTGGTTGATCTGCTGGTGGCTGTAGTTTCTGCAGTGCATGTACTTGCCAATTCTGAGCAATTTGTAGTGAGACTTGCGACCGCTGTGTTCTGCGCTTAGTGGCGCACATATCCATAGCAAAGGCCGAAGTGGGAAAATTCAGTAGGGGTTGGATTTCTATTAGGCAATAACTCAGTGTCATCTCATCTGGCATAGTAGTGTGCTTCCTTTGATACTTGGCTAGAAAATAGCCATAGGAGAATACAAACAGCTTCTTGAAGCCTACAGTAGCGTTCTATATATTTGATTTCTGGTTGATCTGCTGGTGGCTGTAGTTTCTGCAGTGCATGTACTTGCCAATTCTGAGCAATTTGTAGTGAGACTTGCGACCGCTGTGTTCTGCGCTTAGTGGCGCACATATCCATAGCAAAGGCCGAAGTGGGAAAATTCAGTAGGGGTTGGATTTCTATTAGGCAATAACTCAGTGTCATCTCATCTGGCATAGTAGTGTGCTTCCTTTGATACTTGGCTAGAAAATAGCCATAGGAGAATACAAACAGCTTCTTGAAGCCTACAGTAGCGTTCTATATATTTGATTTCTGGTTGATCTGCTGGTGGCTGTAGTTTCTGCAGTGCATGTACTTGCCAATTCTGAGCAATTTGTAGTGAGACTTGCGACCGCTGTGTTCTGCGCTTAGTGGCGCACATATCCATAGCAAAGGCCGAAGTGGGAAAATTCAGTAGGGGTTGGATTTCTATTAGGCAATAACTCAGTGTCATCTCATCTGGCATAGTAGTGTGCTTCCTTTGATACTTGGCTAGAAAATAGCCATAGGAGAATACAAACAGCTTCTTGAAGCCTACAGTAGCGTTCTATATATTTGATTTCTGGTTGATCTGCTGGTGGCTGTAGTTTCTGCAGTGCATGTACTTGCCAATTCTGAGCAATTTGTAGTGAGACTTGCGACCGCTGTGTTCTGCGCTTAGTGGCGCACATATCCATAGCAAAGGCCGAAGTGGCAAAATTCAGTAGGGGTTGGATTTCTATTAGGCAATAACTCAGTGTCATCTCATCTGGCATAGTAGTGTGCTTCCTTTGATACTTGGCTAGAAAATAGCCATAGCAATAGGATAGGATTGTTTGGTTTTAAAAACTCAAAAAAAAACAAAAAACACAAAAAAAAAAAAAAAACACAAAAAAACACAAAAAAAAACAAAAAGAAGTAAAAAAAAAAAAAAAGTTATAACTCTCATTTTAAAAATGTTTAACCCGAGGGCTAGGGGTAGAGGACGAGGGCGGGGACGTTGGCGTCCAACTACTGCAGGGGTCAGAGGCCGTGGTCCTGGGCGGGGTGAGACACCACCTGCTGATGAGGGAGCAGGGGAACGCCGCAGAGCTACACTCCCTAGGTTCATGTCTGAAGTTACTGGGACTCGTGGTAGAGCACTGTTGAGGCCAGAACAGTGCGAACAGGTGATGTCGTGGATTGCTGACAATGCTTCGAGCAATTTGTCCACCACCAGTCAGTCTTCCACGCAGTCCACCCATGTCACCGAAATCCCCACTCCTCCAGCTCCTGCACCTCAGCCTCCTCCCCCCCAGTCTGCCCCCTCCCAGGAAAATTTGCCATTTGAACCGGCATACTCTGAGGAACTGTTTTCTGGACCCTTCCCACAGTCACAAACCACTTGTCCGGTTGCTGCTGAGCAATTTTCCGATGCCCAGGTTTTCCACCAGTCACAGTCTGTGGGTGATGATGACCTTCTTGACGTAGTGGAAGTGTGTAAAGAGGTGTCCGACGATGAGGAGACACGGTTGTCAGACAGTGGGGAAGTTGTTGTCAGGGCAGGAAGTCCGAGGGGGGAGCAGACTGAGGGATCGGAGGATGATGAGGTGACAGACCCAAGCTGGGTTGAGAGGCCGGGTGAACACAGTGCTTCTGAGACGGAGGAGAGTCCTCGACCAGAACAGGTTGGAAGAGGCAGTGGTGGGGCCAGACGGAGAGGCAGGGCCAGAGCTGGTGCATCAGCGCCAAATGTGTCAACTAGTGAAGCTCCCGTGGCGAGGGCTCTTGCGGCGAGGGCTAGATCTTCAGAAGTCTGGAGGTTCTTTAAGTAAACACCGGATGACCGACGGACTGTGGTGTGCAACATTTGCCAAACCAGGCTCAGCAGGGGTTCCACCACTACTAGCTTAACTACCACCAGTATGCGCAGGCATATGAATGCTAAACACCCCACTCAGTGGCAACAAGCCCGTTCACCTCCGGCCGTGCACACCACTGCTCCTTCCCCTGTGTCAGCTGCTAGTCAGCCCCCTGCCCAGGACCCTGCCACAAAAACCCCATCGTCGCCTCCACGATCCTCCACAGCATCCACCAGCGTTCAGCTCTCCATACCCCAGACGCTGGAGCGGAAACGCAAATATAGTGCAACCCACCCGCACGCCTAAGCCCTTAATGTGCACATCTCCAGATTGCTTAGCCTGGAGATGCTGCCCTATAGGCTAGTAGAGACCGAGGCCTTTTGCAACCTCATGGCGGCGGCCGCCCCTCGGTATTCGGTCCCCAGCCGCCACTACTTTTCCCGATGTGCCGTCCCAGCCCTGCACCAGCACGTGTCAGACAACATCATCCGTGCCCTGACCAACGCCGTTTCTGACAAGGTCCACCTGACCACGGACACGTGGACGAGTGCTGCCGGGCAGGGCCACTATATATCGCTGACGGCACATTGGGTTAACTTGGTGGAGGCTGGGACCGAGTCTGACCCTGGGGCTGCTCATATACTGCCGACGCCGAGGATTGCGGGGCCTACCTCGGTCCAGGTGTTTCAGGCCTACTATGCCTCCTCCTCCTCCCACCCCTCCTCCACCTCTTCCTCCGAACTACCATCCGTGGGCACGGCGCCATCAGTCGGTAGCTCTAGGCACAGCAGCAGTGCCGTCGCTAAGCGACAGCAGGCGGTGCTCAAACTGCTGAGCCTAGGCGACAAAAGGCACACCGCCGAAGAGCTATTACAGGGCATCACGGCGCAGACTGATCTGTGGCTGGCACCGCTGAACCTCAAGCCGGGAATGGTTGTGTGTGACAACGGCCGTAACCTGGTGGCGGCTCTGCAACTCGGCAGACTGACACATGTGCCATGCCTGGCCCATGTGTTAAATCTGATAGTTCAGCGTTTCCTCAAGACATACCCCAATCTGTCTGATTTGCTCACGAAGGTGCGCCGCATCTGTGCGCATTTCAGGAAGTCCAGCCCAGATGCTGCCACTCTCAGGGCAGCGCAGCGCCGCCTCCAACTGCCCACTCACCGACTGTTGTGCGACGTGCCCACGAGGTGGAATTCAACACTGACCATGTTATCCAGAGTTTACCAGCAGCGCAGAGCGATTGTAGACTGCCAGATGTCAACTTCCACCAGAACTGGTAGTCAGGTCAGTCAGCTTCCTCAAGTCTACAATGAGGAGTGGACGTGGATGTCTGATATCTGTCAGGTGCTGAGTAACTTTGAGGAGTCAACACAGATGGTCAGTGGCGATGCCGCCATCATCAGCCTCACCATCCCGCTGCTTGGCCTGTTGAAAAACTCTCTGGTCAGCATGAAGTCGGAAGCTTTGCGCTCGTCACAAGAGACAGGGGAAGAATATTCCCTTGTTGATAGCCAAAGCACCCTCAGGTCTGTTTCTCAGCGCATATCGGAGGAGGTGGAGGTGGAGGAGGATGAGGAGGAAGAGGAGGAGAATGTTGGCGAGACACAAGAGGGGACCATTGTTGAGTCCTTCACTGTTCAGCGTGTATGGGCAGAAGAAGAGGAGTTGGAGGAGTTGGAGGAGGAGGAAATGGACAGTCAGGCCAGTGAGGGGAGTGAATTCTTACGCGTTGGTACTCTGGCGCATATGGCAGATTTCATGCTAGGCTGCCTATCCCGTGACCCTCGCGTTCAAAGAATTTATTCCAGCACCGATTACTGGGTGTTCACTCTCCTGGACCCACGGTACAAGCAAAATCTTCCCACTCTCATCCCTGCAGAGGAAAGGAGTGTGAGAATGCATGAATACCAGCAGGCCCTGGTGCACAAGCTGAAACAGTATTTCCCTTCTGACAGCGCTAGCGGCAGAGTGCGTAGTTCTGCGGGACAAGTAGCGAGGGAGAGTAGGCGAGCAGGCAGCTTGTCCAGCACTGGCAAGGGTACGCTTTACAAGGCTTTTGCCAGCTTTATGTCACCCCAGCAAGACACTGTCACCTGTCCCCAGTCTCGGCAGAGTAGGGCTGATCTTTACAGAAAGATGGTGAGGGAGTACGTAGCTGACCATACCATCGTCCTAAATGATCACACAGCTCCCTACAACTACTGGGTTTCAAAGCTGGACATGTGGCACGAACTGGCGCTGTACGCCTTGGAGGTTCTTGCCTGCCCTGCCGCTAGCGTCTTGTCCGAGCGGGTTTTCAGTGCAGCTGGTGGCATCATCACCGATAAGCGTACACGCCTGTCGACTGACAGCGCTGACAGGCTGACGCTTATTAAAATGAATAAAGGCTGGATTTCTCAGAATTTCCAATCTCCACCAGGTGAAGGAAGCTCAACCTGAATAATTGATCCACTCCTCCTCCTCCTCATTTTCCTCCTTCTCCTCCTCTTTGTACAGTAAAGCAGAGGAAAATGGCTATTTTTTGACAGGGCCCACTGGCTCTTGCTATAGTACTTCATGCATTTAATTTTTCTGGAGGGCCACCTACCCGGTCCTCTGTTTGAAACAATTTTTGTGAGTGCCACATACAGGCACTCAATCTATTCCATTTTTCTGGAGGGCCACCTACCCGGTCCTCTGTTTTAAAAAATTTTTGGGACTGCCACATACAGGCACTCAATCTATTCCATTTTACTGGAGGGCCACCTACCTGCTCCTCTGGTTTGAAAAATTTTTGGGACTGCCACATACAGGCACTCAATCTATTCCATTTTACTGCAGGGCCACCTACCTGCTCCTCTGGTTTGAAACATTTTTGGGACTGCCACATACAGGCACTCAATCTATTCCATTTTACTGGAGGGCCACCTACCTGCTCCTCTGGTTTGAAAAATTTTTGGGACTGCCACATACAGGCACTCAATCTATTCCATTTTACTGCAGGGCCACCTACCTGCTCCTCTGGTTTGAAACATTTTTGGGACTGCCACATACAGGCACTCAATCTATTCCATTTTACTGGAGGGCCACCTACCTGCTCCTCTGGTTTGAAAAATTTTTGGGACTGCCACATACAGGCACTATCCAAATTAAATTGTCTCCATAGCAGCCTCCACACGTTGTCTCCATTGCTACCTCCAAAAGTCGTCCATATAGCTGCCTCCATACATCGTCCCTTTATCAAACGAGGTGTGTCAGGCAGAAATTTGGGTTGTTTTCATGGATTCCACATCAAAGTTGTTAACTTTGTCGCCACCCTGCTGTGTTATCCACAAAATATACTGGCAAACTTTTACCATTTAGGGATATTATTTCAGCGCTTCTTGCGCATCTGTTTACATTCCCCTCACCCGGCATATCCTAAACTTATAAGAACGCTACTACACTTGATCTTATACAAAAGGTTCTTAGAAGTGCTGTTTGGGGAGTAGCCTAGAGACAGGGGCTTGGATTGGCGAAAGCTCGCCTGGCAGCGGAGCGCCAGCTCCATGCGCATCATGCGCTTCTTGCGCATCTGTTTACATTCCCCTCACCCGCCATATCCCAAACTTATAAGAACGCTACTACACTTAACTTGGTGCAGGCTGGGACCGAGTCTGACCCTGGGGCTGGTCATATACTGCCGACGCAGAGAATTGCGGGGCTTACCTCGGTCCAGGTCTCAAAGGCCTACTATACCTCCTCCCACCCCTCCTCCACCTCCTCCTCCGAACTACCATCCGTGGGCACGGCGCCATCAGTCGGTAGCTCTAGGCACAGCAGCAGTGCCGTCGCTAAGCGACAGCAGGCGGTGCTGAAACTGCTGAGCCTAGGCGATAAAAGGCACACCGCCCAAGAGCTATTACAGGGCATTCCACATCAAAGTTGTTAACTTTGTCGCCACCCTGCTGTGTAATCCACAAAATATACTTGCAAACTTTTACCATTTAGGGATATTATTTCAGCGCTTCTTGCGCATCTGTTTACATTCCCCTCACCCGCCATATCCTAAACTTATAAGAACGCTACTACACTTGATCTTATACAAAAGGTTCTTAGAAGTGCTGTTTGGGGAGTAGCCTAGAGACAGGGGCTTGGATTGGCGAAAGCTCGCCTGGCTGCAGAGCGCCAGCTCCATCCCAAGATCCAACTAACATAGTTGCAGCACCTTTAATCTACTACTAGTTCACTGCCTCCATAATAATAATAATAATAATCTTTATTTATATAGCGTCATCATATTCTGTAGCGCTTTACAAATCATAGGAAACAAATACAAATGTAATGTAACAGAGCACAACATTTGTATGGAACAACAGGAGTGAGGTCCCTGCTCGCCAGAGCTTACGGTTTATGAAGATGATGGGGTAACACGAGGTAAAAGAATATTTAATGGTCAAGCCATTCTTCTTAGGGAATAGAAAAAAATATAATAAATGGAATTGCTGACGCTTGAACCACTCAGCCGTCATCTTATATACCAGGTCCAGGGTGAATGGGACTGCAGAGAAGTCTGGTGCCTGTTGGTTGCTGGATAACAGATGGGAGGACGACACAGGACGGGTTAGTAGAAGAGTTAAAACTTCATGCAGTTAATGAGTGTTATAGGCTTGCCTAAAGAAATGGGTTTTAAGAGCACGTTTGAAACTTTGGAGGTTAGGTATTAGTCTGATAGTCCGGGGCAGAGCATTCCATAGAATTGGTGCAGCTCTAGAGAAGTCTTGGAGACGCGAGTGGGAGGTCCGCACTAGGGTAGAGGTTAATCTAAGATCACTGGCGGATCTAAGAGCACGGGTTGGGCGATAGACTGAGATAAGAGAGGAGAGGTAGGGGGGTGCAGCATTATACAGAGCTTTATGGATGAGGGTTATTATTATTTTAAACTGTATTCGAAAGGAGACTGGCAGCCAGTGCAGCGACTGGCATGAACTGTAAGCATACATGGTCCCCTTATCAAACGAGCTGTGTCAGGCAGAATTTTGGGTTGTTTTCATGGCTTCCATGTTAACTTTGTCGCCACCCTGCTGTGTAATCCACAAAATATACTGGCAAACTTTTATCATGTACCGATATTATTTGAGCGCTTCTTGCTCACCTCCTTTGGTTCCTCTCTGACACCCATTGGTTTGAAGCCTGAGTCCATTTAGGGTATGTCGCCATGACACTCTCTAGCCTGCTGCCGCTGCCTCTGCATGCCGTCCCCTATAGTGTCAGGGTCAATTATTGGATGTTTTAGATGCTATCTAGCTTCATTCTGTCACTCTGTCATGGCCATGCTGTTGCCCATAATTTTGGCATAATGGTGCGATTAGGCAGCCTCAGAGGCATCCATGCATGCTGCCCCTGCTGTTTCCTGTCCATTTCCGTGGTGTTTCCATCCTTTTCTGAGGTTCCCAGGTGTTTGGCCAAGCTTCCCTGTGCAGAGCCTTGGTCCCCTTGAAAAATGCTCGAGTCTCCCATTGACTTCAATGGGGTTCGTTATTCGAGACGAGCACTCGAGCATCGGGAAAAGTTCGTCTCGAATAACGAGTACCCGAGCATTTTAGTGTTCGCTCATCTCTAATCCCCATACATGTGTTGCTCCCCTTTTTTCACGTGATCCCCTTCACTCCGGGATCGGCTTTCACCATTTCCCCTTAATCACCATGCACACCTAAAATACCTCCTTTCACACATTTTTCCTCATTCTCACACACGACATTTTACACGGCTGGTCTTCACACAACCCAGCCCACTCCACTAGCATCTTCATACACACCCTCTGGGTGCCTGTCACCTTTTCTTCCCCTTCTTGGTCCCATTTCCCACATAGCGTTTTCCCTTTGCTCAGGGTTGCACCATTACCGTGCATACCCTCTTCTCCCCCTGTGCTGTTTTTGGTCTCGTTGACAGATCCCCCTAAACTAAATATCTTTTCCATCTGAGTTTCAGAAGGACATTTGCCATTACAACAATGCTGCCCTCATGTTTGGCCGGACTGCACCCTACAGTACCTATATGCTGACATCACGACCCACCGAATGATGGAGGATTTGAAACATTTGACTCTGAACCCAGCTTGGCTCCTCTTTTCACATTGGTCCGGACTAGGATCTGCATGGACCCAAAGAAATAAACTTTAAATACTTTATTATTTTTATTATTTTTATTATTATTTTCATTTAATCAAATTTTTTATATATATTTTTTTTTTTTTTTTTTTTTTTTTCATTTGGTTTGGGATTTTATAGGAGACAGTTGTGGTCTTTGTATTAGTCCTTGTATATATTCACATTTGGATACCCCTCCGGAGATGCATATTTGATATTGACTTTTGATTCAGTGCCAGCCCTTAGGAGGCCTTGTATTTATCACGTTTCCTCAGTTACCATCAATGTTTCGTCCTCTGTACCACCATTCCTTTGCCCTGGCACACCTGTCGATTACGACTTTGCTGTGCTAGCACGCGATTATTGTGCGTTTGCATGGGCTCAAATTTACTGGCCCACCTAATTATTTTCCAGCGTGATTACTACCCGCCCACCCACCATTGTGTTACCATCTTGTCCACTCTTGCACTTGTCCGGTGTATAGTCTTTGCAGCAGGTTACAGGGAGTCGGTTTAAGTCATCCCGGTCTGCCTATTATTACGTCGCATTAGACTTATCCTTTGCTCGTATTTCATTTCATGTTCATTACATTTCATGTGCGGCTGTCAATTGTGTAAATCTTTTGGACTTTTTTTCATATAGACAGGCACATTTAGGAGCCAGCACTAGCACTTTAATGCACTAGTTCACCACTGTTTGTGCACGTGTGTAAATACACTATGAATTTTGGCTTAATGAATCATGTACTTCATTCATTCTAATTATCAAATTACTTAAGCTTTGGCGCCTGCCTTTTACGTATTCTGCACGTCTTAAAAGTTTTTTTCATCCTGTATTGTTTTAAACACCATAATCGCCGGATTGGCAGTTGCGCCGCACTGTCTGGTCAGTCTGTTATTATGTGTAATCAATTCGGTTCTCGACAGTCTTTATTTAGGCATAACTAATTTCATTTAATTTTCAATAATGTATATCTATATAATAAATCTTGAGTGCATACTCAAGGAATAGTATCCAGGGACCACTGTATATCTCCTCCGTATTTTCGTCTATTATTGTGATTACAGGCGCCATACCTCTCACTTATGTGTCTGATTTTCTAGTTACGTGGATCCACGTCTCTGGGACAGCACGAACACATCGTGTATTGTGCACCCAGGGTCTTTGTTGTTTAGAGCTGAGGACGCGTCTTTTCACAATTACTGAGTTTGATTTATATTTGTACTTAAGCTCGTCTCATGGAGATACTTACCTTCTATCATGCTCTCCATGATGAACCACCTGTCATAACCTTGTTCCCTACTATAGTCGATTGCGGTACATTTTTCTTGCTTATTCTTGTTGTTTTTTTCTGGCCGATTCCGATCATGTGATTCAGTCCGTCCACGTGACTTCTCACGTGATCGGAACACTTCCGCATATGCGCGGTACATTGTTGGGCACGCCGACTCCCGCCTCCTGCTAGCATCGACATCACTGGTCAGTGTATATGACCAATCATGCACCTCAACTTTCTATGACGAGGTGGGCGGGCTTTTCACGCTGGATATTTAACAGGACATCGACAACCTAAACACCACTTACCCCTGAGGAAGTCACCAGTCAGGTGACGATACGCGTGGGGTCTGCTCCGCATCCCTCCCCGTCTGACCAGGTCTGCCTGCAGCACTGGTCCTCATCTTTCTACACAGATAGGTATCGTTCATGCACTGCCCTATTTAGTGGCACTGCATTCCTACACAGGCAGCCTTGTCCTGAACTCCAGGTATTTTATATACCCAGTTCCACTTGGTTATTTGATTTTTATCAGATATTATACTGTTGATTGTTATGTAGATACCTGGTGTCATTTTGTACATCTTTTCATATACATTTTCATTCTGGTCTGGACGTGGGAGGGACCATAGGGCTCATTGACCCTTGGCAGCTAGATACACCTCAGTGTGTATCTTTTTAAGTGTTTTTAATAATTTTTTCCTTGTCCTGTTTACATGTGTGATTATTTTCTAATAAAATATTTTGTTACATATTATTAGTCCTTTGTACGTATCCCATCTTTTCTCTCCATGTTGTTACATATTGCATCCAGGGATACGTGGACTACAGGCTCTGACGCCTTTTTCCAGTAGTGCCCGCTCACTTTTTGTTATATACATGTAAAGGATGCCTACTGTCTACGGTGATGGTAGAACCGTCTCTATTCTAGGTGTAGAGAATGTCCCCTATCTATGGTGATGGTAGAACCTCATCTAGGTGTAGAGGATGTCACCTTTCTATGATGATGGTAGAACCTCCTCTCCTCTAGGTGTAGAGGATGCCCCCTGTCTATCATGATGGTAGAACCGTCTCTCCTCTAGGTGTAGAGGATGCCCCCTGTCTATCATGATGGTAGAACCGTCTCTCCTCTAGGTGTAGAGGATGCCCCCTGTCTATCATGATGGTAGAACCGTCTCTCCTCTAGGTGTAGAGGATGCCCCCTGTCTATGGTGATGGTAGAACTGCCTCTCCTCTATGTGTAGAGGATGCCCCCTGTCTATGGTGATGGTAGAACCATCTCTCCTCTAGGTGTAGTGGATACCCCCTGTCTATGGTGATGGTAGAACCGTCTCTCCTCTAGGTGTAGAGGATGCCCCCTGTCTATGTTGATGGTAGAACCTCCTCTCCTCTAGGTGTAGAGGATGCCCCTTTCTATGGTGATGGCAGAACCTCCTCTCCTCTAGGTGTAGAGGATTCCCCCTATCTATGGTGATGGTAGAACCTCCACTCCTCTAGGTGTAGAGGATGCCCCCTGTCTATGGTGATGGCAGAACCTCCTCTCCTCTAGGTGTAGAGGATTCCCCCTATCTATGGTGATGGTAGAACCATCTATCCTCTAGGTGTAGTGGATGCCCCCTGTCTGCGGTGATGGTAGAACCATCTCTCCTCTAGGTGTAGAGGATGCCCCCTGTCTATCATGATGGTAGAACCGTCTCTCCTCTAGGTGTAGAGGATGCCCCCTGTCTATCATGATGGTAGAACCGTCTCTCCTCTAGGTGTAGAGGATGCCCCCTGTCTATCATGATGGTAGAACCGTCTCTCCTCTAGGTGTAGAGGATGCCCCCTGTCTATGGTGATGGTAGAACTGCCTCTCCTCTATGTGTAGAGGATGCCCCCTGTCTATGGTGATGGTAGAACCATCTCTCCTCTAGGTGTAGTGGATACCCCCTGTCTATGGTGATGGTAGAACCGTCTCTCCTCTAGGTGTAGAGGATGCCCCCTGTCTATGGCGATGGTAGAGCACGCCCGGCTCTTCAGGAATTTAAAGGCCCAGCCTCCTCCTTATTTGTGCTGGCATCAAGGCTCTGCTAAATAGCCAGGTGACTCCCAGCATCCCCAGCCGGATCTTCATGTCCTGTTACTGAAGAGAAAGCCCTCTGTGTTCCCCGGCGTTTTCAAACGCCTCCGTGGATTCTGTGATTCCCGTGTTCTGTGTTGTTTCTGTGTCCTGTGGCGGTCCTGGTGTCCTGTGGCGATCCTGTTATCCTGTGGCGGTCCTGTTATCCTGTGGTGGTCCTGGTATCCTGTGGCGGTCCTGGTATCTTGTGGCGGTCCTGTTATCCTGTGGCGGTCCTGTTATCCTGTGGCGGTCCGGTAATCCAGTAGCCATCTGAGGTTCTGCCAGCCATCCGAGGTCCTGCCTTCCCGTGGTCCTGCCTTCCTGTCGTCCTGCCTTCCCGTGGTCCCTGTGTCCCTACCTTCGCTGCCACCACGGGCCAAGTCGCACCCGCAGAGCGACCTGGTGACTCCCCGCCGCAGCTAGACCATCCCGCTTTGCGGCGGGCTCTGGCGAAGTCCAGGAGTTCACTTAGACTCCACTCCCGGATTGCGGCTAGTGTTGTTATCCCCCGCGGTGGTCCAGGGAGTCCACTGACTATCCCTTGTGACATGTAGGTAAGCTGATGCTTGTCTTGTTTAGGCCCAGAAATAAGCAGTTTCGCCCATTCGGCGCTCATGTGCCCAGGCACTTGGTTAGTAGCATAACTATTCACGTGCCTTGCATGCTTCACCGAGGATCACTGGCACATGTGCACTGTATCTTCATTGTGCACGGCTGTCCGCTTTGCGGTGCGGCCATGCAAAATGAAGATGCAGTGCGCAAGCGCCAGTGATCCCGAGAACTCGGTGACGTCACCGGCTCTCGCGGGGTGGCAGAACTCTCAAGCATGTGAGGCACGTGAATAGTTATGCTACTAACCAAGCGCCAAGCCGCCTTCCTTGTAAAATTATCCAGCCCCTTCCTGTGTCCCCTGCCGGATCTTTGTGCCTCGTGCCTAAGCGAAAAACTGTTTGATACCCTGTGCGTTTATACTGATTTCCCGTTGTGACTCCGCTTCATTCCTGACTTTGCTCCTCTGTTGCCTGCCCTGACCTTCTGCTTTGCTATTGACTTCGATCCCATGCTGCCTGTCCTGACCTCCTGCCTGACCCCAACTATGATTCTGCTCTATGACTTTGTACTTCGCCTTGGCCACCACCGCGAGCAAAGTCGCACCTGTGGAGTGACCTGTTGGTGTCCCATCGCAGCAAGACAAACCCGCTTTGCAGTGAGCCCTGGTGAAAACTGGGTGCCACTTAGATTTCGCTCCCAGGTGTCGCCTAACATCACCGCTCGTGGTGGTACAGTGGGTCCACTTACCGCTGACAACAATCCTGACAACAATTTGACATAATGGAGAAGAATCAGTATTTCTTACATGTTTCTCTCCTCTCTACAGGGTCCTAGCTCCTACACCTCTCCTACTCTCTAACTGGATCCTTACCAAACACTATGGGGCTCATTTACTAAGGGTCGCGGTGCACACTTTTGTCGGACTTTGCACCATTTTCAGGGATTACACGGCTTGCACAGGTATCCTTTTTTGGCACAGCTGTGCTGCTTCCATGTGAGACAAATCAGGGGGCGGGGCATCTGACAATCCGACTCATTCGGACTGAGGACAGGATTTAACGTTCAAATTGTGTTGCAACCAATGCACTTACATGCACCCGGAAGAAGAAGGTGAACTCCGGGGACCTGAGCGGGGAAACGACACATTCAGGATATCGGGTGCACAATCTTAATGAATCGCGGCACAGCGCATTATACACGGACAATGCACTTTCGGGGAACTCCGCAGACAGGTAAATGTGTCCCTATATGTCTCAATGGTAGCTGCTACGGATGGCTGAAAGTGTCAAACCTTAGCTCCTTTGAACTTCTCCATTTGTACAATACAGCAAGGGAAAGATGCAGGACCGAAGCTAAAAAAAATGATGGAACTCAGCTCATCACCGAGGGGTCTGTATAAGAATCACTCAAAGATTGTTGCAATTTCATAAGAAATATGAATGCAGCTCGGAATTTAGCTTGAACAAAATTTACCACTAAAATCCATCCTGATATCCAGGGACATTACCCATAGATCCAGGCACCAGGACTGCGGTATCTTCTTATATTTGTTATCCATGGCCTCCTTCCTTCTAATATCAACTTTTAGAATTATGTTACTGAAAGGCTCTGGGTGTGTCTTCAGAGCCCCTCTGTGCTGCAGACATTCTGAAGGCGCACTTCCCCCTCTCACTGTGTGCTCCCTGCTGTAAAGATTAGAGGAAGTGCAGGGGGAGGGTAAGACTGAGATCTGCTGCTGCACAGTGTAACAGTTGGTGAATCATGAGCGCAGAAGGCTTCTGTAACATCCCCATAGTTAGCATAATTATAAAAGTTGATGTTAGAAGGAAGGAGGCCATGGATAACACATATAAGAAGATACCACAGTCCCGGTGCCTGGATCTGGGAGTAAGGTCCCTGGTTTATAGGGATGGTTTCAGATTTTCTTTAAGTATTTCTACATTCACTCAACTTTTTGCACTTTATGGCTCAACTTCAGTGACCAACAATGTATTGTGATGTTCTGTTACAGAAATAAAACGCTGAGAGCATCAGCAGATTATAAACCAGGGAGAAAAACATTATAATAATGCAATAAAAATAGATGTCATGTTATTATTCCCCTGTGTTACCACTTCCCATAGAGAAGAATAGACAGAAGACATTATATATACTGCTCTCTGTGTCTGACCTGGTACACAGCAGGTGGGTGACCCCACACCCTGCTTCAGGTATGTACCTCTATCACCTATCACCTATAATAAACTATTTCAGCCTTTCTGTTGTTGTGGAGTTATCTGAGGGTTAGACCATATTCCATGGTAGTCACCCTTAAAGGAACTTGTCACCAGAATTTACCCAATTAAACTCCCAGCCCCCTCAGGTAGAGGTGAAATGTCCCTTCCCTTCCCTCCTTTATGTAAAATTTATTTTAAAAAAATAAAGAAATCCTGACCTAGAAATGATCTCCTTGAAAATGTGCCGAGAGGAGTCACTTCACACTGCCATGTGTTCAGTTCTGTAGCACATAGAAACATGCAGCTGGTGTCATAGTAAAGATACGAATCTCATCTTTCAGGTCCCGTCAGCATCCTGTGTTTCTGTGATAGAACCAGAGATACAGACAGTATTTAAAAAGGCAGCAATTGGATTTCTATACGCAGCTCTGTATCTCCAGTTCTGTAGCGGACAGAACCAGAAGCCTGATGTCATCTAAAAGATGTGATTCATATCTTTAATATGTTTAAAGGGGCCATAGAAGTGAAGATAGGGGCATGTGAAGCCTCTAAACCGGACTGGACTCATTGTCACATGACTTTTATGTCACATATATGAGGGACATGTAGTTTGGTAAGTCCTCGCAGGATTTGAGCACAACAGTAGAAGAGGCTTAGGTTGGGTGCACAAACTAGAGGCAAGTGGAAGATGGGATCAGTGTGAATGTACCTGTAAGGTCATGATGATCCCTACAGATCTTGACCTCATTTCAGAATGTGACCTTTTCCGTGTTCATGGGGTTGAAATGCGTCTCGTTACTTTGGTTCCTCCTTGTCTCGATCCCTGGTTCTGTCGCCCTGGTTGTCTTCTCTCTGTAGACTTCTCCTGATTGTGACTCTTCTGGTGAGAATAAGCTGCTGTCATGCGATAATAATTTGCGTTATATCTACAGAATAAGAACATTGTATTTATGAAAAACCAATCGTCCGTTCCCATAGTTTTCCAGCTTTTACCATTTTCCGATCGATCTGATAGTCCGGCGTTGGCTCTCAGCCTTCTCACCATCATCTACCTGCTTGGTCTCCTCCTGAACGTTCTGATTGTTACTCTCATCTTCCTGGATAAGCAGCTGCACGCTCCCATGTATCTGTTCCTCTGTAACCTGGCCGTCATGGACACGTGCTTCACATCGACCATCATCCCCAAACTCCTACACATCCTCTCATCTGGAAACCACAAAGTGTCCTTCAGACAATGCTTCACCCAGGTCTACTTCTTCTTCATGTTTGTTGGGATAGAAGACCTTCTCCTGTTCACCATGGCCTATGACCGCTACGTTGCGATCTGTAAGCCTCTGCACTATCACTCCATACTCAGTAAGAAAGTCTGCGCGGTCTATATTGTTACTATTTGGCTTTATGCTGCCGTAAACTCTGTTTTTATTACGTCTCTGGCCATGAAGATGTCCTTCTGTAATTCCACCACAATTCACCAATTCTACTGCGATGCGAAAGCCTTGACCAAGATCTCCTGCGCCGGGAGAGAAATCTTCTACCTGGTGATTTATTCCGAGTCGTTTCTTTTTGGTCTTTGCCCCTTTTTATGCAGTTTGACGTCTTATGTAAAAATCTTACAGGTTATATTTCATATAAGATCTGAAGATGGGAGGAGGAAGGCCTTCTCCACCTGCTCGTCCCACCTCATAGTCATCGCCCTCTACTACAGCTCCGCCGCCTCCGCATACTTACTGCCGTCCTATAAGAACTCGGATTTTCTGGACCAGGTCTTCATGCTGTTATATACAACAGTCAGCCCCATGCTAAACCCTCTGATTTATAGTCTCCGAAATAAAGAAGTGAAGACGGCGGTGATGAGATTATTACAATTAAAACATAAAACATAAGGAGAAAAATCCCCGTAATTTAACTTTGTGTTGACTTTAGATATAAATTTCAGAATGAAGTAATTAAAAAAAACTTTATTGACCCTCAAATATTTACAGCAAACACAGGGGGAAAATCATAAAGTTTGGATTTTGAAACATCTTAAAATTCTCCCCCAACGGAGCTCCGGAGCCGGCTACGGACCTAATACCAGGTCTAACCTGGCGGAGTTCTTGTCATCATTATTCCCATTAGACACAATGGGGCTCATTTACTTACCCGGTCCAGTCACGATCCTGCAGCGCGTTGTCCAACGAGGATTCGGGTTCTGCCGGGATTCACTGAGGTCGTGCGCCCGATATCCAGCAGGTGCCGCTGCTGCGCCGGGGTCCACCGGAGTTCACCTGCTTCTTCCTGGTGCATGTAAGTGCTGATCTTGCAACACAAAACGTTTTTTTAAATTCTGCGGTTTTTCCAAATCTGTTGGGTTGTCCGCTGGCCACACCCCCCGAATTCTGTTGCATGAAGGCTGGTGCCGATGCGCCACAATCCGCGCAAAACGGAAATATTCGGGAAACCCGTCGAAAGTGCGTCGTTCAGACCCTTAGTAAATGAGCCCCATACAGTATGTATATATATATACAGGAATGGCTGTATATCAGTCAGTGTTGATAATGTATAATGTTAGTGCTGGGATCCTGAGCACCCAGAAATCTCTCCGCACATAGACCTGTGCCGGTTTACCATAAAAGCCCCCCCCACAACCCCCAATATGCAGGGCCCTCCCATCCGGCTGATTCTCGGATGGATCCAAGTAATGAAAGACCAGACATGGAGACAGGGCCGGTTCTAGACAAAGTGGGGCCCTGGGCAAAACTAAAAGTGGGGCCCCAAAATAAAACTATTTTATGACCAGTCACAGTGAGTTAGAGGCTCCTTTAGTCTGGTAAAACAAACTGTAATATGGGAGAATTTTATAGGAGATAGATAGATGATAGGGAGATTGATGGGCAGCACAGAGGCTCAGCGGTTAGCACTACAGCCTTGCAGCGCTGGTCAACATCTGCAAAGAGTTTCTATGTTCTCTGTGTGTTTGCCAGGGTTTCCTCCAGGTCCTCCGGTTTCCTCCCACACTCCAAAAAAATTACTGGTAGGTTGAATAGATTGTGAACCCCATTGGGGACAGGGATAGATATGACAAGTTCTGTGCAGCGCTACGATATCTGTGTGCGCTATATAAATAAAGGAATTATCAATTATAATTATTATGTTATAAGATGAATATGAAAGATGAGAGAGATTTCTAGATGCAGAATATAAAGTAGATGATATATACAGGAGATGGATGAGAGATAAATACAGTAGAAGAGAAATAGATAAAAAAATAGATAGAGAAAAAGTGAGATACATAAAGGGTCAGATTATAGGAGATAGATAACTAGACAGATAGGGGCAGATTTACTTACCCGGCCCATTCGCGATCCAGTGGCGCCTTTTCTGCTCTGGATTCGGGTCCGGCCGGGATTCACTAAGGTAGTTCCTCCGCCGTCCACCAGGTGGCGCTGCTGAGCTGAAAAGCATCTGAACGCGCCGGAATGCACCGAGCTGGACCAGGTGAAGGTAAGCGCTTCCCAAGTGACACATTTTCGGTTTTTAAATGCGGCGGTTTTTCCTAATACGTCGGGTTTTCGTTCGGCCACGCCCCCCGATTTCCGTTGCGCGCATGCCGGCGCCGATGCGCCACAATCCGACCGCGTGCGCCAAAATCCCGGGGCAATTCAGGTACAATCGGCGCAAATCGGAAATATTCAGGTAACACGTCGGGAAAACGCAAATCGGGCCCTTGGTAAATGACCCCCATAGATGAGAAGCTTTTTCACCTGGGAAGACAACCAAGGGGTATTAACCCTTTCACCACTCGGCATTTCTGGATATTTTATCGCGTTATTGACCAGAGCAATTTTTTACAATTTTGAGGTTTATAAATAAAATCAAAATTACAGCAAAAAGAATTAAAGTAAACCCAAAAACCACACATTTTCCGAAAGCAGACACTTGCCCCATTTTCAAAATTGCGTTAAAGAGTTTATAGACATAGGCGCCTTCATGCAATTTTGATTCAAACTGAAAAATTTTATTAAAAATACTTAAAATTTGACTTTGATGGCAAAAAATGCGCTCCGAACAGAAAATATTTCCCTTCACATCTCCTAAATGTAATAGATGGACATGTGTAGAGCTCACAAATGTCCCATATTGATCTGTTCACTAATACTGTAATAACTAGATATCTGCTTTTCAGCTACAAATTTTAAGACACAACCTGCAAAATATAGAAATAAAACAAAATAAAAAGTAACCTATAGAATAGAAAGCAGACAACCAGGCGATGCATTTGGCAATTAACATTTAAAATTTCCTCTAAAATATGTACAAATCCAGATACTTATATAAAGAGAATATACTTTCCTGAAACAGTAAGATGTGAGGAGATCGTACAGACCCCACATGTGGATATTCACCAAAATATGCAGCAAGGGGAACGTTACATCCACAGGGGACACCAAACATTGTATGTTCCCTTACACAATGGTCACCCAAATAATTCACTATGGGGCAGATTTACTTACCCGGTCCATTCGCGATCCAGCGGCGCGTTCTCTGCGCTGGATTCGGGTCCGGCCGGGATTTATGATGGTAGTTCCTCCGCCGTCCACCATCTGAACGCACCGGAATGCACCGAGCTGGACCAGGTGAAGGTAAGCGCTTCCCAAACGACACTTTTTCGGTTTTTAAATGCAGCGGTTTTCCCGAATACGTCGGGTTTTCGTTCGGCCACGCCCCCCCCGATTTCCGTCGCGCGCATGCCGGCGCCGATGCACCACAATCCGATCGCGTGCGCCAAAATCCCAGGGAAATTAAGGTACAATCGGCGCTAATCGGAAATATTCGGGTAACACGTCGGGAAAACGTGAATCGGGCCCTTAGTAAATGACCCCCTATATATCCATAGCTAATGAGATAATAAAATTTAGATGTGCGCCAATGTATCATCCGCACAATAACAGAACCCTCCACGCTCCATAAGAATCTGAGTGAGAACTTCATAACATAGGTGTAAGTAATGGAGGATGGTGGGAAATAAAAACAACATGTGGGTGTGTTTTTGGTGTTACATATAACTTTATGGACACGTTCTGGATCACCACATTAATATGTAGCGACATCAGGCGAAGAGGATCGAATGTTCCTCGTATCAGTCAATTTTTGCAAAAAAAAATAAATACTATCACAAAATAAAAGGCAATAAGAGAGAAAGTGTGCTCTTAGATAGTTCTGCATAGAGAAGGGCTAAAAACATGAATATTAGTTGATATTATCCCTTCTCAGAATGTAAAGTGAATATTTCCATTATCTGTGAGGTGCAGCGGCTCCTGTGTGCAGCAAATTCTCCCTGTATCCTGATGGCTAAGAATATGGAGGGGGCTACACATCAGGGGGCTGTATCTCTGGCTCTGTGACACATAGAACCTCACTTCTTTTTTCCTATGAAAGGAGAGAGTCTCCTCTTTTATATGAATATGTGTTTCTATGTGCCAGGAAAACGGAGATATTAACTGTTAAACTGCCGTTGGGAGATATATACAAATGGCACCTGATATTCTCACTTTAAACCTGAATATCTCTAAATCCCTGGCACCTAGAAACACAATTCAAGATTCATTTGAAAGAAGAGATTCTCCTCTTTCAGCTGGGCAATTGCCCACTTTGCCTACCCATAGCGCCGGCCCTGCAATAGACACAGCAAACAAATATGTGAAGACATAAAATTACCGTATATACTTGAGTATAAGCCGACCCGAGTATAAGCCGAGACCCCTAATTTTACCACAAAAACCTGGTAAAGCATATTGACTCGAGTATAAGCCAAGGGTGGGAAATGCATTGGTCACAGCCCCTTCCCCCAGGTATATAGCCAGAAAGCCCCCAGAAGTATATAGCCAGCAGCCCCCCAGTATATAGCCAGACAGCCCCCAGTAGTATAGAGCCAGCAGCCCCCCAGTATATATCCAGCCAGTCCCTGCCCCACAGTATATACCCTGCCAGCCCCTGTGCCCCAGTATACAGCCTGCCAGCCCCTGTGCGCAAGTATATAGCCTGCCAGCCCCAGTATATAGCCTGCCAGCCCCTGTGCCCCAGTATATAGCCTGCCAGCCCCAGTATATAGCCTGCCAGCCCCTGTGCCACAGTATATAGCCTGCCAGCCCCTGTGCCCCAGTATATAGCCTGCCAGCCCCTGTGCCCCAGTATATAGCCTGCCAGCCCCAGTATATAGCCTGCCAGCCCCTGTTCCCCAGTATATAGCCTGCCAGCCCCTGTGCCCCAGTATATAGCCTGCCAGCCCCTGTGCCCCAGTATATAGCCTGCCAGCCCCTGTGCCCCAGTATACAGCCTGCCAGCCCCTGTGCCCCAGTATACAGCCTGCCAGCCCCTGTGCCCCATGAAATACAGCCTGCCAGCCCCTGTGCCCCATGAAATACAGCCTGCCAGCCCCTGTGCCCCGGTATATAGCCTGCCAGCCCCTGTGCCCCGGTCAATAGCCTGCCAGCCCCTGTGCCCCGTTATGGAGCCGGACCCCCGCCCCATTGATGTAAAAAGCGCTGACGTCAGCCGTAGCCACTGACATCACGGCTGCCGGCACACACAATACTATTGCAGCAATGGCGGCGGCTGATGTCAGTGCCTGTGACATTGCACGGACCTGCCGCTGACCGACGGATGGCACAGAAGACCCGAACGGGCCCCCGGAAAGGTGAGTTTTGATTTCTTTTCTTTTTTTTTGTATACATTTTTTGTTTGACTCGAGTATATATTTTTACATCTGTTGCAGGGATAAACACAATGAGGGGGGGGGGGGTTATTAACCTGTCCATGACAGAAGTCTGTTGTAGTTTGCACCACATTTATAAAGGGTTTTAGACAGTTTTCTGTCTCTCCTACGACTAGCTCTACAAAGGGGCGTGGCCTGAGGGAAGGGCGTGGCCTCGCGCCAAAAAAGGTTTGTGCCCCAGAAATACCGCTGACGTAAAGTAAGCCAACTAATAGGAGGTGCAGAGTAGGACTTATACCAGGACACATTTATCATCCAGCATTGGACACTTTTTATAAATCTGCCCCAATATTGATAACAGGTTCTTCCAGGTTAGGAACGTTGATCATATTATGGAGAATTTCACGTCTGTTCCTACAGAGTTTTATATTTTGCCATTTTCCTATACGGCTGATAGTCGGCCATTTCTCTCCGGCCTGTTCTCTGTGATCTACCTGCTTGGTCTCCTCATGAATGTGCTGATTGTTACTCTCATCTATGTGGATAAGCAGCTGCACAGCCCCATGTATCTGTTCCTCTGTAACTTGTCCCTCGTAGATCTGTGTTACACAACAACCATATGAGAAGACAAGTACTAGGAGTAACATATATATATATATACATATACAGGCAGTCCCCGGGTTACATACAAGATAGGGACATAGGTTTGTTCTTAAGTTGAATTTGTATGTAAGATGAAACTGTATATTTTGTAATTGTAGATCCAGACAGAATAATTATTTGGCCCCAGTGACAATTGGATTTTCAACATTTTTTGCTGTAATTGGACCAAGGATTATCAATAAAGCTTCATTACAGACACATTACAGCTGCTCATTGCAGCTGGAGACTAAGGTAATGTATCCAGAGAGGTCACCAGAGGTCAGAGGGGTCTGTCTGTAACTAGGGGTTGTCTGTAAGTCGGGTGTCCTTAAGTAGGGGACCGCCTGTACCAGAACAAGTACCATAAACCATAAATTATATTCGGGGGTCTGGCACAGACTTTGCACTGGGGCTCAGCAGCTTCATGTTCCTGCACGACCCCCATGTCAGAATAAATGATGGGACCCTAATTATAAAGCCACAACTTAATTTTTCTGTATTACAGAGATGTGTCTGCTGGACACAATGGGGGTTATCAACTAAGGGTCCACGGACCACAAATATTCGGGTCTTCCTGAATATTTCCGTTTTGGGCCGTTTTACGCCGAACCAACCCAGGTTTTTGCCGCACGTGATCGTATTGTGTCGCATCGGCGCCGGCATGCACACGGCAGATATTGGGGGGGGGGGGCGTGGCCGTCGGACAAACCAACGGATTCGGACAAACTGCGGAATTTCAAAAACGAAATGTGTCCCAAGATCAAGCACTCACATGTACCGGGAAGAAGAAGGTGAACTCCGGCGGACCTCGGCGCAGCAGCGACACATGCAGGAACTCGGGCGCATGAGCTTAGTGAATCGTGCCGGACCCAAATCCATGTCGGACAATGCACCGCGGGATCGCGACAGGACCGGGTAAGTAAATATGCCCCATTATACCGAGCCGCCCCGTAATACTCCATTGCACTGGGAAGCTGGAGAAAAATTCTGAATGTAGTACTAATTTTTCTTACAAGATTTTGGGGGGAAAATATATGGTCAGTGGTGGTCACTTAAAAAGACGGTCAGAGACAGAGAAAGTCAGAGACGGTCAGAGACAGAGAGACAGAGAGAGTCAGAGACAGACAGTGAGTCAGAGACAGAGAGACACAGAGACGGTCAGAGACAGACAGTCAGTCAGAGACACAGAGATACAGAGAAAGTCAGAGACGGTCAGAGACAGACAGTCAGTCAGAGACAGAGAGACACAGAGAGAGTCAGAGAGAGAGAGAAACATCTAAAATATTTTTCGCTAAACCATAAGAGCAGCGATTTCTTATCCCGGGAAGCGCCAGGATTTATACATAAAATTTGGAGATTTTCTATGATACGTTGAGGTTTATGTGTGACACATTTCAAGTCAGAGGACATTCTATTGCTACCATTTTGGGAACGTTTTCATCCCTTTTATTGTATTTTGGGACGTGTTGTTATTTAGTTTCAGATTTTGTTGATTTAGTGATATGTTTTTCTCTAGTGAAAGGCGCTGATTGGGGCCCATTCGCGATCCAGCGGCGCGTTCCCTGCACAGGATTCGGGTCCGGACGGGATTTATGAAGGTAGTTCCTCCGCCGTCCACCAGGTGGCGCTGCTGCGCTGAAAAGCATCCGAATGCCCTGAAATTCACCGAGCCGGACCAAGTGAAGGTAAGCGCTTCCCAAGCGACACATTTTCGGTTTTTAAATGCGGCGGTTTTTCCGAATACGTCGGGTTTTCGTTCGGCCACGCCCCCCAATTTCCGCCGTGCGCATGCCGGCGCCGATGCGCCACAATCTGATCATGTGTGCCAAAATCAGGGGAAATCGGCGCAAATCGGAAATATTTGGGTAACACGCCGGGAAAACGCGAATCGGGCCCTTAGTAAATGACTCCCATTGTGTTTAATTATTTTTACTTATACCCCCGGCAGGCTGCAGTACAGATCACTCACTGATACTGACCGAACGAAAACCCAACGAATTCGGAAAAACCGCCGCATTTTAAAAAAAAAAAAGTGTCGCGGGACTCGCACTTACCTTCACCAGGTATAGGCCGGTGTACTTCAGTGCATTCCAACGGCCTCCGGGAACTTCAGCGCAGCAGCGCCACCTGGTGGACGTCAGAGGAACTACCTTAGTGAATCCCGTCCGGACCCGAATCCACCGCAGAGAACGCGCCGCTGGATCGCGAATGGACCGCGTAAGTAAATCTGCCCCAATGTGTCCGACTGACCCTTAGTAAATGAACCCCAATGACTATAAATACTTAAGGGTTAAATAGTGCATTTAAAAGCTTCTCACAGATTAAAGCACAAAAATGTCCCTTACAGAAAGGCCAATGTACAACTATTAGGGGTCCGGGGGCATCTGAGTCCCTACTCTTTGAGCTGAGCCCACAGGGGCGCTACATCGCATTCACTATAGTGTCCATATAGGCACCAAACACAAAGCAATACAATGGTATCAAAAATATCACAGCTAAAGTAAATACATTAAGGTCTATTGATAATAGAACACCCGACTTACAGACGACCCCTAGTTACACACGGACCTCTGGATATTGGTAATTTCCTGTACTTTAGTCCTAGGCTACAATAATCAGCTGTAACAGTTATCACAGGTGCCTGTAATTAAGATTTATTGTTACTCCTGGTTCTTATGACAATCCAACATTTTTAAAATCCAATGAAAAATCAAAAAAAAATTTGACTGGGGTTATAATTAGAGATGAGCGAACACTAAAATGCTCGGGTACTCGTTATTCGAGACGAACTTTTCCCGATGCTCGAGTGCTCGTCTCGAATAACGAACCCCATTGAAGTCAATGGGAGACTCGAGCATTTTTCAAGGGGACCAAGGCTCTGCACAGGGAAGCTTGGCCAAACACCTGGGAACCTCAGAAAAGGATGGAAACACCACGGAAATGGACAGGAAACAGCAGGGGCAGCATGCATGGATGCCTCTGAGGCTGCCTAATCGCACCATTATGCCAAAACTATGGGCAACAGCATGGCCATGACAGAGTGACAGAATGAAGCTAGATAGCATCTAAAACATCCAATAATTGACCCTGACACTATAGGGGACGGCATGCAGAGGCAGCGGCAGCAGGCTAGAGAGTGGCATGGCGACATACCCTAATTGGACTCAGGCTTCAAACCAATGGGTGGCAGAGAGGAACCAAAGGAGGTGAGCAAGAAGCGCTCAAATAATATCGGTACATGATAAAAGTTTGCCAGTATATTTTGTGGATTACACAGCAGGGTGGCGACAAAGTTAACATGGAAGCCATGAAAACAACCCCAAATTCTGCCTGACACAGCTCGTTTGATAAGGGGACCATGTATGCTTACAGTTCATGCCAGTCGCTGCACTTGCTGCCAGTCTCCTTTCGAATAGTTTAAAATAATAATAACCCTCATCCATAAAGCTCTGTATAATGCTGCACCCCCCTACCTCTCCTCTCTTATCTCAGTCTATCGCCCAACCCGTGCTCTTAGATCCGCCAGTGATCTTAGATTAACCTCTACCCTAGTGCGGACCTCCCACTCGCGTCTCCAAGACTTCTCTAGAGCTGCACCAATTCTATGGAATGCTCTGCCCCGGACTATCAGACTAATACCTAACCTCCAAAGTTTCAAACGTGCTCTTAAAACCCATTTCTTTAGGCAAGCCTATAACACTCATTAACTGCATGAAGTTTTAACTCTTCTACTAACCCGTCCTGTGTCGTCCTCCCATCTGTTATCCAGCAACCAACAGGCACCAGACTTCTCTGCAGTCCCATTCACCCTGGACCTGGTATATAAGATGACGGCTGAGTGTTTCAAGCGACAGCAATTCCATTTATTATATTTTTTTCTATTCCCTAAGAAGAATGGCTTGACCATTAAATATTCTTTTACCTCGTGTTACCCCATCATCTTCATAAACCGTAAGCTCTGGCGAGCAGGGACCTCACTCCTGTTGTTCCATACAAATGTTGTGCTCTGTTACATTACATTTGTATTTGTTTCCTATGATTTGTAAAGCGCTGCAGAATATGATGACGCTATATAAATAAAGATTATTATTATTATGGAGGCAGTGAACTAGTAGTAGATTAAAGGTGCTGCAACTATGTTAGTTGGATCTTGTGATGGAGCTGGCGCTCCGCTGCCAGGCGAGCTTTCGCCAATCCAAGCCCCTGTCTCTAGGCTACTCCCCAAACAGCACTTCTAAGAACCTTTTGTATAAGATCAAGTGTAGTAGCGTTCTTATAAGTTTAGGATATGCCGGGTGAGGGGAATGTAAACAGATGCGCAAGAAGCGCTGAAATAATATCCCTAAATGGTAAAAGTTTGCCAGTATATTTTGTGGATTACACAGCAGGGTGGCGACAAAGTTAACAACTTTGATGTGGAATGCCCTGTAATAGCTCTTGGGCGGTGTGCCTTTTATCGCCTAGGCTCAGCAGTTTCAGCACCGCCTGCTGTCGCTTAGCGACGGCACTGCTGCTGTGCCTAGAGCTACCGACTGATGGCGCCATGCCCACGGATGGTAATTCGGAGGAGGAGGAGGTGGAGGAGGGGTGGGAGGAGGTATAGTAGGCCTTTGAGACCTGGACCGAGGTAGGCCCCGCAATTCTCTGCGTCGCCAGTATATGAGCAGCCCCAGGGTCAGACTCGGTCCCAGCCTGCACCAAGTTAAGTGTAGTAGCGTTCTTATAAGTTTGGGATATGGCGGGTGAGGGGAATGTAAACAGATGCGCAAGAAGCGCATGATGCGCATGGAGCTGGCGCTCCGCTGCCAGGCGAGCTTTCGCCAATCCAAGCCCCTGTCTCTAGGCTACTCCCCAAACAGCACTTCTAAGAACCTTTTGTATAAGATCAAGTGTAGTAGCGTTCTTATAAGTTTAGGATATGCCGGGTGAGGGGAATGTAAACAGATGCGCAAGAAGCGCTGAAATAATATCCCTAAATGGTAAAAGTTTGCCAGTATATTTTGTGGATAACACAGCAGGGTGGCGACAAAGTTAACAACTTTGATGTGGAATCCATGAAAACAACCCAAATTTCTGCCTGACACACCTCGTTTGATAAAGGGACGATGTATGGAGGCAGCTATATGGACGACTTTTGGAGGTAGCAATGGAGACAACGTGTGGAGGCTGCTATGGAGACAATTTAATTTGGATAGTGCCTGTATGTGGCAGTCCCAAACATTTTTCAAACCAGAGGAGCAGGTAGGTGGCCCTCCAGTAAAATGGAATAGATTGAGTGCCTGTATGTGGCAGTCCCAAAAATTGTTCAAACCAGAGGAGCAGGTAGGTGGCCCTGCAGTAAAATGGAATAGATTGAGTGCCTGTATGTGGCAGTCCCAAAAATTGTTCAAACCAGAGGAGCAGGTAGGTGGCCCTGCAGTAAAATGGAATAGATTGAGTGCCTGTATGTGGCAGTCCCAAAAATGTTTCAAACCAGAGGAGCAGGTAGGTGGCCCTCCAGTAAAATGGAATAGATTGAGTGCCTGTATGTGGCAGTCCCAAAAATTGTTCAAACCAGAGGAGCAGGTAGGTGGCCCTGCAGTAAAATGGAATAGATTGAGTGCCTGTATGTGGCAGTCCCAAAAATGTTTCAAACCAGAGGAGCAGGTAGGTGGCCCTCCAGTAAAATGGAATAGATTGAGTGCCTGTATGTGGCAGTCCCAAAAATTTTTTAAAACAGAGGACCGGGTAGGTGGCCCTCCAGAAAAATGGAATAGATTGAGTGCCTGTATGTGGCAGTCCCAAAAATTTTTTAAAACAGAGGACCGGGTAGGTGGCCCTCCAGAAAAATGGAATAGATTGAGTGCCTGTATGTGGCACTCACAAAAATTGTTTCAAACAGAGGACCGGGTAGGTGGCCCTCCAGAAAAATTAAATGCATGAAGTACTATAGCAAGAGCCAGTGGGCCCTGTCAAAAAATAGCCATTTTCCTCTGCTTTACTGTACAAAGAGGAGGAGAAGGAGGAAAATGAGGAGGAGGAGTGGATCAATTATTCAGGTTGAGCTTCCTTCACCTGGTGGAGATTGGAAATTCTGAGAAATCCAGCCTTTATTCATTTTAATAAGCGTCAGCCTGTCAGCGCTGTCAGTCGACAGGCGTGTACGCTTATCGGTGATGATGCCACCAGCTGCACTGAAAACCCGCTCGGACAAGACGCTAGCGGCAGGGCAGGCAAGAACCTCCAAGGCGTACAGCGCCAGTTCGTGCCACATGTCCAGCTTTGAAACCCAGTAGTTGTAGGGAGCTGTGTGATCATTTAGGACGATGGTATGGTCAGCTACGTACTCCCTCACCATCTTTCTGTAAAGATCAGCCCTACTCTGCCGAGACTGGGGACAGGTGACAGTGTCTTGCTGGGGTGACATAAAGCTGGCAAAAGCCTTGTAAAGCGTACCCTTGCCAGTGCTGGACAAGCTGCCTGCTCGCCTACTCTCCCTCGCTACTTGTCCCGCAGAACTACGCACTCTGCCGCTAGCGCTGTCAGAAGGGAAATACTGTTTCAGCTTGTGCACCAGGGCCTGCTGGTATTCATGCATTCTCACACTCCTTTCCTCTGCAGGGATGAGAGTGGAAAGATTTTGCTTGTACCGTGGGTCCAGGAGAGTGAACACCCAGTAATCGGTGCTGGAATAAATTCTTTGAACGCGAGGGTCACGGGATAGGCAGCCTAGCATGAAATCTGCCATATGCGCCAGAGTACCAACGCGTAAGAATTCACTCCCCTCACTGGCCTGACTGTCCATTTCCTCCTCCTCCAACTCCTCCAACTCCTCTTCTTCTGCCCATACACGCTGAACAGTGAAGGACTCAACAATGGTCCCCTCTTGTGTCTCGCCAACATTCTCCTCCTCTTCCTCCTCATCCTCCTCCACCTCCACCTCCTCCGATATGCGCTGAGAAACAGACCTCAGGGTGCTTTGGCTATCAACAAGGGAATATTCTTCCCCCGTCTCTTGTGACGAGCGCAAAGCTTCCGACTTCATGCTGACCAGAGAGTTTTTCAACAGGCCAAGCAGCGGGATGGTGAGGCTGATGATGGCGGCATCGCCACTGACCATCTGTGTTGACTCCTCAAAGTTACTCAGCACCTGACAGATATCAGACATCCACGTCCACTCCTCATTGTAGACTTGAGGAAGCTGACTGACCTGACTACCAGTTCTGGTGGAAGTTGACATCTGGCAGTCTACAATCGCTCTGCGCTGCTGGTAAACTCTGGATAACATGGTTAATGTTGAATTCCACCTCGTGGGCACGTCGCACAACAGTCGGTGAGCGGGCAGTTGGAGGCGGCGCTGCGCTGCCCTGAGAGTGGCAGCATCTGGGCTGGACTTCCTGAAATGCGCACAGATGCGGCGCACCTTCGTGAGCAAATCAGACAGATTGGGGTATGTCTTGAGGAAACGCTGCACTATCAGATTTAACACATGGGCCAGGCATGGCACATGTGTCAGTCTGCCGAGTTGCAGAGCCGCCACCAGGTTACGGCCGTTGTCACACACAACCATTCCCGGCTTGAGGTTCAGCGGTGCCAGCCACAGATCAGTCTGCGCCGTGATGCCCTGTAATAGCTCTTGGGCGGTGTGCCTTTTGTCGCCTAGGCTCAGCAGTTTGAGCACCGCCTGCTGTCGCTTAGCGACGGCACTGCTGCTGTGCCTAGAGCTACCGACTGATGGCGCCGTGCCCACGGATGGTAGTTCGGAGGAGGAGGTGGAGGAGGGGTGGGAGGAGGAGGAGGCATAGTAGGCCTGAAACACCTGGACCGAGGTAGGCCCCGCAATCCTCGGCGTCGGCAGTATATGAGCAGCCCCAGGGTCAGACTCGGTCCCAGCCTCCACCAAGTTAACCCAATGTGCCGTCAGCGATATATAGTGGCCCTGCCCGGCAGCACTCGTCCACGTGTCCGTGGTCAGGTGGACCTTGTCAGAAACGGCGTTGGTCAGGGCACGGACGATGTTGTCTGACACGTGCTGGTGCAGGGCTGGGACGGCACATCGGGAAAAGTAGTGGCGGCTGGGGACCGAATACCGAGGGGCGGCCGCCGCCATGAGGTTGCGAAAGGCCTCGGTCTCTACTAGCCTATAGGGCAGCATCTCCAGGCTAAGCAATCTGGAGATGTGCACATTAAGGGCTTGGGCGTGCGGGTGGGTTGCACTATATTTGCGTTTCCGCTCCAGCGTCTGGGGTATGGAGAGCTGAACGCTGGTGGATGCTGTGGAGGATCGTGGAGGCGACGATGGGGTTTTTGTGCCAGGGTCCTGGGCAGGGGGCTGACTAGCAGCTGACACAGGGGAAGGAGCAGTGGTGTGCACGGCCGGAGGTGAACGGGATTGTTGCCACTGAGTGGGGTGCTTAGCATTCATATGCCTGCGCATACTGGTGGTAGTTAAGCTAGTAGTGGTGGAACCCCTGCTGAGCCTGGTTTGGCAAATGTTGCACACCACAGTCCGTCGGTCATCCGGTGTTTCCTTAAAGAACCTCCACACTTCTGAAGATCTAGCCCTCGCCGCAAGAGCCCTCACCACGGGAGCTTCACTAGTTGACAGTGGCGCTGATGCACCAGCTCTGGCCCTGCCTCTCCGTCTGGCCCCACCACTGCCTCTTCCAACCTGTTCAGGTCGAGGACTCTCCTCCGTCTCAGAAGCACTGTGTTCACCCGGCCTCTCAACCCAGCTTGGGTCTGTCACCTCATCATCCTCCGATCCCTCAGTCTGCTCCCCCCTCGGACTTCCTGCCCTGACAACAACTTCCCCACTGTCTGACAACCGTGTCTCCTCATCGTCGGACACCTCTTTACACACTTCCACTACGTCAAGAAGGTCATCATCACCCACAGACTGTGACTGGTGGAAAACCTGGGCATCGGAAAATTGCTCAGCAGCAACCGGACAAGTGGTTTGTGACTGTGGGAAGGGTCCAGAAAACAGTTCCTCAGAGTATGCCGGTTCAAATGGCAAATTTTCCTGGGAGGGGGCAGACTGGGGGGGAGGAGGCTGAGGTGCAGGAGCTGGAGGAGTGGGGATTTCGGTGACATGGGTGGACTGCGTGGAAGACTGACTGGTGGTGGACAAATTGCTCGAAGCATTGTCAGCAATCCACGACATCACCTGTTCGCACTGTTCTGGCCTCAACAGTGCTCTACCACGAGTCCCAGTAACTTCAGACATGAACCTAGGGAGTGTAGCTCTGCGGCGTTCCCCTGCTCCCTCATCAGCAGGTGGTGTCTCACCCCGCCCAGGACCACGGCCTCTGACCCCTGCAGTAGTTGGACGCCCACGTCCCCGCCCTCGTCCTCTACCCCTAGCCCTCGGGTTAAACATTTTTAAAATGAGAGTTATAACTTTTTTTTTTTTTTTTACTTCTTTTTGTTTTTTTTTGTGTTTTTTTGTGTTTTTTTTTTTTTTGTGTTTTTTGTTTTTTTTTGAGTTTTTAAAACCAAACAATCCTATCCTATTGCTATGGCTATTTTCTAGCCAAGTATCAAAGGAAGCACACTACTATGCCAGATGAGATGACACTGAGTTAGTGCCTAATAGAAATCCAACCCCTACTGAATTTTGCCACTTCGGCCTTTGCTATGGATATGTGCGCCACTAAGCGCAGAACACAGCGGTCGCAAGTCTCACTACAAATTGCTCAGAATTGGCAAGTACATGCACTGCAGAAACTACAGCCACCAGCAGATCAACCAGAAATCAAATATATAGAACGCTACTGTAGGCTTCAAGAAGCTGTTTGTATTCTCCTATGGCTATTTTCTAGCCAAGTATCAAAGGAAGCACACTACTATGCCAGATGAGATGACACTGAGTTATTGCCTAATAGAAATCCAACCCCTACTGAATTTTCCCACTTCGGCCTTTGCTATGGATATGTGCGCCACTAAGCGCAGAACACAGCGGTCGCAAGTCTCACTACAAATTGCTCAGAATTGGCAAGTACATGCACTGCAGAAACTACAGCCACCAGCAGATCAACCAGAAATCAAATATATAGAACGCTACTGTAGGCTTCAAGAAGCTATTTGTATTCTCCTATGGCTATTTTCTAGCCAAGTATCAAAGGAAGCGCACTACTATGCCAGATGAGATGACACCGAGTTATTGCCTAATAGAAATCCAACCCCTACTGAATTTTGCCACTTCGGTCTTTGCTATGGATATGTGTGCCACTAAGAGCTAAACACAACGGTAGCAAGTCCCCCTGCTAATTCCTCACAAAATGGTAATAGATGCAAATTAAAATAAAAAAAGTAGAACGTTATTGTAGCCCTAAGAAGGGCTGTTGGGTTCTTTGAGAATCACTCCTGCCTAACAGTAAGCTAATAGAACACCCTAACGCTTTCCCTGACCAGCAGCAGCTCTCTCCCTAGCGGCATCCAGAGACAGAATGATCCGAGCAGCGCGGCCAGCGGCTAGTCTATCCCAGGGTCACCTGATCTGGCCAGCCAACCACTGCTATCGACGTGTAAGGGTACCACGTCATGCTGGGTGGAGTGCAGAGTCTCCTGGCTTGTGATTGGCTCTGTTTCTGGCCGCCAAAAAGCAAAACGGCGGGAGCTGCCATTTTCTCGAGCGGGCGAAGTATTCGTCCGAGTAACGAGCAGTTTCGAGTACCCTAATGCTCGACCGAGCATCAAGCTCGGACGAGCATGTTCGCTCATCTCTAGTTATAATAATAAAGTAAACGGTTCCAACTTACATACAAATTCAACTTAAGAACAAACCTGCATAACTTATCTTGTAAGTAACCCGGGGACTGCCTGTAGTCCTGAAGCCGGACATTGACAGGTCTCCTGTCAGGATCAGGGGTAGAGGACCCATTGGAGCACCACGAGCGATGACATAAGCCGACACCAGATTCTAAGTCGCACCCGGTTTTCACCAGAGCCCCCGCAAAGCATGTTGGACTTGTAGCGGCGTGGTACCACCAGGTCATTCCACAGGTGTGGCCACACCCAAGAACAGAGTCGCAAGACAGAATCGTGGTCGGGAACGGGCAGGAACGGAATCGAGGTCACAACGCACAGAGCAAGGAGTACAGGATTCCCATGGGCATGGACGCACAAATATCTGAGACGTATCCGTTTTACCATTTATGGGGCAGATTTACTTACCCGGTCCATTCGCGATCCAGCGCCGCGTTCTCTGTGGTGGATTCGGGTCCGGCCGGGATTCACTAAGGCAGTTCCTCCGATGTCCACCAGGTGGCGCTGCTGCGCTGAAGTTCCCCGAGGCCCGCCGGAATGCACTGAAGTACACCGGCCTATTCCTAGTGAAGGTAAGCGCGTGTAGAGTGACACTTCTTTTTTTAAATGCGGCAGTTTTACCATATCCGTCGGGTTTTCGTTCGGCCACGCCCCCCCCATTTCCGTTGCGTGCATGCCAGCGCCGATGCGCCACAATCCGATCGCGTGCACCAAAATCCTGGGGCAATTCAGGGAAAATCAACGCAAATCGGAAATATTCGGGTAACACCTCGGGCCCTTAGTAAATGACCCCCTATGTTTTAATTTGCCACTTTTTTGTTCAATGATTGTTTCAATAAATGTAATTGTCTTCATTTAATCCCTAATCTGGAGTAATTTCAACAAAATATCACCAATTGAGATCCTCCTATATGAATTGGCTTATTAGCGCCCCCTAAATTTTTTCCTCTTCGTACCTCGGGGGCTGGTGCTCATTGGTGCGCTGGCCCTTTAAATCTCAGACAGCCGGCGTGCATGCGCCCTAGGAGGCAGGGACGCATGCGCTGGAACGAGGAGACCGTCGCTGGAACGTGGCAAGGTGAGAGAAGCTGCCGGGCTCCGGGGCACAGGGGGGCACACGGGTGCGCCTGGGACATATATCTTGTGTATCTGTACACGTCTGAAAATTGATCAAATGTTTTGAGGAAAAAAAGAAACAAAGAATTATCTACAACTCATTCCTCAAATTGTAACATTTTACTCTTACCTTGTATGAGGTGCACGGCTCGTTATATCACACAGGTGCGCGGCTCGTTATATCACACAGGTGCACGGCTCGTTATATCACACAGGTGCACGGCTCGTTATATCACACAGGTGCGCGGCTCGTTATATATCACACAGGTGCGCGGCTCATTATATCACACAGGTGCGCGGCTCGTTATATAACACAGCTCTGATTACTCTCTGTGATACTAAGGAGCCGCGCACCTGTGTGATATAACGAGCCGTGCACAAGTGTGAAATCACATGACCAGGGATATATAACGAGCCGTGCACCTGTGTGACATCACATGACCAGGGATATAACAAGCTGTGCACCTGTGTGACATCACATGACCAGGGATATAACGAGCAGTGCACCTGTGTGACATAACATGACCAGGGATATAACAAGCCTTGCACCTGTGTGACATCACATGACTAGGGATATATAACAAGCAGTGCACCTGTGTGACATCACATGACAAGGGATATAATGAGCCGTGCACCTGTGTGACATCACATGACCAGGGATATAATGAGCCGTGCACCTGTGTGACATCACATGACCAGGGATATAATGAGCCGTGCACCTCTGTGACATCACATGACCAGGGATATAATGAGCCGTGCACCTGTGTGACCATGGTCCCATTTCTGTCCACTGGAAGTAACATAGAAGCTTCTATAGCAGGACAACAAGCAGAGATCTAGAGAACAGTGAGGAATTGATACAGAAAGTGTATTGGAAAATTGTAGAACTATTTATAATACAACATAAGTTGCTGAAATGGGAACACCCCTTTAAGTGTATCATTTACAGCTGCATTCTCTATAAAATAACTAAAAAACAACAAGTATCTCTATCAAATATCAGGAAAATCCGGACTAAATGTAAAATTACAATATTGTACAAAAAAACTGTCCAAGATCTGCAGAGAATAATAAGATTATATCCCAGGGAATCCTAATAATCCTCATAATGAAGACACAATGTAAATAGATGTTATAATTATTCCCTATGGGACTGTCTCGTGATAGAATAGACGGAGCAGTGACATTATAAATCCTGCTCCTTCCTCTATGACAGACGTCGGGTGTGTGATGGGATCTCCTCCTGTGCACACCTCTGGTTCCGGTCCAGTCCCAGCACTTGTTCTGGTCTCATGCAGGAGCCTGTAAGGAAAATGTTACATATATATGAACATTTACATTGTATTTTATTATGAACCTAAATATTTTATTACTTTTCAGTATAATCAGTTCTAAGACATTATCACCTGCTGATTCCATCTTGTAACTACTATGGGAGGAAGTGGTTTTCTACATGTCCTTTCCTTTCTTAGGTTTCATTCTGTTCTCAGTAGTCTGAACACGGCTTTACTCCTTTCTTCCTCCACACCGGTCTGTCTCCTGCTGATGCTGCTCAGGGCTGCAAACAAATAAAGTTATCTGAGATGGACTGAATTTTTCTCCACTCACACCCCTCCCCCGCTGGTCTGATTTTGTCTGGTTGTAAGGGATCTTGTCCAATCACCTTCTGGGTCGAGACCTTGACATCTCACAAAGGCTTTCCTGCCTCTCCCCTGTGATCGCTACACATCTTATTTTAAGCTTTCTGGCTTTTGTTTTAACTTCTGTATTTTGGGTTCCTTGACCCTTTGCCTGTTTTCTGACCTTTAATTTTTTTGATTCTGTACTGCATTGTCCTCTTGGTTCTGACCTGTATTTGCTGACTGTTCTTCTATGTTTGTATTGTCCACTCTTTGTCTCAGTGTTAGCAGAGAAAAGGAACAACAACCAGTAGTCAACTACTGCTTAGAGTTGGTTGGGCAATTAGGTAGGGACAACTGTGAAGGGGATTTGGCCTTAGGGCGTCCTGTCCTTGTTTGTTCTCTAGTTACTTGTTATGTCGGTGCCTGCGTTTTCCTTCATTTGCATTAATAGGTTGTGGAAACACTGACTGCTCCGGTGGTTTCCTTTGTTCTAGTGAGGGGCTGTCTCTCTGCCGAATGACTCTGGACCAGCAACAGTAAACCCCGTATGACTGTGAGTACCATCCCCTACCACCGGGGGCAGGACTTCCTCCTCATTATAAATATCCTGCACACAGTTCATTCTTTGTTGGTCAAATTCTTTGCAAACTTATTTTCTGCTTTGTTGTATTTGCTACTTCTGATCTCTTGGTATTTTATTCTTGGCTTTGTTTAGTGACTTCTTTTAAATATTCGTTTTTGATTCTGTTTCTTGTATGTTCTTTCAATGACCCGAAATTACTACCCATTATTGTGTTTTTCCCTTTATTTGTTATGTGTGTGCACAGTAGCATAATAGGGATTGTCTTAGTGGTTGACCTGTATCATTAGGATACGCAGAGCCAAGTAGGCAGGGCTGTTGGATGGCTGGAGTTTGGGGCTCACTGTCCTGTTTGACTCTTGACTCCTATTACAATTCTCATTTAATATTCACAAGGGAATTTGAACATATTGGGGAAATTAACCTACCCGTCCTGCGCGATCCCCGATCCGTACTGTCCGAAGAGGATGAACTCTGCCGCGATTCATGAAGACCGTGCGCCCAATTTCCTGCATGTGTCGCTTCCCCGCTCAGGTCCACCGGAGTTCCCCTTCTTCTTCCTGGTGCATCTAAGTGCATTGTCCGTGTATAATGCGCTGTGCGGGGAGTCACTAAGATCCTGCGCCCAATATCCTGCATGTGTCACTTCCCCGCTCAGGTCCCCGGAGTTCACCTTCTTCTTCCTGGTGCATGTAAGTGCATTGTCCGTGTATAATGTGCTGTGCGGGGAGTCACTAAGATCATGCGCCCGATATCCTGCATGTGTCTCTTCCCCGCTCAGGTCCCTGGAGTTCACCTTCTTCTTCTTGGTGCATGTAAGTGCATTGTCCGTGTATAATGTGCTGTGCGGGGAGTCACTAAGATCATGCGCCCGATATCCTGCATGTGTCTCTTCCCCGCTCAGGTCCCTGGAGTTCACCTTCTTCTTCTTGGTGCATGTAAGTGCATTGTCTGTGTATAATGTGCTGTGCAGTAGTCACTAAGATCGTGCGCCCGATATCCTGCATGTGTCGCTTCCCTGCTCAGGTCCCAGGAGTTCACCTTCTTCTTCCTGGTGCATGTAAGTGCATTGTCTGTGTATAATGTGCTGGGGGTATTATTGGGGGTCATTTACTAAGGGCCCGATTCGCGTTTTCCCGACGTGTTACCCGAATATTTCCGATTTGCGCCGATTGTACCTGAATTGCCCCGGGATTGTGGCGCACGCGATCGGATTGTGGCGCATCGGCGCCGGTATGCGCGCAACGGAAATCGGGGGGCGTGGCCGAACAAAAACCCGACGTATTCGGAAAAACCGCCGCATTTAAAAACCGAAAAAGTGTAGCTTACCAAGCGCTTACCTTCACCTGGTCCAGCTCGGTGCATTCCGGCGCGTTGAGATGCTTTTAAGCGCAGCAGCGCCACCTGGTGGACGGCAGAGGAACTACCTTCATAAATCCCGTCCGGACCCGAATCCTGTGCAGAGAACGCGCCGCTGGATCGCGAATGGGCCGGGT
The DNA here is from genome assembly GCF_040894005.1 of Engystomops pustulosus. Lineage (NCBI taxonomy): Eukaryota > Metazoa > Chordata > Amphibia > Anura > Leptodactylidae > Engystomops > Engystomops pustulosus. The sequence continues at coordinate 13,023,795 of NC_092418.1, forward strand.
AAGTAAATCTGCCCCATTGTGTTTTTCCCTTTATTTGTTATGTGTGTGCACAGTATCATAATAGGGATTGTCTTAGTGGTTGACCTGTATCATTAGGATACGCAGAGCCAAGTAGGCAGGGCTGTTGGATGGCTGGAGTTTGGGGCTCAATGTCCTGTTTGACTCTTGACTCCTATTACAATTCTCATTTAATATTCACAAGGGAATTTGAACATATTGGGGAAATTAACTTACCCGTCCTGCGCGATCCCCGATCCGTACTGTCCGAAGAGGATGAACTCTGCCGCGATTCATGAAGACCGTGCGCCCAATTTCCTGCATGTGTCGCTTCCCCGCTCAGGTCCCTGGAGTTCACCATCTTCTTCCTGGTGCATGTAAGTGCATTGTCTGTGTATAATGTGCTGTGCGGGGGAGTCACTAAGATCATGCACCCGATATCCTGCATGTGTCGCTTCCCCGCTCAGGTTCCCGGAGTTCACCTTCTTCTTCCTGGTGCATGTAAGTGCATTGTCCATGTATAATGGGCTGTGCGGGGAGTCACTAAGATCCTGCACCCTATATCCTGCATGTGTCGCTTCCCCGCTCAGGTCTCAGGAGTTCACCTTCTTCTTCCTGGTGCATGTAAGTGCATTGTCCGTGTATAATGTGCTGTGCGGGGAGTCACTAAGATCCTGCATCCGATATCCTGCATGTGTCGCTTCCCCGCTCAGGTCCCAGGAATTCACCTTCTTCTTCCTGGTGCATGTAAGTGCATTGTCCGTGTATAATGCGCTGTGCGGGGAGTCACTTAGATCCTGCGACCGATATCCTGCATGTATCGCTTCCCCGCTCAGGTCCCCGGAGTTCACCTTCTTCTTCCTGGTGCATGTAAGTGCATTGTCCGTGTATAATGCGCTGTGCGGGGAGTCAGTAAGATCATGCGCCCGATATCCTGCATGTGTCGCTTCCCCGCTCAGGTCCCCGGAGTTCACCTTCTTCTTCCTGGTGCATGTAAGTGCATTGTCCGTGTATAATGTGCTGTGCGGGGAGTCACTTAGATCCTGCGACCGATATCCTGCATGTGTGGCTTCCCCGCTCAGGTCCCCGGAGTTCACCTTCTTCTTCCTGGTGCATGTAAGTGCATTGTCCGTGTATAATGTGCTGTGCGGGGAGTCACTAAGATCCTGCGCCCGATATCCTGCATGTGTCCCTTCCCCGCTCAGGTCCCCGGAGTTCACCTTCTTCTTCCTGGTGCATGTAAGTGCATTGTCCTTGTATAATAAGATCCTGTGCCCGATATCCTGCATGTGTCGCTTCCCCGCTCAGGTCCCAGGAGTTCACCTTCTTCTTCCTGGTGCATGAAAGTGCTTGGCTTGCGACACAATATTTAAGTTAAATTCTGCGGTATGTCCGATTTGTGTTCACCGATTTGTGTCGCATGAAAACCGGCGAGATTGCGCCAAAATCCGGTCGCGTGCACCAATAAACCCTTTTAAATCCCTGTCCCAGTGGTGCAAAACAGAAATCATCGGGATGTCCGACGAAATTTCGGTCCGTGGGGCCCTTAGTAAATGGGCCCCATTATCTGTCGATTCACTTGACTAAATTGCAGCACTTCTGTTCTTCTTAAAATTGAACAAAGACCACAGTACAGAAGTTATAGTGCAGAATAAGTGACAGAAATCGTATATAAGAGACTGGTTAAACGTTAAATAAATTTGGGGGTTTTTTTGTCTATGAATCTATATAATGGTAAGAACATGGGTTTGGTAACATATGAGGTACAGTATGGGGCATAGATATACAGGATGATAGAAAATCATGAATAAGTCCAGTTATGGATTTACAATTATGTTTTCATAATTTTTGGATATTTTGAATCATATTTAATAAATTCAGGTGAAATGATATTGTTTTTTCTAGCTTCGGGGATATTGCACTATGGAGAACTTCACGTCTGTTCCTACAGATTTTAACATTTTGCCATTTTCCTATACGGCTGGTAGTCGGCCATTTCTCTCCGGCCTGTTCTCTGTGATCTACCTGCTTGGTCTCCTCATGAATGTGCTGATTGTTACTCTCATCTATGTGGATAAGAAGCTGCACAGCCCCATGTATCTGTTCCTCTTTAACTTGTCCCTCGTAGATCTGTGTTACACAACAACCATCATCCCAAAACTCCTACACATCCTCTCATCTGGAAATCCAAAAGTGTCCTTCAGACAATGCTTCACCCAGGTCTACTTCTTCTTCTTGGCAGCTGGGACAGAAGACCTTCTCCTGTTCACCATGGCCTATGACCGCTACGTTGCGATCTGTAAGCCTCTGCACTATCACTCCATACTCAGTAAGAAAGTCTGCACGGTCTATATGGTCACTATAGGGTTTTGCGCCGCTTTAAACTCCTCTCTGATTACAGTCCCGACCATGAAGATGTCCTTCTGTAATTCCACCACAATTCACCATTTCTATTGCGATGCGAAAGCCTTGACCAAGATCTCCTGCGCCGGGAGAGAAATCTTCTACCTGGTGATTTATTTTGAATTATTTTTTTTCGGCCTTTGCCCATTTTTATGCAGTTTTTGGTCCTATGTGAAGATATTACAGGTTATATTTCACATTCATTCTGGAGATGGAAGGAAAAAGGCCTTCTCCACCTGCTCGTCCCACCTCATCGTCATCATGCTCTACTACAGCACAGCAGCATTGGTCTATTTATTACCTCCTTCCAAATACTCCGATATCCTGGACCAGGTCTTCACCTTGTTATATGCCACGGTCACCCCAATGCTAAACCCTCTGATTTACAGTCTTAGAAATAAAGAAGTGAAGACGGCGGTGAAGAGATTATTGTGGTCAAAGTCTTAGACGTAGAACTTTAATCATCCACTTGCCGTAACATCGGTCATCAATGGAAGATCTACTGTCCCCGGTCTCATCCCCACAAGTGAAATTCTTCGTCTCCATTCAATAGATTTCACATATTGTTAACTTCTTGAGACAAATCCATTAACTTGTCCTACTTTATAGCTTTGAGAATTGTTCTGGGAAAAATAACATCCAAGAATTAGCACATACTGTACCCACAAGATAACCATGCAGCCGAGATCACTTCTGTCTTGTAATTTTTGTAACAGACAGTGGGGGTCATTTACTAAGGGCCCGATTCACGTTTTCCCGACATGTTACCCGAATATTTCCGATTTGCGCCGATTTCCCCTGTATTGCCCCGGGATTTTGGCGCACACGATCGGATTGTGGCGCATCGGCGCCGGCATGCGCGCGACGGAAATTGGGGGGCGTGGCCGAACAAAAACCCGACGTATTCGGAAAAACCGCCGCATTTAAAAACCGAAAATGTGTCGCTTGGGACGCGCTTACCTTCACTTGGTCCAGCTCGGTGTATTGAAGTGCTTTCAGATGCTTTTCAGCGCAGCAGCCCCACCTGGTGGACGGCGGAGGAACTACCGTCATAAATCCCGGCCGGACCCGAATCCAGCGCAGAGAAGGCGCCGCTGGATCGCGGATGGGCCGGGTAAGTAAATCTGCTCCACTGTTCCCACGTAATGGTTTGGGGTTAGGCTTATTCCAAGGGCGTTATCCAAGTGTCCCAATCAGTTATCACCCTTTCACCCGTTACAGGGGCATAAGGCCACGCCCGCTCAGAGAAGTATTGTAGTAGGTGACAGCTCTCTTAATTGGGTGAAAGTAGGCACATGCAAAGCAACATGGGTCAAAAAATTAGAGACAGTCCACAATCAGGGCAGGCAGCAGGCAGGTAAAATCCAAAATGCCAGCCATAGGTCAGAGCGGGGAGAAAGCAGACATAATCCAAGGTATCAAAGAAAAAAAAGACAGTGAACAAAAGAAATCACGCTCACCCAATATCCTAGCCAACATGTAGCCGGTGCAAGGACTTCTGAGCCGAGGTCAGTGTTGCAGAGAAAAAACAAGGGTTTTGTCCAGTTTCCAGGCATGAAATCCAAGGTACATGAAATCAAAGTCGGATCAAGATGGGGTTGTAAATAGAACAGAGCCGCAATTAGGTTCCTACAAATATTTCGGTCCACAGATGCTACAACAATAAAAATCCTCAGACCAAAACTCTTAATAATCCAAGAACAAAAACATTTGGTTGGGTCAAACATGAGTCAACTTCAACACATCTAGTGTATCCTTCTGAGATATGGACAGCCAGAGGGTTAGTTGATTGGCTGAAGATCTTGTATGTAGGGACAGACAGTATTCCAAAGAACTGTTGGATCTGATGCTCTTCAGAAGTTGGTCTTGTGTTCTCCAAAGTTGTCCAAAGCTGTTACTGTTTGCATTTGACCACTTCTTTAGTACAGTTGATCGTGGTCCATTGTTGGGAGTCAGGAGAGACCAGGTGACACTGGAGGCTATGGTGGGGGTGGTTATGGAGATTGTGTCACCGAACTGGAGACAGAGTGGGCAATGGCAGGGGACGACTGCTACTCTGAGGCTTCTAGGCCTTGCTTGGTATGAGTAAGAGTCTCAGACTTGAAGAAGAAGTTTCAGACTTTGATCTCCCAAACACTCTTCCAGACCTTCAAAGGGTCCACTAAAGTTCTTGAATTTGCACAAAAGATTACTCCATGCAAAATTGTGACCGCAGGTTTAAGATTGCCACTCCCAATATGGCCTTTTAAGGGTCGGTCTTTGAAGCTTTGGGACAGGGTAAACCTGATCAAAACTGACCTGCTTCTGTTGCACACTAATGTGGGAAAAATATTCATGGAACATCTCTGGCATTTCTAGATCAGTACAGGATAGGTAAGGACATGTATCTACACAGTGGGGCAAATTTACTTACCCGGTTCTGTCGCGATCCAGCGGCGCGTTCTCCAACGAGGATTCGGGTCTTCTGGCGATTCACTAAAGTCGTGCGCCCGATGTCCACCAGGTGTCGCTGCTTACCTCTCCGCATACCTGCTCCCATCCCGGCTGGCCAGCGTGCGCTTTCTCGCTCCCTAGGGCGCTTGCGCCGGCACTCGCAGATTTAAAGGGCCAGCGCACCTCTGATTGGCACTGGCCACTTCCGGGTTGCCCTTATAAGCCGGCTTCTCCCAGCAACTGCCGCCAGATCTTGTGACCCTAGCCTATAAGAAAGCTTCCTTCTGTGTTCCTTGTTCCTGCTCTGATCTCCTGTTGTGACCACGGACCTGACCCTGACTTTGCTCCTTCGCTGCCAGCCTTAACCTCCTGCTCCGTTCCCGAGCTTGCATGTGTGCCACCTGCCTCGACCATCTGCCTGTTCCTGACCACAAGACTGCCCAGTGATACCTCGACCATGGCTGCCACAGCCAGCAAGTCACACCTGTGGAACCACCTGGCATCACGCTGCAGCAAGACCATTCTGCTTTGCGGCAGGCTATGGTGAAGACCAGGTGCTACTTAGATTCCAGTCCCAGGTGTCGGCTTGTGTCATTGTCCGTGGTGGTCCAGGGGGTTCACTAACCCAAAAGCCTTACAGTAAGATCCGGCCATGGACCCCGCCCAGGTACTGCTTCCGAAACTGGCTGATCTTACTACCGTTGTGGACCAGCAGTCCCATCAGATTGCTTTGCAGGGAACAGCTAGGACAGGTCACCACCACGCTGCAACAGTTGCTTGTCATTCCTGCAACTTCTCCTGCAACCCCGACTTGTCTTCCTGCCGCTGAACCTAGGCTAAGACTGTCTATGCCCGACAAGGATGATGGGGACCTCAAGCTGTGCAGGGGCTTTATTACTCAGTGCTCCTTGCACATAGAACTCATTCCGTTTCAGTTTGTCACTGAGCGATCCAAGGTGGCATTCATTGTCAGTCTCCTCACAGGGAAGGCCCTGGCCTGGGCTACTTCTCTGTGGGACAGAGGCAATCCGGTCACGGCTATGCACACGGCTTTCCTGGCGGAATTCAGGGCTGTGTTTGAAGTCTCAGCTGAGACTGCGCTGCTGAACCTGTGCCAAGGGGTCTCATCTGTTGGAGAGTATGCTGTTCAGTTCCACACCCTGGCCACTAAACTCTCCTGGAATGATGCGGCTCTGTCAGAAACCTTTAAGAAAGGACTTTCGCCTCAAGTTGACACATTTCGCGATCGTGACCTGCTATCATCCCTGAGTGGCCTCATCAAACTCGCCACTCGCATTCATGTGCATTTTTTTGGAGTGTGCCGAGGAGCTACATCACAAGCATCCCCAAGGCCGCCCTCAACGTCTACCTCACCTGGCCTCTGCCCGCTCCAACCTCCAGCCGTACCATCTGCAGAGGAGCCTATGCAGCTGGATAGAGCCCGACTCTCCTCCCAGGAACGCTCCAGATGATGTCAGAAGAATCTTTGACTGTACTGTGCCACTCTGAAGTACTTCATTGGGGCTTGTCCGGTCCATCCCCAGCGTCCGTGAAACACCAGCACCTAGGGTTCTTGGGAGAAGCGTCCCTAGGTGTGCCTGTGCTTCTCTGTTTCAGCTCCCGCACTTCAATTCACGTTCCAGCTTTCTTGGACTCCGGTTCTGGGGGGAACTTTGTGGATGCCGCTCTGGTCTCCCGGCATCACATTCCAGTGGTGCCTCTCATCATCTCCTCAGTCAGCGTACATATCCTTTCATATCCTCACTGAGCCTATCTCTTTGCAAGTAGGAGCCCTTCATAAGGAAAGACTGTCCTTTTATGTGCTGCCACGCTCATCTCTCCTGCTGGATCTCCCAGGGCTGCAACTCCACGCTCCGGTCCTTAGCTGGAAGATGGGGGAGGTCCTTAGTTGGGGATGAGAATGTCAGTCCCGCTGCATGGTGGTGCCTCTGCCTGTCCTGGCTTTCTCCGTGACTCCTAAGACCTTAAGGTCTACCTATGTGTTAACTGGACTTTGACAATGTTTTTTCCAAAAAACAAGCAGAAACTTTGCATCCGCATTGTCCCTATGATTATCCTGTGGATCTCCTGCCTGGTGCCTCTCCTCCCAGCGGTCGTGTGTATCCTCTTTCAGTTCCAGAGACTGCTGCTATGTCAGAGTATATTTAAGAGAACCTGCAGAGATGCTTCATATGCAAATCCTACTCTCTCTGGCTAGTGCAGGCTTCTTTTTCGTGACCAAGAAGGACGGCTTTCTCCGTCCTTGCATAGACTATCATGGGCTTAACAAGGTCACGGTTAAAAAACGCTAGCCTCTGCTGTTGATCACAGAGCTCTTTGACTGCCTGCACGGTTTCAAGGTGTTCTCCAAGCTGGATCTTTGTGAGGCCTACAATCTCATCCGGATCCACAAGGGTGATGAATGGAAGACAGCGTTTAACACTCGTGATGGACATTTCGAGTACCTTGTGATGCCATTTGGACTATGTAATGCTCCTGCTGTCTTCCTGGAATTCGTTAATGACATCTTCAGAGATCTGCTGTATATGTGTTTCTACCTAGACGACATCTTGGTGTTCTCCCCAGACCTTGAGACCCATCTGTCCCACGTATGGCAAGTTCTTGGCTGCCTTCAGGCTAATCGTCTCTACGCTAAGCTCGAGAAATGTCAGTTTCACCAATGGAGCCTTCCTTTTCTAGGCTATATAAACTCCAACAGAGACCTCCAGATGGATCCTGCTAAACTGTCTGCAGTTCTACAGTGGCCACGCCCAGAAGGTCTCTGTGCCATTCAGAGGTTCCTGGGTTTGTGAACTATAATTGACAGTTTATTCTGCATTTCTCTACTCTAGTGTCTCTCATCGTGCGCTCACCAAGAAGGGCGCTAATCCCCACCTCTGGTCCTTGGCGGCTGTAGAAGCCTTTTCATGGTTGAAGTCCACCTTTGCCTCAGCTCATGTTCTCTCCAGGCCTAACACAGAGAAGCCCTTTCATCTTGAGGTTGACGCATCCTCCGTAGGTGCTGGGGTGTTGCTCACCCACAAAGGGTCTAAGGGCCATACTCTAACTTACGTTTTTTTTATATATTACTTTTTCTTTTTCTTAGTGCTCCGCAGAGAGAAATTACTCTATAGGAGATAGAGAACTATTGGACATCAAGCTTGCTCTGGAAGAATGGCTATATCTACTGGAAGGAGCTCTCCATCTGGTTTGTGTATACACAGACCATAAGGACCTCCTGTATCTCCAGATAGCCCAACATCTTTATCCCAGGCAAGCCCGTTGGTCGCTCTTCTTTTCACGCTTCAACCTGTTGATCCATTATGTCCGGCGGAGAAGAATATCAAGGATGAAGCCCTTTCTCGTGCCTCTGACGTCATTGGAGAAGAGCCGGTCCCTCAGCATATTATCTCTCCTGAACAACTGGTTGTTGCCGCTCCGGTGGATCTTTGGCAGCTTCCTCCCGGCAAGACCTAAGTTTGACCTGCACTCTGGAAGAGGATTTTGTCTTGGGGACATTCGTCACGTCTGGCTGGACACCCTGCGGTGCAACACTATGTGGCCCTGATCTCCCACTACTACTGGTGGACTGACCTGGTCAAAGAAGTCCGGGATTTCGTGGGATCCTGCACTTCCTTGTTGCTTCCATTGCCGATACCCAGTCACCCGTGGTCTCACGTGGCTATAGACTTTGTCACAGATCTTCCACCTTCCTTTGGCAATACCATCATCTGGGTGGTGACTGACCAATTTTTTAAAGATGTCCCATTTTGTTTCCCTTCTAGGTCTTCCATCTGCTCCACGTCTTGCCAGTTTGTTCTTCTGGCATATCTTCCGGCTTCATGAACTGCCTCAACACATCGTGTCTGACTGAGGGGTCCAGTTTATGTCCAAGTTCTGACATTCCTTGTGTAACCAGCTGCAAGTAAATCTGGACTTTTCTTCTGCTTACCACCCACAGTCGAATGGTCGAGTAGAAAGGGTGAATCAGATTCTGGGAGGTTACCTCCGGCACTTCATCTCTGCCCGTCAAGTTTATTGGTCTTATCTGCTAGCATGGGCTGAGTTCTCCTATAACTCACTGGACTCTGGGTCTGCTGGGGCAACTCCTTTCTTTGTGGTCTACAGACAAATGGCTCGCCCACCTCTTCCTCTAGCCGTTTCCTCTTATGTCCCTGTGGTAGAGGAGCTGATTCCGGATCTCAAATCTATCTGGGAACAGACCCATCATTCTCTCTACGGGCCACTGCTCACACCAAGTCCCAGGCTGATAAGAGATGTAGGACTCCTCCTGTCTTCTCTCCCGGTGACAAGGTGTGGTTATCCTTCAGATACATCTGGCTGAAGATACCTAGCTAAAAGCTTGGTCCTCGCTTCCTTGGTCCCTTTGAGGTGATTAGACACATAAATCCGGTGGCGTACAAGCTCCACCTTCCTCCTACGAACTCCTTCCACGTCTCCCTCCTGAAGCCTGTCATCTTGAACCACTTCTCTCAGCAATCTCCTCCACTTGCATCAGAGGCTGACTCCACGGACATCTACTAGGTTAAAAAGGTGCTGGACATGAAGCCCGTGAGAGGTAAGTGGTTCTTTCTTGTCGACTGGAAGGGGTTTGGGCCAGAAGAGAGATCCTGGGAGCCTGAAGAGAATATTCTGGACCGTAGTCTCCTCCAAAGATTTCTTCAGACCAAGAAAAGGGGGAGCCCAAAGGGGGGGGGTTCTGTCACGTGTGTCTCTGCGATACAACTTATGGATTTCAGGCACACCCCCTCTCCGTGGCTGTGCCCGAGCTCACTTACCTCTCGGCATTCCTGCTCCCGCCCCGACTGGCCAGCGCGATTGGCACTAGTCACTTCTGGGTTCTCCTTATAAGCCGGCTTATCCCAGCAGCCGTAACTTAGTGCTCCTAGCCTATGAGAAAGCTTCCTTCTGTGTTCCTTGTTCCTGCTCTGGTCTCCCATTATAACCACGGACCTGACCCTGACCTTGCTCCTTCGCTGCCAGTCTTGACCTCCTGCTCCGTTACCGACCTTGCATCATTGCCGCCTGCCTTGACCATTTAATCTGCCCAGTTAATCTGTACCTCGACTTTGGCTGCCACATCTGGCATTCGCACCTGTGGAACGACCTGGTGGCATCACAGCGCAGCAGGACCATCTTGCTTTGCGACAGGCTCTGCTGAAGACCGGGTGCCACTTAGATTCCGGTCCCAAGTGTCGGCTTGTGTCATCGTCCGTGGTGGTCCAGGGGGTTTACTAACCCAAAAGCCTGACAATGTCATGTATAAACACAGTGGGGCAGATTTACTCACCCGGTCCATTCGCGATCCAGCGGCGCGTTCTCTGTGGAGGATTTGGGTCTTCCGGCGATTCACTAAGGTAGTTCCCCCGATGTCCACTAGGTGTCGCTACTGCGCTGAATTCCGTCGGAGTTCACTGAAGTTCACCAAGCCAGGCCAGGCGCAGGTAAGCGTGTGTCAAGCGACACAATTTTTTTTTTAAATACGGCGATTTCTCCGAATCCGACGGGTTTTCCGACGGCCACGCCCCCCGATTTCCGTCGCGTGCATGCTGGCGCCGATGTGCCACAATCTGATCGCGTGCGCCAAAATCCCGGGGCAATTCAGGGAAAATCGGCGCAAAACAGTAAAATTCGGGTAACCCGACGTAAAAACACGGTTCGGGCCATTAGTAAATGACCCCCAGTGACTGCAGCAGCAGAATATCCTGGAGTATAATACAGTATATAACTCAGGGTTAGATTCATAGTAGAATAGTTATTTCCATTATTAGAGCAGAACAGTAAAAGTATTAGAAATGTTGGATACCAGAAACGATGGACATAAAAGCAGGTAAATAACTTGACTCCTTTTGGAATAAATTACAAACCTCCAAGGAAATAACGAGAACACAATTAATCCCATAACGATGCAGATACAATGTAATAGATGTTGTAGTGATACTATTTCCCTCTGGGAATTTCCTAGGGAATAACAGACGGATCATGTTATAAATTCTGCTCTTTGTACCTTCACGGACAGACAGCGGGTGGTGGCAGGACGTCTTCTCCTGTGTATATACAGTATGTACATATATATGGTCTGGGATGTAGGATCCTGGATGTCTAATGACGTGTGATGGGACATGTCAGTGTTTCCCGGTTGTGTCCTTATCTTTGACCATACACATAGTCACCTCAGGATGATTCTTGGTGTACGATGGAGCTGAGAGACGTCTTGGTGAACCTCACCTCAGCAGGATATTTCCTCATTGTGCCCTTTTCTAGCACAGCGGAGGATAAACCTCTCATCTTGGTGGTGTTCACCTTGTTGTATGTATGTGGAGGACTGGTCAATGTGGTGAGCATAGCAGTGATACTCAGAGACCACCACTTACACACCCCCATGTACTTCCTCCTGTGTAACCTCTCCATAGTAGACATCTGCTACACAACCGTCATTATTCCCAAACTGCTGGACATGTTACTCTCTGGGAACAACTCCATGTCCTCAGCCCAATGCTTCACTCAGATGTTCTTCTTCTTCTGGACTGGAAGTACGGAGGACCTGCTATTGTTTGCTATGGCCTACGACCGCTATGTGGCCATCTGCTCCCCGCTGCACTATCCAACCATCCTGAGCCGCAGTAATTGCATCCTGATGATCGTCTCCATCTGGTTATGTGGATGTCTAAATGGATTCTTTCTTTTATCGTCCTTTACGGGATTGTCCTTCTGTCATTCTCATACAATCCAACACTTTTTCTGTGACTCAAAGGCCCTCACGAAAATCTCCTGCGGAGGGAATAGCTTGTTCACTATTGTCATGTGTATAGAGTTTGTTATGTTTGGGGTTTGTCCATTCGCTTGCACCGTGACCTCATATGTGAAAATCATCAATGTCATCCTGTGTATAAAATCTATGGCCGGACGGAAGAAGGCCTTCTCCACCTGCTCCTCTCACCTCAACGTCCTCCTCATCTACTACGTCACCGTGGCGGTGGTGATAGTGACACCAACCTCACAGCACTCAGATCTGGTGGAGCAGGTCTTCACGTTGCTGTACACCACTGCCGCCCCCATGGTCAATCCACTCATATACAGTCTTAGGAATAGAGAAGTTAGGAGGGCTCTGAGGAGATTAGGAGGGTTCAAGTAAAGTAGAATATTGGTACTAAAATAATAATTTGGTCATCACCAAACTTTATGAACAGATTCATCTCAGATGCCTCATCACTTACCTTATTCAATACAACATCTGAAGCTTTTCTGCGCCAATTCTTGAAAATTGTATCACACAACACAGAAAACACATTCAGAGGTTTCTCTCCTTGACAAAACTTGTCAATGTCACGGCACAAAACTGTCACAGGGCTGGTGGCGAGAAATGGCTGGTCTTGGCGGAGGTGGCATGAATCTCCAGTACAGACCGAAAGTTTGCACTCACCTTCTCGTTCAAAGAGTTTTCTTTTTTTTCACGACTATAATAATTGTAGATTCACACTGAAGGCATCAAAACTATGAATTATCACATGTGGAATTGTATACTTACCAAAAAGGTGTGAAACAACTGAAAACATTTCTTATATTCTAGGTTCCTTTTGCTGTGATTACTGCTTTGCACTTTATTGGCTTTTCTTGGTGAGCTTCAAGAGGTAGCCACCTGAAATGGTCTTCCAAGAGTCTGGAAGGAGTTCCCAGAGATTCCAGGCAGTTGTTGGCCCTTTTGCCTTCACTCTGTGGTGCAGCTCATCCCAAACCATCTCAATTGGGTTCAGGTCAGGTGACTGTGGAGGTCAGGTCATCTGGAGTAGCCCCCCATCACTCTACTTCTTTGTCAGATAGCCCTTCCACCGCCTGGAGGTGTTTGGGGTCAATGCCCTGTTGAAAGATAAACTATGGTCCAACTAAGCGCAAACCGGATAGAATAGCAGCGCTGCACGATGCTGGTGGTAACCATGCTGGTCCAGTATAATCCCAAACAGTGAAAATACAGAAAACTCTTTGAATGAGAAGGTGGGTCCAAACTTTTGGCCTGTACTGTATAAGTTCTTGTGTTGTCACATTTAGGTAAAATTAATAAAACAAACTACCACAAAAATAGGCAAAGCAGCTATCATAACATTTGTAACAGGTCTTCTACAGGAAGGGGAGGGGTACACTTTTTATAAACTTTTTTTAGGTTCTATAGGTCGTTAGACGCCCCGAGGTCTCATTGCTCATACAATAAATGGAATCAATCTAAGAGAAATGGAATTAATAAGATCCATGTGACCTCTGCCCTCGACTAGACATCATGGAAACAGGAGATGACTTGGATACAGGATACAAGTTCCCTCCTAGCTTTAGTCTATGTACAAGCGCAAGTTCAGGAAGATCAAATAGAGTTAAAAACAATAAAAAACCCAAGTGGAACATTTGTTCATCTCCTGCTCCAGTAGAAGTCGGCTGGAGAAACGTGACACAAGCCCCTGCTCAACATCGATGGTTGGCTGGTTTCAGCTCAGTTTTGATCCTGAGGGATTTGCTCATCAAAGAAATATCTCAAATTCTCAAAATCTCAATCTCAAAATCTCCTAGTGATGTTTACACAATATAGATCATTTTTAACCCCTTACTTTACAATTTTAGTCAGTTTTAGCTCCTATCACTCAGTGATGGTCGGTGTAAGATTCTCTGAGCAGGCACATCATGATCCCTCTGTGCTATGAGATGCTGTGAGCTGATAATGTGCTTAGATTATCAGGGTACAGGGTTTATCTACACTTTCATTTACCTTCTGAACATTCACTGGTATCTGACACATAGAAAGAGAGATGAGACAGATCAGAGATGATGAGATCTATGAGATGCATATTACACACAATGAAACTCTGCTAGCTCATCTGTAAGACACACTCCGCTCTGCTATCTCACCAATAACACACACCCTTTTAACTGACAGCGTGTCTTTTAGTATATTAAATATATGAGTGTTGTGTTTTCTATGAGTATTTTGAACCAACCTTCACACCTTGCAGCAGACGGCTCCTACAATCCCCAAAGCTGGTGAAACTATTTGTCCTTTGTTGTGGGTTCAGTACTAGGATCAATGCCTTACAGGTTACAAAACGTTTCTTCAGTGAGTAGCATCTCATATATATTTATCAGGTCAGAAAAGCCATCGTGACTCTTCATGACAACAAAGAGTTGTGTGTGCGAAATTTTTTGGAGGACTCAGTTATTATCGGTTGCATCAACGAGGGCAACGATGAGAAGTACAGAAATACCATCAGTGACTTTGGTAAGTGGAGTGAAAGCAACAATCTAGTGATAAATGTTGAAAAAACAAAGGAGATGGTCATCGACCTAAAGAGGAACAAAATGGCCGCAGTACCAATTAGGATAAATGGGCGAGAAATAGATCAAAAAGTCAACACCTACAAGTACCTGGGGGTGCACATTCATGACAGGCTTGAATGGAGGCTCAATATCGACTGGTTATGTGGATAGGCCATGACCTTGTTGAGGAAGCTGAGGTCATTCTAAATCTTCACCCTAATATTAAAAATATTTTACCAAACAATGATGGAGAGCGTATTGTTCTATGTAGTTATCTGTTGGGGAGGAGGCTTAAACAGTAGAGAAAAGATCCGACTCAACAAGTTCATCCGGAGAGCCCAGAGCACTACTGGGAAGATGCTGCATCCGCTAGAGGAAGTCTGGCAAACCAGATGCCTTAGGAAATTTGACACCATTGTGAAAAACGGCAGCCACCCACTACACGAAAAATTACTACAGCAACGGAGCAACAGGAGTTATCGCTACCGCCAGGTGTATTGTCGTACCACGAGGTTCCACAACTCCTTCATCCCGAAGGCAATAGAACTATGCAACCATACGACGGCTAAAGCGAAGGACTAAGTCACACCCTCATTCCCCCTCCCACCAAACCCTCTCCCCACCACCCAAAATTAATGTAGTAACTGAAATGTTGTGTTGTTTAATATGTGAAATATGTAATGATGCACAAAACAACGGGAATAATAAAGTTTTATTCTATTCTAAAAAGTGGTTTAAAAAAAGTTACTCAAAACAAGATCAAAGAAGAACAACACTTCTCGCAAAAAGTAAGCCCTTTACCAGATTAAACATTTTCTCCACATTCATTTTTTATTCAGTAAAAATGGGGGGAAAATAAAAAATCTATATAGCCGAGGTATCTCCATAATTGTGGCAACCTATAGCATAAAAATAATATATTGGGGCAAATTTACTTACCTGTGCCTCGGAGTTCCCGAAAGTGCATTGTCCGACGATCATGCCCTGTGCATTCACTAAGATTGTGCGCCCGATATCCTGCATGTGTCGCTTCACCGCTCAGGTCTCTGGAGTTCACCTTCTTCTTCCTGGTGCATGTAAGTGCATTGTCCGTGTATAATGCGCTGTGCGGGGAGTCACTAAGATTGTGCGCTCGATATCCTGCATGTGTCGCTTCCCCGCTCAGGTCCCCGGAGTTCACCTCCTTCTTCCTGGTGCATGTAAGTGCATTGTCCGTGTATAATGTGCTGTGCGGGGAGTCACTAAGATCATGCGCCCGATATCCTGCATGTGTCGCTTCCCCGCTCAGGTCCCCGGAGTTCACCTCCTTCTTCCTGGTGCATGTAAGTGCATTGTCCGTGTATAATGTGCTGTGCGGGGAGTCACTAAGATCATGCGCCCGATATCCTGCATGTGTCGCTTCCCCGCTCAGGTCCCCGGAGTTCACCTCCTTCTTCCTGGTGCATGTAAGTGCATTGTCCGTGTATAATGTGCTGTGCGGGGAGTCACTAAGATCATGCGCCCGATATCCTGCATGTGTCGCTTCCCCGCTCAGGTCCCCGGAGTTCACCTTCTTCTTCCTGGTGCATGTAAGTGCATTGTCTGTGTATAATGTGCTGTGCAGGGAGTCACTAAGATCCTGCACCCGATATCCTGCATGTGTCGCTTCCCCGCTCAGGTCCCCGGAGTTCACCTTCTTCTTCCTGGTGCATGTAAGTGCATTGTCCGTGTATAATGCACTGTGCGGGGAGTCACTAAGATCCTGCGCCCGATATCCTGCATGTGTCGCTTCCCCGCTCAGGTCCCCGGAGTTCACCTTCTTCTTCCTGGTTCATGTAAGTGCATTGTCCGTGTATAATGCACTGTGCGGGGAGTCACTAAGATCCTGCGCCCGATATCCTGCATGAGTCGCTTCCCCGCTCAGGTCCCTGGAGTTCACCTTCTTCTTCCTGGTGCATGTAAGTGCATTGTCCGTGTATAATGCGCTGTGCGGGGAGTAACTAAGATCCTGCACCCGATATCCTGCATGTGTCGCTTCCCCGCCCAGGTCCCCGGAGTTCACCTTCTTCTTCCTGGTGCATGTAAGTGCATTGTCCGTGTATAATGCTCTGCGGGGAGTCACTAAGATCGTGCCCCGATATCCTGCATGTGTCGCTTCCCCGCACAGGTCCCTGGAGTTCACCTTCTTTTCCTGGTGCATGTAAGTGCATTGTCTTGCGACACAATTTGAATCTTAAATCTTGCGCTCGGTCCAAATCAGTCGGATCGTCCAACGGCACCGCCCCCCGATTTATGTTGCATGTCGCGTGCGACACAATCCATGCTAAATCCCTGTCACACCAGCACAAATTCCGAAAACGTTGGGAAGTCCGACGGAAATGCGATCCGCTTACCCTTAGTAAATAAGCCCCATTATTTTTATGGTATGGTAATTGGAAAAAAAAATAAAAAATATTACCAAAAATTGATTGATTTTCATTTTCTCCACCAACAAAGAGTTAATAAAATGTCACCAATTAGCTATAGATGCCCCAAAATTCTGTACCAGAAAAGTGCATCTCATGTGGCAAAAAAATAAGCCCCTATAGGTGCACATTGAAAAAATAAAAAAATTATAGCCTGTACAATGTGACATAGCAAATCTGATCTGGATGACACCTCCTTCCCTTCATTGCCCGGCCGTGCGCCCATACAGCAGGTTACCAGCACATATGGGGTATCCGTGTACTCGGGAGAAATTGGGTATCAAACTTTGTGGAGCCTTTTTTCATTTAATCCATTGTAAATGTTTAATTTTCCACCCAAAATGAGTGTATTGTGAAAAACTATTACAATTTGTAGACTGCACCTCCATTTTGTTTTAACCCTTATAAAACACCTCACGGGTTAACAAACTTCTTAAAAGGGCTTTTTCATAAAGTGAGGGGGTCAATTAGAAGTTGAGCAGGTACATCTAAATACGGGTTTCAGAGATTTTCTAAAAAATGTTTATAATGGCCCCAAATTCTGAGCCTCATAACATTCTAGTAAAATACGTGGAATCTTAAAAAACCATCCAACATAAAGCAGACATTTGGGAAATGTAAGTTATGAATTTATTTGGGTGCTAGGACTGTCTGCTTCATATGTAGAGAATTTAGAATGTTGAAAAAAAAGAATTTTTCAACATTTTTGCCAAATTTCCATTTTTTTCATAACTAAACACAGAACATTTCATCCAAATATTTAAACTACATTAAAGGACATTGGGGCAGATTTACTTACCCGGTCCATTCGCGATCCATTCGCGGTTTTTCCGAATCCGTTGGGTTTTCATTCGGCCACGCCCCACGATTTCCGTTGCGTGCATGCCGGCGCCGATGCGCCACAATCCGATCGCGTGCGCCAAAATCCCGGGGCAATACAGGGAAAATGGCCGCAAATCGGAAATATTTGGGTAACACGTTGGGAAAACGTGAATCGGGCCCTTAGTAAATGACCCCCAATGTGTCACGAGAAAACAATCTCAAAATCCCCTGGATATCTTACAGCGTCCACAGGGCAGATTTGAAAAATGAGACTGCGTCCTAGAGGCCAAAATAGGCTGAGCCCAGAAGGGGTTAAAGAAAATGGCAACGTAAAAGCTATTTTTTAAATAATGCTTTGATTGCATAACACTAGAGAAACAAAACAAAAATGAATAAATTAGATATAATCAGCGATCGCTCTGATCTTAACCCATGTATTACATTGTATGGATTGTACATTGTAATAGATGATGCCCATATATTGCTATACTGTAGTACGGCAGAATATGGTAGGATCAATCAGGCAACCTAGGGTTAAAGTACAATAGGGGGTCTGAAAAATAGTAAAATAAAATATATTTACATTAAAAAAGGAAGGAAGGAACATTTGTTGCCAATTGTATATGATTGTTGCCAATTAGAGTCAAAGTTGCCTAATTGTATATGATTCTGATTGTAGACAATGGGGCAGGTGCCTGAAAAATAGAAAAATAACCATTAATATGACTCCTTACGTTGTAATTTTGGTATAATTTGTATTGTCTGTATAGATGTAGCACATATACTGGTGTAAATATTGGTATCTGGTGGTCTTTGTTTGGCGTCTTAGTATAGTGATAATACGCAGTCACTATGGGGGTCATTTACTAAGGGCCCAATTCGCGTTTTCCCGACGTGTTACCTGAATATTTTCGATTTGCGCCGATTTTCCCTGTATTCCCCCGGGATTTTGGCGCACGCGATCGGATTGTGGCGCATCGGCGCCGGCATGCACGCGACGGAAATCGGGGGGGGGGGGGCGTGGCCGAACGAAAACCCGACGGATTCGGAAAAACCACCGCATTAAAAAAAAAAAAAAGTGTCGCGGAGCTTGCACTTACCTTCACTAGGAATAGGCCGGTGAACTTGAGTGCATTCCGATGCTCTTCAGCACAGCAGCGCCACCTGGTGGACGTCGGAGGAACTGCCGGCCGGACCCGAATCCACTGCAGAGAACGCGCCGCTGGATCGCGAATGGGCCGGGTAAGTAAATCTGCCCCTATGTATTGAGGTAACGGTCATACTGTGACAAGTTCCGCAATTATTCGTATACAACATGTTTCGGCCTAGTACATGAGCCTCCTTCAGGAATAAATTGTTATTTTACTGCAGACAAGGGGGGAACCCTCTGCCCTCTATCTCCCTTTTCAGCTGCTGTGATTTAGCTTTATGGTGGCAGTTGAGGGGTTAATCTGCTCTGCACAGAACATTGGGGATCATTTACTTACCCGGTCCTGTCGCGATCCCGCGGTGCGTTGTCCAACGAGGATTCGGGCGCGATTCACTAAGGTCATGCACCCGAGTTCCTGCATGTGTCGCTTCCCCGCTCATATCCGCCGGAGTTCACCTGCTTCTTCCCGGTGCTTGTAAGTGCTGATCTTGCGACACAATTTTAAATGTTAAACCCCGCGCGTTGTCCGAATCCGAACCCAGTCCTGTTGCGATCCAGCGGCGCGTTCACCGACGAGGATTCGGGTCTTCCGGCGATTCACTAAGGTCGTGCGCCCGATGTCCACCAGGTGTCGCTGCTGCGCCGAGGTCCGCTGCGGAGTTCACCATCTTCTCACCGGTGCATGTAAGTGCTTGATTTAGTTTTTAAAATTCCGCAGTTTTTTTTTCGAATCCGTCGGGTTTTCGACAGCCACAGCCCCCGATTTCAGTCGCGTGAAAGGCGGCGCAATCCGATTGTGTGCGCCAAAATCCTGGTGTAATTCGGTGCAAAACGGAAAAAGTCAGGAAACCCGATGAAAGTGCGGCCACGGAGCCCTTAGTAAATGAGCCCAATATCTCCGCGCAGGGCAGGTGCCGCAGAGACCAGGCTGTGTACAACTGATTGCGAGTGCACTTTATCAGTGACAACCGGATCACTAGGACGGGAATTCTAATTAGGACGAGCATTCTCATCCTTAGTCGGCAAAAGGTTAAGCGAATATTGTGTTGGCTTCTCTAGCCCCTTAACGCTCTGTGCTGTAGCTCTACGGCGCAGAGGTATAAGGGATGTATGAAGAGGGCTCACGGGCTGAGTCCTCTTCATACAGAGGTGGGGGTTTTTGCATAATGCATAAAACCCCCACCGCTAATAACCGCGGTCGATGCTTGCACCGATCGCGGCTATTAACACCTTAGTTGCCGCTGGCAAAGTCGCAGGCGCCGCCATCTTTTTTTCGATCGCCACGCCCCCGAACGTCATCGGGGGGCGGCGATCGGTTACCATGGTAGCCTCGGGTCTTCGTTTGACCCGAGACTATCTGGCAGCTGCAGATTCGTTACAATGAGCCAGTGGCTCATTCTAATGAATGTGCTGCAAAAATGCCATATATTGCAATACAGAAGTGTTGCAGTATATAATAGGAGCGATCTGACCATCTAGGGTTAATGTACCCTAGATGGTCTAAAAGATAGTGAAAAAAAAAAGAAAAAAAAAAGTTTAAAAAATAAAACAAATTAATAAAATATTAAAAATTCAAATCAGCCCCCTGACAGTAAAAATCACAAACATATTAGGTATCGCCGCGTCCCAAAATGCCCGATCTATCAAAATCTAAAAACGGTTACGGCCGGCGGTGACCTCCGAGGCGGGAAATGGCGCCCAAATGTCCGAAATGCGACTTTTACACCTTTTTACATAACATAAAAAATGTAATAAAAAATTATCAAAATGTCGCACAGACCTCAAAATGGTAGCAATGAAAACGTTGCCTCATTTCGCAAAAAATGACCCCTCACACAGCTCCGTGCGCCAAAGTATGAAAAAGTTATTAGCGTCAGAAGATGGCAAAAAAATTTTTTTCTTTTTGTACACATTCGTTTAATTTTTGAAAATGTATTAAAACACAATAAAACCTGTATAAATTTGGTATCACCGCGATCGCACCAAACCAAAGAATGAAGTAGGCGTGTTATTTGGAGCGAAGAGTGAAAGTCGTAAAAACTGAGCCCACAAGAACGTGACGCACGTGCGGTTTTTTTTCAATTTTTCCACATTTGGAATTTTTTTTCAGCTTCGCAGAACACGGCATGTTAAAATAAATAACATTACGGGAAAGTAAAATTTGTTATGCACAAAATAAGCCCTCACACAGGTCTGTACACGGAAAAAATGAAAAAGTTATGGATTTTTGAAGTTGGAGAGCGAGAAATGAGGCGAAAAACCCTCCGTCCTTAAGGGGCTAGTGATACCAGTCTATAGTGATTATAGAGCAATGTCTATAGAATATACGCCGGCTGTGATTTTCCATACTGTGTGAAGTACAGAGGGTAGTGTATAGTATAGGGTACAGAGTAATCTGTCATGCACCCTCAATGCACGGACTGGGGGCCAATCAGTCTGGAAATATATTTTGGAATTTCTGTACCTATATTCTGGATGTTACATAAAAGTCTCCAGCAGTTTCCCAGAACTAGCAGGGGGTTCAGGTGTAACATCTGTCACGGGTGCCCCTGCGACTCATGTCTTAGGTCACAGACGCACCCCTGTGCCTCAGTGTGCCTCTTTCTGCCCGTTGCCGTCTCCCTCGGCCGGTTTTGTAAAGTTTAAAGGGCGAGCGCATCCCTAATTGGCGCTTGCCAGCCGCTGACCTGTTAAATAGTCAGCCTCTTCCTATGACCCCTGCCGGATATTTGTGCCTCGTTGCCATTGAGAAAGCTTTGTTCCCTATGTCCTTTGCATTTATAGTGAATTCCTGTTGTGACCTCAATTTCATTCCTGACTTCACTCCTGTGCTGCCTGTCCGGATCTTCTGCTACGTCCCCGACTCTGATCCTGTGCTGCCTGTCCTGACTTCCTGCCTGTCCCCAACTCCATCTCTGCCTCACGACTCTGTACCTCGCCTTGGCCACCACTGCAAACAAAGTCACACCTGGGGAGTGACCTGGTGGTACCACGCTGGAATGGGCAGGCTCTAGTGAAATTAGGGTGTCACTTAGACTCCACTCCCAGGTGTCGGCTTACATCATCATTTGTGGTGATACAGTGAATCAACTACCCTTGAATCCTGACAGTAAGATCCGGCAATGGATCCCACCAAGATCCTGCTACTTGGCCTGGCCGATCTTACTACGATCGTGGCCCAGCAGTCCCAGCAGATTGCCAGGTTAGCAACTCGGACAAGTCACCGCCATGCTGCAGCAATTGATGGCTACTAAGCAGCAGCGTCAGGTTCCTGTGGCTCCTCCTGTTATTTAAGCAGAACCTAGGCTGAGACTCTCCATGCCATCCAAGTATGATGGGGATCCCAAGTTGTACAGGGACTTAATCACCCAGTGCTCCTTGCACATTGAACTCATGCCTACTCAGTTCCTCACACAATGGTCTAAAGTAGCCTTTATCATCAGCCTCCTTCTCAGGAAGGCCCTGGCATGGCTTACTCCCCTCTGGGACAGGAAAGACACAGCCAATATCACCCCCTTTTTTGCTGAATTCCGCTCCGTCTTTGAGGAACCTGCCCGGACGTCTTCTGCTGAGACCGCCCTGCTGAATCTACGCCAAGCGGACTCCTCAGTTGGTGGCTACGCGATGCAGTTCCGAACTATAGCTCCTGAGCTGTATTGGAATGAGGCGGTCCTGTTCGCTACCTTTAGCTATGGAGTTTATTACGGATCTTCCATCTTCTTCCAGTAATAAAGTCATCTGGGTGGTAACGGATCGCTTCTCCAAGATGTCCCACTTTGTGCCTCTCTCCACGTCTTGCCAGCTTGTTCTTCCGTCACATCTTTCGGCTTCATGGGCTTCCTCAACACATCATCTCGGACTGAGGGGTTCATTTTGTTTCCAGGTTCTGTGCAGCCAACTGCAAGTTAAGCTGGACTTCTCTTCTGCATATGATCTGCAGACTAACAGGCAAGAGGAGAGGATTAACCAGACTCTGGGCTGCTATCTATGGCACTTTGTCTATGCTTATCAGGACAATTGGTCTACTTTCTTACCTTGGACAGAATTCTCATATAATTTTCTGTACTCTGAATCTGCGGGTGCCACTCTCTTCTTTGTTGTCTTTGGATGACATCCACGCCCACCTCTCCCTCTTTCCGTGCCTTCAGATGTTCCTGCCATAGAAGAATTGGTTCAAGACCCCAAGTCCATCTGGGAAGGGGTTCGGGCCAGAGGAGAGGTCCTGGGAGCCATAAGACAACATTCTGGATCATAGTGTTCTTCAGAGGTTCCTTCAGACCAAGAAGAAGGGGAGGCCAAAGGGGCAGGGGGGGGGGCTAATGCCATGTGTGCCCCTGCGACCACTGTCTCAGGTCACAGACGCACCCATGTGCCCCTCTGTGCCTGCTGCCTCACTTACCCCTCCAGGTTCCAGCGGTGTCTACCGCGGTTTGGCGCAACTTCGACTTCGCTCCTGTGTTGCCTGTCCTGACCTTATGCTACGTCCCCTACTCTGATCCTGTGCTGCCTGTCCTGACCTCCTGCCTGTCCCAGACTCCACTCTGCCTCACGACTCTGCACTTCCCCTTGACCGCCACCTTGGACAAAGCGACCTTGTGGTACCCTGCCGTAACAAGTCCGACCTGCTTTACAGCGGGTTTTGGTGAAAACCGGGTACCACTTAGATTCCGCTCCCAGGTGTCGGCTTACGTCATTGTCCATGGTGGTCCAGAGGATCCACTAACCCTGAATCCTGACATCATCCATAAGACTAGAGCTATGATGTGTCCTGTTATTCCTCACAGTTGGGATGGTTGGAGAGTTATATTTACAGGGATACTGAGGGGCTTTAGAGTTACAGGAAAAAGAAACCACATTGTGATTCTCAGTTCAAAATAAATTATAAAAGAAAATAATTAGACACCAGAGGCCGCTCCTGAGGGAGTCATTACCTTGTATTTCTCTATGAGATAAATCATCAGCAAAATGAAAAACATACAACCTATAAATTCTCCCGATGCAGCGAGGCTGCAGCATCACCTGGCGCCTGTCATGTCACTGCTGGATTTCTACATGGCTTCATATCAAATACATAACATCCCCATCAGTAACTCTACATTACATGTATGGATAGCCAGGACCATCTGATGTGTACGGGGTCCTCCACCCCTTCTCTAAGTCCTGGTGTGAGATAATATACAGTAAGGATGTCACATGATTCTATGCTAAGAAAGACGAGTTCTCTCCGCTCCCCGCTCCCCGATTAGGTCCATTTCTACTGCTCAGAGAATGGAGCTCATTTACTTACCCGGTCCTGTCGCATCCAGCGGCGCGTTCTCCGATGAGGATTCGGGTCTTCCGGCGGTTCACTGAGGTAGTATGTCCAACTTCCTGCAGGTGTCGCTGCTGCGCCGAGGTCCGCCGGAGTTCACCATCTTCTCCCCGGTGCATGTAAGTGCTTGATCTTGCAACACAATTCGTTTTTTAAATTCCGCGGTTTTTCCGAATATGTCCAGTTGTCCGACAGCCAAACCCCCCGAATTCGGCCGCGTGCAAGCCGGCGCCGGTGCGCCAAAATCCGATCGCGTGCGCCAAAATCCCGTAGCAATTCGCCGCAAATCGGAAATTGCCGGGAAAACCCGATGAAACTGAGCGTTTCGGACCCTTAGTAAATGAGCCCCAATGTGTCTGTAATGTCAGCTGTGTATATGTGATATATGTATATGTAATACAGTATATGTGATATATGTATAAGTCAGTTATGTGATGTATGTATATAGCTGCTGACATCTACCTGATGTGTGTGGTCGGCATTCGTCTCAGGTACGAAACTATATTTCTCTCTAATGCAGCAATTGTCATAAAGGTAAGAACATTAAACCATTAAATATTAAACCAGCGGAATATAAGTGGATGATAATGAATAACACTTAATTACTCCCCAAAATAATAATTACTCCCTGGTTAATAATTCTAATTTCTAATTATTCTAATTTTCTGAGATAATGGGGCAGATTTACTTACCCGGTCCATTCGCGATCCTGCGGCGCCTTCTCTGCGGTGGATTCGGGTCCGGCCGGGATTCACTAAGGCAGTTCCTCCTCCATCCACCAGATGTCGCTGCTGCGCTGAAGAGCATCGGAACGCACTGGATTACACCGAGCCCGGCTGAGTGAAGGTAAGTGCAAGCTCCGCACTTCCGAATCCGTCGGGTTTTCCTTCGGCCACGCCCCCCGATTTCCGCCGCGTGCATGCCAGCGCCGATGCGCCACAATCCCGGGGCAATACAGGGAAAATCGGTGCAAATCGGAAATATTCAGGTAACACGTCGGGAAAACGCAAATCAGGCCCTTAGTAAATGACAGAATCATCGACATTAACAGAAATAATACTTGAAAAAATCCTCTCTGTTTGTAATGATTCTCATTAATAAAAAAAACTTTTTGCAGATATTCTAATTATTGTAAAGTTTTTTTATACATGATTCACGGTGAGCAGGTTGCATTAACATCTCCCCTCGTCCACTAGCCTACGCTCCTCCATGTGCATTACTCAAGTCCACCTGCACGGGGGCTCAGGTGATTTCATAAGACGCAGAAGTATTTGTGTAAGTTGTGGGGAACACTAGAATTTACAGATCTGTTTGCTTTTACCGTATATACCCGAGTATAAGCCGAGACCCCTAAATACTGGAAAAACCTATTGACTCGAGTATAAGCCGAGGGTGGGAAATGCATTGGTCACAGCCTCCCCAGTATATAGCCTGCCAGCCCCCTGTTGTATACAGCCTACCAGCCCCCTGTTGTATACAGCCTGCCAGCCCCCCTGTAGTATACAGCCTGCCAGCCCCCCGTTGTATACAGCCAGCCCACAGTAGTTAATAGCCTGCCAGCCCTTAAAAATAATAAACTCAGTACTCACCATTCAGACGGCCCGGACAGCTCCACTTCCATCTTCATGTCCGCGGCGGGTCCGCGGCAGCTCCGTCTGGAGCGCCTCTTCTTCTTCAGGCCGGCATTAGGACCACGCCATCTCCGTACGCACGGCCCGGCCGGCACACAACTATGACATCACAGTTGCTGACGTCACAGTTGTGTGCCGGTTGGGCCGTGAGTACGGAGATAAGCCGAGTGGGGAATTTTCAGTACAAAAATTGTGCTGAAAAACTCGGCATATACTCGAGTATATACGGTAATTGTTTCTTTATTGTACAACTAAAAACCCACATAAAAGAAAGTTGTTTTAAGCTCAGACTTAGCCCTCATTCACACGGCCGTTGGGGGACGTAAATACGGCCGACATATATATGTCGGATATAAGTCTCCCATAGGCCGGCAATGAGCACACGGTGCTGTATGGAGCGGTACGGTGCCGCATGTTCCGTAGCTGGGAGAAAGATGGGACATGTCCTATCTTTCCCCGGAATACGGCGCCGTGCCCTATATTTCTCTATGGAGAGGGGCGGGGTGAGCGGCGCTCATCCGCTCCTCCTCTCCTCGGCGCCGACGTGTGCACGCCGTTCTACGGTACGACGGGCACACGTTAGTGTGAATTTAGTCTTAGATCAGGTATATACTGCACTATACACGTGTGTGAAGTGGTAGTGTGCAGTATGTTCCGGATATTGGGGCTTGCATGCAACAGAAATGGGGGGGCGCGGCCGTCGGACAACCCAACGGATTCGGACAAACCGCGGAATTTAAAAAAGGAAATGTGTCGCAAGACCAGCACTTACATGCACAGGGAAGAAGAAGGTGAACTCCGGCTGACTCGACGGGGAAGCGACACATGCAGGAAATTGGACGCACGACCTTCGTGAATCACGGCAGACCCGATTCCTCGTCGGACAACGCACCGCGGGATCGCGACAGGACCGGGTATGTAAATCTGCCCCTTTGTCTTTAATCCAATGTTTTCCATCAGTTTATTGTTATTTCCGATACAAAACACAAAGTTAAATTTCCTTTGACTGGAGTCTTTAAACCTTGGATTGTCTCTTCCAGAGGCGGCCATCTTGTTTGGTATTTGTTGATGACGATCTTTCTTCTTTTACAGTACAATCAACAATGGAGAACATTTCGGACTTCAGTGAATTATACATTTTGCCCTTCGGCTCTAGGCCCCAGGATAAGCCGTTCCTCTTCAGTCTATTCCTCTTTATCTACTCGTCGGGAGTCTTGGTGAATGTGGTCAGTATTGCGGTGATCTACCTGGACTCCCGCTTACATACTCCCATGTACCTATTCCTGTGTCTGCTCTCTATTGTAGACATCTGCTATACATCAGCCGTCACCCCCGGCCTCCTGGACATGCTGCTCTCCGAGAGTAATAAGGTTTCCCTGCAGCAATGTTTCACACAGATGTTCTTCTTTTTTACGGCATCCGGGGCGGAGGATATCCTCCTGTTCATCATGGCCTACGACCGATACGTCGCCATCTGTAGACCTTTACATTACAACCAAATCCTAAGCAGGAAGAACTGTTTCCTGATAACCATCGCCCTCTGGATATGCGGCTGCCTGAATTCTGTATTATTTACCACAGCGGCTTCTTACATGTCCTTCTGCCGATCCAACACAATTCACCAAATCCACTGCGACTCCAAAGCTCTGACCAAGATCGCCTGCACCGGCACCGAACTCTTCCACATCGTCATCTATCTGGAAACAATTGTACTTGGACTTGGGCCACTTCTGTGCAGTCTGATGTCTTATGTAGAAATAATCAAGGTCATCTTAAGAATGAAATCCAAGGATGGAAGGAGGAAGGTCTTCTCCACGTGCTCGTCCCACCTCACCGTCCTCCTTCTGTACTATGACACAGCAGGTTGTGTGTACTTGATGCCCTCAAAGAAAAATGTTTATCTTCTGGATCAGATTTTTACTGCATTATATTCCACAGTTACACCTGTACTAAATCCTCTGATCTACAGTCTAAGAAATAAGGATTTTAGGGGAGCTCTGCTGAGATTACTAGGGGTCAAGGAAACTGTAAAATAATATAAAAGACATGGGGGGAGATTTATCAGAAGTGTCTGAGGTAAAACTGTTCTAGTTGCCCATGGAAACCAAACAGAGATCAACTGTAATATTATAAACAGTTGTGGGAAAATGAAAGCTGAGACCTGATTGGTTGCCGCAGGCATATAGAACAATTTGGCTCTCAGACACTTGTGATAAATCCCCCCCCCCCATAAAGTTTATCTAAACATTCCTTTTACAAAAGACTCGGGTATTATCCCACATCATATCTATAGTCTTTTTGTAAGATTTTAACCAAACAATGACCCAAATTTATTAATAGTGAGGTTTAGAGTGCACCACATAAATAAAGACCGACACAGAGGGGCAAATTTACTTACCCTGTCCTGTCGCGATCCCAGATTCGGACAGTCCGACGAAGATCAAGTCCGGCGCGATTCATGAAGATCGTGCTCCCCGATATCCTGCATCCGTCGCTTCTGCGCCAAGGTCCGCCGGAGTTCACCTTCTTCTTCCCGGTGCTTGTAAGTGCATGTCTGGCGACACAATTCTAAATGTTAAATCTTGCGCAGTGTCCAACTCTGTCGGGTTGTCCGACGGCCACGCCCCCCAATTTCTGTCGCGTGCAAGCCGCGCCGATGCGCCAAAATCCAATCACGAGTGCCAAAATCCCGGGGCAGTTCAGGGCAAATTGGAAAAATTCTGAAAACCCGACGGAAATGCGTCCGATGGACCTTTGGAAATGAGCCCCATGGTCTCCAATAATCTGGCCCACCCTGCGGGTGCCTAGAGCGCTTACACTAGGTGCACCAGGTTTGGTGCAATAATTTTAAAGGACTTGCTGACATAAATGTGATGCATGCTGGGAATAAGCACCGGATGGCCACTTTAGGTGCACAGTATTGTGGCTCGTCGGGTATAGTGCATCCATGAACACAATACTGGTGGAGACACTACATATATACATGTACAAGCAGCTTGTCCTGTTTTTAACCCAAAAAACAATACATGACATAGAGTGAATCAATTCATATTGTGCTTCATGCCCCAAAGTAAATCAAGAAGTAACTACAGCCTTGTGCTCACCGCACCGAGCCCGAGCGCCATCGAAAAATAAGTGTGACTTATATCCGGACGCAAATTTGTACATCCCCCATACGTTTGTGTTAATGTGGCCCGAGTCTGTAAGGATACGTGTATTGGTCATCATGACAAGGGGCCCCTGAAGTTTAGGGAAGGTGGATACACAGTGGCGCAATGCCTTAGCAATTTTGTTGTAATGGTTAATCATATTTGACTTTATTTGGCAGTGAAAGGGTTAAAATTTACTTCATGAGGTAAAAAAAAAAAAATCTGTGTTTCAGCTTTCCCGCATTTTTCCTGTCAGAAATATCATGAAATGATGAAGCGAGCTGATTGGCTGCTGGTCAGGTCAGCTCTTATTGGTGAACAGCTGGGACAATGGAAATAATGTTTCTAGGCAAAATATTGTTGGCGGCCGGCTGATTGGCAGATGCCCGCACTCACTTACAGATAAAAGGGGCTGCCAAGAAGAAGAGGAGCCCAGACCTCCCATGTATAATGTATATATGTCACTTATATAATGTCACCATTTCTTGTTAGTGGGGGGTTTTGTCTCTCAGCTTTACATTAATGGGGCTCATTTACTAAGGGTCTGAATAGTGCACTTTCGTTGGGTTTCCGATTTGCGCCGGACCTCGGCGCAGCAGCAACACCTACTGGATATCAGGCGCACGACCTTAGTGAATCCTGGCCGGACCTGAATCATCATCAGAGAATGCGCCGCGAACCGCGACTGGACCGGGTAAGTAAATGAGTCCCATTGGTGGTCATTTACTAAGGGTCCGATTCGTGTTTTTGCAACGGCGAATTTTTCAGTTTTGCGCTGATTTTCCCAGTATTGCCCTGGGATTTAGGCGCACGCGATCGGATTGTGGCGCATCGGCGCTGGCATGCGCGCGACAGAAATCGGGCGGGGGCGTGGCCGAACAAAAACCCGACGTATTCGGAAAAACCGCCGCATTTAAAAACGGAAAATCTGTCGCGGAGCCTGCGCTTACCTTCACTCAGCCAGCCTCGGTGTATTGAAGTGCGTTCCGATGCATTTCAGCGGAGCAGCGCCACCTGGTGGACGGCGGAGGAACTACCTTAATAAATCCCGGCCGGACCGGAATCCAGCGCAGAGAACGCGCCGCTAGATCGCAAATGGGCCGGGTAAGTAAATCTGCCCCATAGTGTTTAATTATGTCATTTGAATTATACTATTCTCATTATTATTAATTATTATTATTAAATAAATGTTTATCTCCTTGGTTACCCCTTAATAAAGAATTGTGGCCTTTTTATCGCAAAAATGGTTTTGTTTTATCCATTTATTGGGGAAGATTTACTTACCCGGTCCAGCGGCGCGTTCTCTGCGGAGGATTCGGGTCCGGCCGGGATTCACTAAGGTAGTTCCTCCGACGTCCACCAGGTGGCGCTGCTGCGCTGAAGTTCCCCGGAATGCACTGAAGTTCACCGGCCTATTCCTAGTAAAGGTAAGCGCGAGTCCCGCGACACTTTTTTTTTAAATGCGGCGGTTTTTCCGAATCCGTCGAGTTTTCGTTCGGCCACTCCTCCCGATTTCCATCGCGTGCATGCCAGCACTGATGCGCCAAAATCCGATTGCGTGCGCCAAAATCCCGGGGTAATTCAGGGAAAATCGGCGCAAATCGGAAATATTCGGGTAACACGTCGGGAAAACGCGAATCGGGCCCTTAGTAAATGACCCCCATTGTGCCAAACCCATGCCACTCTTAGACAAACACCCCAAAAATCAGTACGGCAATACCACATATGTGCCAATAATTTACAGACTGGGCACACAGCAGGGCTGAGAAGCAAAGGAGCGAAATTTTGCTTTTGCAGCTGTTTTTACACGTTTGGATTTAGAGTGCCATGTCATGTTTGCAGAGCCCGTGAGTTACCAGTGCAATAGAAACCCCCAAGAAATTATACCATTTTGGAAACTACACCCCTCAAATACTTATCCGGGAACTGGAGGTGAGCATTTTAACCCTCAACATGCTGGTCAAAATCTAATGCAAAGGAAATGGTGCAGAGTAAAAAATGTGTTTTTATCTCAAAAATGTAATTTTACTGCCTAATATATTGTATCCCACCCACGCCACTTTAGACAAACACCCCAAAAATCATTCTGCGGGTCGTCCCCAGTACGGGAAAACCACACATGTGCCAAAAATTGACAGGCTGGGTACACAGCAGGGATGAGAAGGGAAGGAGCAAAATTTTGCTTTTGAAGCTCCATTTTCACCTGTCTGGATTTGGAGTGCCATGTCATGTTCGCAGGGCCCGTGAGGTACCAGTGCAATAGAAACCCCTGAGAAATTATACAATTTTGGAAACTAGACCCCTCAAAGAATTTATCTGGGGTTTTGTCGAGCATTTTAACCCCCAACATGATGGTCAAAATTGAATGCAAAGTAAATGGTGCATATTAAAAATTGCATTTTTATCTCAAAAATGTAGTTTTAGCACCTAATATAATGTGCCCAACCCATGCCACTTTAGACAAACACCCCAAAAATCATTCTGCGGGTTGTCCCGAGTACGGCAATACCACACATGTGCCAAAAATTGACAGGCTGGGCACACAGCAGGGCTGAGAAGGGAAGGAGCGATAATTTGCTTTTGCAGCTCCGCTTTCACATGTTTGGATTTAGAGGGTCATGACATGTTGGCAGGGCCCGTGAGGTACCAGTGCAATAGAAACCCCTGAGAAATTATACCATTTTAGAAACTACACCCCTCAAAGAATTTATATTGGGGTGTGGTGAGCATTTTAACCCCCTTCATGATGGTCAAAATGTAATGCAAAGTAAATGGTGCATATTAAAAATTGCGTTTTTATCTCAAAAATGTCATTTTAGCACCTAATTTACTGTGTACAACCCCTGCCACTTTAGACAAACACCCCAAAAATCATTCTTTGGGTTGTCCCAAGTACGGCAATACCACACATGTGCCAAAAATTGACAGGCTGGGCACACAGCAGGGCCGAGAAGGGAAGGAGCGAAATTTTGCGTTTGGAGCACCCTTGTCACTAGACTGGTGTTGGGGTGTACCAGTACAATAGAAACCCCCAAGTAGTGACCCCATTTTAGGAAAGGGCAGCCTTCAAAGAATTTATCTAGGGTTGTATGAACATTTCAACCCCTGAGATGCTGGGTCAAATGTAATACAAAATGATGGGGGCAGCGTAAAAATTGCATTGTTTTCTCAAATGTGCAAAAGTAGGAAGAAATGTATTCAGCCCAAACTCATCCCACTGTGGATAAACACCCCAAAATCATTCAGTGGGTAACTACGGGTATGGAAATGCCCCATGTGTAGCAATAGTCTACAGGCTGGGGACACGGCAGGCCGGAGAAGGGACAAGCAAAATCTAGCTTTTGGAGCACCCGTTTCACTAGACTGGTGTTGGGGTGCCCCTGAGGTACCAGTACAATAGAAACCCCCGTGTAGTGACCCCATTTTAGGAAAGAGCAACCCTCAAAGAATTTATTTAGGGTTGTATGAGTAGTTTAACCCATAAGATCCTGGCTCAAATGTAACACAAATTGAACGGTGTGGAGTAAAATTTGCTTTGCAATTTCTCTAAATTTGTAATTGTAGTGTCAAAAGTATTTTACCCAATTCATGCAACTGGAGGCAAACACCCCAAAAATCATCGTGCAGGTTCTCCCGGGTACATGCCAATAATCTACAAGATAAAGACACGGCAGGGCTCGGAAGACAATGGCATTTGGAGTACCGTCATTTACAATTTTTTTGGCACCATAAAACATTTGTAGATGCCCTCGGGGATCAGTACAGTAGGAACCCCTGAGAACTGACCCTATTTGAAAACGACATCCCTCCATGAATGAATCTAGGGGTGTAGTGAGCATTTTAACCCCACAGGTGGACCCCAAGGATGATGCATAATGGATAGTACAAAATATCTTTTATGTCATCTTGTGCCCAGCTCCTACCACGGGAGATAAACACCCCAAGAATCATGATGCAACCTCTCTCTTGTACAGCAAGGTATGATGAGAGTAGGCAGGTATAAATGTAGTTCCCAGACACGCCTCCAGCAGCACACTGGAGGAACTGTCAATCAGGCTAGTAACCCTTGCTGGGCAGGGCTGCAATGCAAGGAGCAGGGTGTGGCTCAGTAAATCCAAGCCACAGTTCACACACAACATGCAACATGTACCTAGGCACTTCAGCACTACTACGAAAGAGCCTTCTCGGGGGTTCCTCAGAGACGCTTTATGAGGAAGAGGTACACAAACAAAACACCTGTCCCCACACTCATCCCCACTAGCAGACTCCATATCGGAGGCCATATAATTATATACCTCCAAGTCAGTGACTTCTGGGACATGGTGGGGGTAGTACACAACCTACGCAGAACAACGCAAGCCCCTCCACGCAACGCCTGCCCCTCCACGTTACGCCTGCTCCACCACACAACGCCTGCCCCTCCACACAACGCCTGCGCCACCACACAACGCCTGCCCCTCCACACAACGCCTGCCCCTCCACACAACGCCTGCCCCTCCACACAACGCCTGCGCCACCACACAACGCCTGCCCCTCCACACAACGCCTGCCCCTCCACACAACGCCTGCCCCTCCACACAACGCCTGCCCCTCCACACAACGCCTGCCCCTCCACACAACGCCTGCGCCACCACACAACGCCTGCCCCTCCACACAACGCCTGCCCCTCCATACAGCGCCTGCCCCTCCTCCACAGAACGCATACTCCTCCAAGTTACGCCTGCTCCACCACACAACGCCTGCCCCTCCACACAACGCCTGCCCCTCCACGCAACGCCTGCCCCTTCACGTTACGCCTGCTCCACCACACAACGCCTGCCCCTCCACACAACGCCTGCCCCTTCACGTTACGCCTGCTCCACCACACAACGCCTGTCCCTCCACACTACGCCTGCCCCTCCACGAAACGCCTGCCCCTCCACACAGCGCCTGCCCCTCCTCCACAGAATGCCTACTCCTCCACGTTACGCCTGCTCCACCACACAACGCCTGCCCCTCCACACAACGCCTGCGCCACCACACAACGCCTGCCCCTCCACACAACGCCTGCCCCTCCACACAACGCCTGCCCCTCCACACAGCGCCTGCCCCTCCTCCAAGAATGCCTACTCCTCCACGTTACGCCTGCTCCACCACACAACGCCTGCACCTCCACACAACGCCTGCGCCACCACACAACGCCTGCCCCTCCACACAACGCCTGCCCCTCCACGCAACGCCTGCCCCTTCACGTTACGCCTGCTCCACCACACAACGCCTGTCCCTCCACGCAACGCCTACCCCTCCACACAGCGCCTGCCCCTCCTCCACAGAATGCCTACTCCTCCACGTTACGCCTGCTCCACCACACAACGCCTGCCCCTCCACACAACGCCTGCCCCTCCACACAGCGCCTGCCCCTCCTCCACAGAATGCCTACTCCTCCACGTTACGCCTGCTCCACCACACAACGCCTGCCCCTCCACACAACGCCTGCGCCACCACACAACGCCTGCCCCTCCACACAACGCCTGCCCCGCCACACAACGCCTGCTCCACCACACAACGCCTGCTCCACCACACAACGCCTGCCCCCCCACACAACGCCTGCTCCACCACACAACGCCTGCCCCTCCACACAACGCCTGCCCCTCCACACAACGCCTGCCCCTCCACACAACGCCTGCCCCTCCACACAGCGCCTGCCCCTCCTCCAAGAATGCCTACTCCTCCACGTTACGCCTGCTCCACCACACAACGCCTGCCCCTCCACACAACGCCTGCGCCACCACACAACACCTGCCCCTCCACACAACGCCTGCCCCGCCACACAACGCCTGCTCCACCACACAACGCCTGCCCCCCCACACAACGCCTGCTCCACCACACAACGCCTGCCCCTCCACACAACGCCTGCCCCTCCACACAACGCCTGCCCCTCCACACAACGCCTGCCCCTCCACACAACGCCTGCTCCACCACACAACGCCTGCCCCCCCACACAACGCCTGCTCCACCACACAACGCCTGCTCCACCACACAACGCCTGCCCCTCCACACAACGCCTGCTCCACCACACAACGCCTGCTCCACCACACAACGCCTGCCCCTCCACACAACGCCTGCGCCACCACACAACGCCTGCCCCTCCACGCAACGCCTGCCCCTCCTCCACAGAATGCCTACTCCTCCACGTTACGCCTGCTCCACCACACAACGCCTGCTCCAAAACACAACGCCTGCTCCACCACACAACGCTTGCTCCACCACACAACGCCTGCTCCTCCACACAACGCCTGCTCCTCCACACAACGCCTGCTCCACCACACAACGCCTGCCCCTCCACACAACGCCTGCCCCTCCACACAACGCCTGCCCCTCCACACAACGCCTGCCCCTCCACACAACGCCTGCCCCTCCACACAACGCCTGTCCCTCAACACAACGCCTGTCCCTCAACACAACGCCTGCTCCACCACACAACGCCTGCTCCACCACACAACGCCTGCACCTCCACACAACGCCTGCGCCACCACACAACGCCTGCCCCTCCACACAACGCCTGCCCCTCCACGCAACGCCTGCCCCTTCACGTTACGCCTGCTCCACCACACAACGCCTGTCCCTCCACGCAACGCCTACCCCTCCACACAGCGCCTGCCCCTCCTCCGCAGAATGCCTACTCCTCCACGTTACGCCTGCTCCACCACACAACGCCTGCCCCTCCACACAACGCCTGCCCCTCCACACAGCGCCTGCCCCTCCTCCACAGAATGCCTACTCCTCCACGTTACGCCTGCTCCACCACACAACGCCTGCTCCAAAACACAACGCCTGCTCCACCACACAACGCCTGCTCCACCACACAACGCCTGCTCCTCCACACAACGCCTGCTCCTCCACACAACGCCTGCTCCACCACACAAAGCCTGCC
Organism: Engystomops pustulosus; assembly: GCF_040894005.1. NCBI lineage: Eukaryota > Metazoa > Chordata > Amphibia > Anura > Leptodactylidae > Engystomops > Engystomops pustulosus. Next base: position 13,059,366 of record NC_092418.1, read on the forward strand.
CCTCCACACAACGCCTGCCCCTCCACACAACGCCTGCCCCTCCACACAACGCCTGCCCCTCCACACAACGCCTGCCCCTCCACACAACGCCTGTCCCTCAACACAACGCCTGCTCCACCACACAACGCCTGCTCCACCACACAACGCCTGCACCTCCACACAACGCCTGCGCCACCACACAACGCCTGCCCCTCCACACAACGCCTGCCCCTTCACGCAACGCCTGCCCCTTCACGTTACGCCTGCTCCACCACACAACGCCTACCCCTCCACACAGCGCCTGCCCCTCCTCCACAGAATGCCTACTCCTCCACGTTACGCCTGCTCCACCACACAACGCCTGCCCCTCCACACAACGCCTGCGCCACCACACAACGCCTACCCCCCCACACAACGCCTGCCCCTCCACGCAACGCCTGCCCCTCCACACAACGCCTGCCCCTTCACGTTACGCCTGCTCCACCACACAGCGCCTGTCCCTCCACGCTACGCCTGCCCCTCCACGCAACGCCTGCCCCTCCACACAGCGCCTGCCCCTCCTCCACAGAATGCCTACTCCTCCACGTTACGCCTGCTCCACCACACAACGCCTGCCCCTCCACCCAACGCCTGCGCCACCACACAACGCCTGCCCCTCCACACAATGCCTGCCCCTCCACGCAACGCCTGCCCCTCCACACAGCGCCTGCCCCTCCTCCACAGAATGCCTACTCCTCCACGTTACGCCTGCTCCACCACACAACGCCTGCTCCAAAACACAACGCCTGCTCCACCACACAACGACTGCTCCACCACACAACGCCTGCCCCTCCACACAACGCCTGCTCCACCACACAACGCCTGCCCCTCCACACAACGCCTGCCCCTCCACACAACGCCTGCCCCTCCACACAACGCCTGCCCCTCCACACAACGCCTGCTCCACCACACAACGCCTGCTCCACCACACAACGCCTGCCCCTCCACACAACGCCTGCCCCACCACACAACGCCTGCTCCACCACACAACGCCTGCTCCACCACACAACGCCTACTCCTCCACACAACGCCTGCTCCACCACACAACGCCTGCTCCACCAAACAACGCCTGCTCCACCACACAACGCCTGCCCCCCCACACAACGCCTGCTCCACCACACAACGCCTGCTCCACCACACAACGCCTGTCCCTCCACACAACGCCTGCTCCACCACACAACGCCTGCTCCACCACACAACGCCTGCTCCACCACACAACGCCTGCCCCTCCACAAAACGCCTGCGCCACCACACAACGCCTGCCCCTCCACGCAACGCCTGCCCCTCCTCCACAGAATGCCTACTCCTCCACGTTACGCCTGCTCCACCACACAACGCCTGCTCCACCACAAAACGCCTGCTCCACCACACAACGCCTGCTCCACCACACAACGCCTGCCCCTCCACGCAACGCCTGCCCCTCCACACAACGCCTGCCCCTTCACGTTACGCCTGCTCCACCACACAACGCCTGTCCCTCCACGCTACGCCTGCCCCTCCACGCAACGCCTGCCCCTCCACACAGCGCCTGCCCCTCCTCCACAGAATGCCTACTCCTCCACGTTATGCCTGCTCCACCACACAACGCCTGCCCCTCCACACAACGCCTGCGCCACCACACAACGCCTGCCCCTCCACACAACGCCTGCCCCTCCACGCAACGCCTGCCCCTCCACACAGCGCCTGCCCCTCCTCCACAGAATGCCTACTCCTCCACGTTACGCCTGCTCCACCACACAACGCCTGCTCCAAAACACAACGCCTGCTCCACCACACAACGACTGCTCCACCACACAACGCCTGCCCCTCCACACAACGCCTGCTCCACCACACAACGCCTGCCCCTCCACACAACGCCTGCCCCTCCACACAACGCCTGCCCCTCCACACAATGCCTGCCCCTCCACACAACGCCTGCTCCACCACACAACGCCAGCTCCACCACACAACGCCTGCCCCTCCACACAACGCCTGCCCCACCACACAACGCCTGCTCCACCACACAACGCCTGCTCCACCACACAACGCCTACTCCTCCACACAACGCCTGCTCCACCACACAACGCCTGCTCCACCACACAACGCCTGCTCCACCACACAACGCCTGCCCCCCCACACAACGCCTGCTCCACCACACAACGCCTGCTCCACCACACAACGCCTGTCCCTCCACACAACGCCTGCTCCACCACACAACGCCTGCTCCACCACACAACGCCTGCCCCTCCACAAAACGCCTGCGCCACCACACAACGCCTGCCCCTCCACGCAACGCCTGCCCCTCCTCCACAGAATGCCTACTCCTCCACGTTACGCCTGCTCCACCACACAACGCCTGCTCCACCACACAACGCCTGCTCCTCCACACAACGCCTGCTCCACCACACAACGCCTGCCCCTCCACACAACGCCTGCCCCGCCACACAACGCCTGCCCCTCCACACAACGCCTGCCCCTCAACACAACGCCTGCCCCTCAACACAACGCCTGCTCCACCACACAACGCCTGCTCCACCACACAAAGCCTGCACCTCCACACAACGCCTGCGCCACCACACAACGCCTGCCCCTCCACACAACGCCTGCCCCTCCACGCAACGCCTGCCCCTTCACGTTACGCCTGCTCCACCACACAACGCCTGCCCCTCCACACAACGCCTGCGCCACCACACAACGCCTGCCCCTCCACACAACGCCTGCCCCTCCACGCAACGCCTGCCCCTCCACACAGCGCCTGCCCCTCCTCCACAGAATGCCTACTCCTCCACGTTACGCCTGCTCCACCACACAACGCCTGCTCCAAAACACAACGCCTGCTCCACCACACAACGACTGCTCCACCACACAACGCCTGCCCCTCCACACAACGCCTGCTCCACCACACAACGCCTGCCCCTCCACACAACGCCTGCCCCTCCACACAACGCCTGCCCCTCCACACAATGCCTGCCCCTCCACACAACGCCTGCTCCACCACACAACGCCTGCTCCACCACACAACGCCTGCCCCTCCACACAACGCCTGCCCCACCACACAACGCCTGCTCCACCACACAACGCCTGCTCCACCACACAACGCCTACTCCTCCACACAACGCCTGCTCCACCACACAACGCCTGCTCCACCACACAACGCCTGCCCCCCCACACAACGCCTGCTCCACCACACAACGCCTGCTCCACCACACAACGCCTGTCCCTCCACACAACGCCTGCTCCACCACACAACGCCTGCCCCTCCACGCAACGCCTGCCCCTCCACAAAACGCCTGCGCCACCACAAAACGCCTGCCCCTCCACGCAACGCCTGCCCCTCCTCCACAGAATGCCTACTCCTCCACGTTACGCCTGCTCCACCACACAACGCCTGCTCCACCACACAACGCCTGCCCCTCCACGCAACGCCTGCCCCTCCACACAACGCCTGCCCCTTCACGTTACGCCTGCTCCACCACACAACGCCTGTCCCTCCACGCTACGCCTGCCCCTCCACGCAACGCCTGCCCCTCCACACAGCGCCTGCCCCTCCTCCACAGAATGCCTACTCCTCCACGTTACGCCTGCTCCACCACACAACGCCTGCCCCTCCACACAACGCCTGCGCCACCACACAACGCCTGCCCCTCCACACAACGCCTGCCCCTCCACGCAACGCCTGCCCCTCCACACAGCGCCTGCCCCTCCTCCACAGAATGCCTACTCCTCCACGTTACGCCTGCTCCACCACACAACGCCTGCTCCAAAACACAACGCCTGCTCCACCACACAACGACTGCTCCACCACACAACGCCTGCCCCTGCACACAACGCCTGCTTCACCACACAACGCCTGCCCCTCCACACAACGCCTGCCCCTCCACACAACGCCTGCGCCACCACACAACGCCTGCCCCTCCACACAACGCCTGCCCCTCCACGCAACGCCTGCCCCTCCACACAGCGCCTGCCCCTCCTCCACAGAATGCCTACTCCTCCACGTTACGCCTGCTCCACCACACAACGCCTGCTCCAAAACACAACGCCTGCTCCACCACACAACGACTGCTCCACCACACAACGCCTGCCCCTCCACACAACGCCTGCTCCACCACACAACGCCTGCCCCTCCACACAACGCCTGCCCCTCCACACAACGCCTGCCCCTCCACACAACGCCTGCTCCACCACACAACGCCTGCTCCACCACACAACGCCTGCCCCTCCACAAAACGCCTGCGCCACCACACAACGCCTGCCCCTCCACGCAACGCCTGCCCCTCCTCCACAGAATGCCTACTCCTCCACGTTACGCCTGCTCCACCACACAACGCCTGCTCCACCACACAACGCCTGCTCCACCACACAACGCCTGCTCCTCCACACAACGCCTGCTCCACCACACAACGCCTGCCCCTCCACACAACGCCTGCCCCTCCACACAACGCCTGCCCCTCCACACAACGCCTGCCCCTCAACACAACGCCTGCCCCTCAACACAACGCCTGCTCCACCACACAACGCCTGCACCTCCACACAACGCCTGCGCCACCACACAACGCCTGCCCCTCCACACAACGCCTGCCCCTCCACGCAACGCCTGCCCCTTCACGTTACGCCTGCTCCACCACACAACGCCTGTCCCTCCACGCATTGCCTAACCCTCCACACAGCGCCTGCCCCTCCTCCACAGAATGCCTACTCCTCCACGTTACGCCTGCTCCACCACACAACGCCTGCCCCTCCACGCAACGCCTGCCCCTTCACGTTACGCCTGCTCCACCACACAACGCCTGTCCCTCCACCACACAACGCCTACCCCTCCACACAGCGCCTGCCCCTCCTCCACAGAATGCCTATTCCTCCACGTTACGCCTGCCCCTCCACACAACGCCTGCCCCTCCACACAGCGCCAGCCCCTCCTCCACAGAATGCCTACTCCTCCACGTAACGCCTGCTCCACCACACAACGCCTGCCCCTCCACACAACGCCTGCGCCACCACACAACGCCTGCCCCTCCACACAACGCCTGCCCCTCCACGCAACGCCTGCCCCTCCACGCAACGCCTGCCCCTTCACGTTACGCCTGCTCCACCACGCAACGCCTGTCCCTCCAACGCTACGCCTGCCCCTCCACGCAACGCCTGCCTCTCCACACAGCGCCTGCCCCTCCTCCACAGAATGCCTACTCCTCCACGTTATGCCTGCTCCACCACACAACGCCTGCCCCTCCACACAACGCCTGCGCCACCACACAACGTCTGCCCCTCCACACAACGCCTGCCCCTCCACGCAACGCCTGCCCCTCCACACAGCGCCTGCCCCTCCTCCACAGAATGCCTACTCCTCCACGTTACGCCTGCTCCACCACACAACGCCTGCTCCAAAACACAACGCCTGCTCCACCACACAACGCCTGCTCCACCACACAACGCCTGCCCCTCTACACAACGCCTGCTCCACCACACAACGCCTGCCCCTCCACACAACGCCTGCCCCTCCACACAATGCCTGCCCCTCCACACAACGCCTGTCCTTGATAGCCCCTAGGCGCATAGCCGTTGGGCTAATGACTGCTCAAAGGTGGCTAGCAGTCTGAACACAATAAAAGATGTGTGGCCCCTTTAATTGGAGGTTGCTCTACCCTCTCATCTTTATTCATCAGAGGGATGTGCTGGGGGTGTGGCTAGTAATGTGGGCGGTACAGGAGGTGGGCACATGCTCAAATACTCTGAGTAGCAGAGACTCAGCCTCTTTTTCATCGGTTTTCCCTCCCTCCCTCCCTTTTTATATCGTTTTCGTGTATTTTTTGTCACAGCGGGCGGTTTTTTAGGGGTAACACTGCCCTACATGCCCTTACATATGGCAGGCATACAGGGTGTTATCTGGTGTTATGTAAAGTGGAATGGTTAAAAGTGTCTATATATTCAAACAAAGAAATGGTTAAATTATCAATGGTTTCAATAAAGCTGTGGCCGACCCCGAGTCAACCCACTATTGAGAATGGTTAAGCAATGGTTTCTGTGTGGTTATTTATATTTGGGGTATGCGGTATTAAAGGGGCCAGTGCGGCTCCGGGTTAGTACGTGTTTATTATTTGAGCAGTCACCACACAACGCCTGCTCCACCACACAACGCCTGCCCCTCCACTAAACGCCTGCCCCACCACACAACGCCTGCTCCACCACACAACGCCTGCTCCACCACACAACGCCTACTCCTCCACACAACGCCTGCTCCACTACACAACGCCTGCTCCACCACACAACGCCTGCTCCACCACACAACGCCTGCCCCCCCACACAACGCCTGCTCCACCACACAACGCCTGCTCCACCACACAACGCCTGCCCCTCCACACAACGCCTGCTCCACCACACAACGCCTGCTCCACCACACAACGCCTGCCCCTCCACACAACGCCTGCGCCACCACACAACGCCTGCCCCTCCACGCAACGCCTGCCCCTCCTCCACAGAATGCCTACTCCTCCACATTACGCCTGCTCCACCACACAACGCCTGCTCCAAAACACAACGACTGCTCCACCACACAACGCCTGCCCCTCCACACAACGCCTGCCCCTCCACACAACGCCTGCCCCTCCACACAACGCCTGCCCCTCAACACAACGCCTGCTCCACCACACAACGCCTGCTCCACCACACAACGCCTGCACCTCCACACAACACCTGCGCCACCACACAACGCCTGCCCCTCCACACAACGCCTGCCCCTCCACGCAACGCCTGCCCCTTCACGTTACGCCTGCTCCACCACACAACGCCTGTCTCTCCACGCAACCCCTACCCCTCCACACAGCGCCTGCCCCTCCTCCACAGAATGCCTACTCCTCCACGTTACGCCTGCTCCACCACACAACGCCTGCCCCTCCACACAACGCCTGCCCCTCCACACAGCGCCTGCCCCTCCTCCACAGAATGCCTACTCCTTCACGTTACGCCTGCTCCACCACACAACGCCTGCCCCTCCACACAACGCCTGCGCCACCACACAATGCCTGCCCCTCCACACGCCTGCCCCTCCACGCAACGCCTGCCCCTCCACACAGCGCCTGCCCCTCCTCCACAGAATGCCTACTCCTCCACGTTACGCCTGCTCCACCACACAACGCCTGCTCCAAAACACAACGCCTGCTCCACCACACATCGCCTGCTCCACCACACAACGCCTGCCCCTCCACACAACGCCTGCTCCACCACACAACGCCTGCCCCTCCACACAACGCCTGCCCCTCCACACAACGCCTGCTCCACCACACAACGCCTGCTCCACCACACAACGCCTGCCCCTTCACACAACGCCTGCCCCACCACACAACGCCTGCCCCTCCACACAATGCCTGCCCCTCCACACAACGCCTGCTCCACCACACAACGCCTGCTCCATGACACAACGCCTGCCCCTCCACACAACGCCTGCCCCTCCACACAATGCCTGCCCCTCCACACAACGCCTGCTCCACCACACAACGCCTGCTCCACCACACAACGCCTGCCCCTCCACACAACGCCTGCCCCACCACACAACGCCTGCTCCACCACACAACGCCTGCTCCACCACACAACGCCTGCCCCCCCACACAACGCCTGCTCCACCACACAACGCCTGCTCCACCACACAACGCCTGCCCCTCCACACAACGCCTGCTCCACCACACAACGCCTGCTCCACCACACAACGCCTGCCCCTCCACACAACGCCTGCGCCACCACACAACGCCTGCCCCTCCACGCAACGCCTGCCCCTCCTCCACAGAATGCCTACTCCTCCACGTTACGCCTGCTCCACCACACAACGCCTGCTCCAAAACACAACGCCTGCTCCACCACACAACGCCTGCTCCACCACACAACGCCTGCTCCTCCACACAACGCCTGCTCCTCCACACAACGCCTGCTCCACCACACAACGCCTGCTCCACCACACAACGCCTGCCCCTCCACACAACGCCTGCCCCTCCACACAACGCCTGCTCCACCACACAACGCCTGCTCCACCACACAACGCCTGCCCCTTCACACAACGCCTGCCCCACCACACAACGCCTGCCCCTCCACACAATGCCTGCCCCTCCACACAACGCCTGCTCCACCACACAACGCCTGCTCCATGACACAACGCCTGCCCCTCCACACAACGCCTGCCCCTCCACACAATGCCTGCCCCTCCACACAACGCCTGCTCCACCACACAACGCCTGCTCCACCACACAACGCCTGCCCCTCCACACAACGCCTGTTCCACCACACAACGCCTGCTCCACCACACAACGCCTGCTCCACCACACAACGCCTACTCCTCCACACAACGCCTGATCCACCACACAACGCCTGCTCCACCACACAACGCCTGCTCCACCACACAACGCCTGCCCCCCCCACACAACGCCTGCTCCACCACACAACGCCTGCTCCACCACACAACGCCTGCCCCTCCACACAACGCCTGCTCCACCACACAACGCCTGCTCCACCACACAACGCCTGCCCCTCCACACAACGCCTGCGCCACCACACAACGCCTGCCCCTCCACGCAACGCCTGCCCCTCCTCCACAGAATGCCTACTCCTCCACGTTACACCTGCTCCACCACACAACGCCTGCTCCAAAACACAACGCCTGCTCCACCACACAACGCCTGCTCCACCACACAACGCCTGCTCCTCCACACAACGCCTGCTCCTCCACACAACGCCTGCTCCACCACACAACGCCTGCCCCTCCACACAACGCCTGCCCCTCCACACAACGCCTGCCCCTCCACACAACGCCTGCCCCTCAACACAACGCCTGCTCCACCACACAACGCCTGCTCCACCACACAACGCCTGCCCCACCACACAACGCCTGCTCCACCACACAACGCCTGCCCCTCCACACAACGCCTGCTCCACCACACAACGCCTGCTCCACCACACAACGCCTGCTCCACCACACAACGCCTGCCCCTCCACACAACGCCTGCCCCTCCACACAACGCCTGCTCCTCCACACAACGCCTGCTCCTCCACACAACGCCTGCCCCCCCACACAACGCCAGCCCCTCCACACAACGCCTGCCCCTACACACAACGCCTGCTCCACCACAGAACGCCTGCTCCACCACACAACGCTTCCTCCTGCACAGAACGCCTGTCCCTCCACACAACGCCTGCCCCTCCACACAACGCCTGCCCCTCCTCCACAGAATGTCTACTCCTCCACACAAAGCCTGCCCCTCCACACGCCTGCCCCTCCACACAACGTCTACTCCTCCACACTATTACTACTCCTCCACACAACGCCTGCTCCACCACAGAACGCTTACTCCTGCACAGAACGTCTACTCCTCCACGCTATTACTACTCCTGCACAGAACGCCTGCCCCTCCACACAACGCCTGCCCCTCCACGCAACGCCTGCTCCACCACACAACGCCTGCCCCTCCACACGCCTGCCCCTCCACACAACGTCTACTCCTCCACGCTATTACTACTCCTCCACACAACGCCTGCTCCACCACAGAACGCTTACTCCTGCACAGAACGCCTACTCCTCCATGCTATTACTACTCCTCCACACAACGCCTGCCCCTCCACGCAACGCCTGCTCCACCACACAACGCCTGCCCCTCCACACGCCTGCCCCTCCACACAACGTCTACTCCTCCACACTATTACTACTCCTCCACACAACGCCTGCTCCACCACAGAACGCTTACTCCTGCACAGAACGCCTACTCCTCCACGCTATTACTACTCCTGCACAGAACGCCTGCCCCTCCACACAACGCCTGCCCCTCATCGCAACGCCTGCTCCACCACACATCGCCTGCCCCTCCACACGCCTGCCCCTCCACACAACGTCTACTCCTCCACGCTATTACTAGTCCTCCACACAACGCCTGCTCCACCACAGAACGCTTACTCCTGCACAGAACGCCTACTCCTCCACGCTATTACTACTCCTGCACAGAACGCCTGCCCCTCCACACAACGCCTGCCCCTCCACGCAACGCCTGCTCCACCACACAACGCCTGCCCCTCCACACGCCTGCCCCTCCACACAACGTCTACTCCTCCACACTATTACTACTCCTCCACACAACGCCTGCTCCACCACAGAACGCTTACTCCTGCACAGAACGCCTACTCCTCCACGCTATTACTACTCCTGCACAGAACGCCTGCCCCTCCACGCAACGCCTGCTCCACCACAGAACACCTACTCCTCCACACGCCTGCCCCTCCACACAACGTCTACTCCTCCACACTATTACTACTCCTCCACACAACGCCTGCTCCACCACAGAACGCTTACTCCTGCACAGAACGCCTACTCCTCCATGCTATTACTACTCCTCCACACAACGCCTGCCCCTCCACGCAACGCCTGCTCCACCACACAACGCCTGCCCCTCCACACGCCTGCCCCTCCACACAACGTCTACTCCTCCACGCTATTACTAGTCCTCCACACAACGCCTGCTCCACCACAGAACGCTTACTCCTGCACAGAACGCCTACTCCTCCACGCTATTACTACTCCTGCACAGAACGCCTGCCCCTCCACACAACGCCTGCCCCTCCACGCAACGCCTGCTCCACCACACAACGCCTGCCCCTCCACACGCCTGCCCCTCCACACAACGTCTACTCCTCCACGCTATTACTACTCCTCCACACAACGCCTGCTCCACCACAGAACGCTTACTCCTGCACAGAACGCCTACTCCTCCATGCTATTACTACTCCTGCACAGAACGCCTGCCCCTCCACGCAACGCCTGCTCCACCACAGAACGCTTACTCCTGCACAGAACGCCTACTCCTCCATGCTATTACTACTCCCCCACAGAACGCCTGCCCCTCCACGCAACGCCTGCTCCACCACGCTACGCCTGCTTCTCCACTCTACTATTACTCCTCCACAGAAGCCTACTCCCCCACACAACGCCTACTCCTCCACACTATTACTACTCCTCCACACAACGCCTGCTCCACCACAGAACGCTTACTCCTGCACAGAACGTCTACTCCTCCACGCTATTACTACTCCTGCACAGAACGCCTGCCCCTCCACACAACGCCTGCCCCTCCACGCAACGCCTGCTCCACCACACGACGCCTGCCCCTCCACACGCCTGCCCCTCCACACAACGTCTACTCCTCCACGCTATTACTACTCCTCCACACAACGCCTGCTCCACCACAGAACGCTTACTCCTGCACAGAACGCCTACTCCTCCATGCTATTACTACTCCCCCACAGAACGCCTGCCCCTCCACACAACGCCTGCCCCTCCACGCTACGCCTGCTTCTCCACGCTACTATTACTCCTCCACAGAAGCCTACTCCCCCACACAACGCCTGCTCCTCCACGCTATTACTACTCCTCCACAGAACATCTATTACAAGTTTTCCCCTGTAACTGAGGCATCTATAAGAGCCTAAGGCCGCAGTCACACGATACGCCTGACGCGTGCGTCCTACGTCTTTTTGACGGACGCATCCAGTTCTTTTTCTATGGTTATTAATGGCTTTTCTTTGTTGCAGTTTCGTCCTTGCGTTTCTATGCGCTTCGTGCACGTCTATTTGCGTCCAGTTGCGTTTTTCATATTGTTGATGGACGCATGCGTCTGGCGTGTTGTCAGTGAACGTTGTTTAGCTCAATGTGCGTTTGACGGATGCGCCTGACGTTCAGTATCGGTTCTGTCTGCTTCTTCATGATGTTTTTCCCGCTGTTTACATTTTTGCAAAGTTGGCATTTCATTTCCTGTGGTATTTGTGTCAGGGTGCACTTGCCAGTATGGCATCTGGTGGTCGCTCGGATCTTGATGCCTCACATGTCATTTCTCTGGTAAGTTTTTTTTTTCAGTTTCTGTTTCTCTAATTCTTTATTTAACTTGTCCTTTTTTTTTTTTTTCCTTCTTTGACGATATTTTTTGCTGCATATACTTTTCTGGTTGTGGTGGCTTTCTTTTTCCTGTCATGGTTTTTGTAAAACTTTTTTTTTTTTTGTTTTTTTTGGGGTTCTTTTTTAAAAATAAAAATGTGTCGTTCTTTTTCACTTTGCATTTTTTATTTTTGCCTAAATGCTGTATGCATTGTCCTTTAAAATCCTTTTATGTGACTTTGCTGAGGAGATTTCTTTTTTCTTTAATAATTTTTTTGTCAAATTTGTTTATAACATTTAAAATATGCTTTCTAACACGGCGGCCTGGCAGTGTATATACACGTGTGCATTCAGATGATGCGCTGTGTTATGTTGTGTTGTGCATTTTTGACACAATGGGGGTCATTTACTAAGGGCCCGATTTGCGTTTTCCCAACGTGTTTCAAGAATATTTCTGATTCGCGCTGATTTTCCCTGTATTGCCCTGGGTTTTTTTGCACACGCGATCGGATTGTGGTGCATTTGCGCTGGCATGCGCGCGACGGAAATCGGGGGGCGTGGCTGAATGAAAACCCGACGTATTTGGAAAAACAGCCGCATTTAAAAATAGAAAATCTGTTGCAGAGCTTGCGCTTACCTTCACTCAGCCGGCCTTGGTGTATTGAAGTGCGTTCCGATGCTTTTCAGCGCAGCAGCGCCACCTGGTGGACGTCGGAGGAACTACCTTAATAAATCCCGGCCGGACCAGAATCCAGCGCAGAGAACGCCCCGCTGGATCGCAAATGGGCCGGGTAAGTAAATCTGCCCCAATGTATACTTAGCATGTGATCGATGCTCAAGTCAATGGAATGCGTTCAAAACGCAACGCACCACACTACGCAATGCATTGTCTGAATGCGCCCTCACAATCCCTAGCATGGTGTGCACATTGCGGGGGAGAGGAGGAGGAGGTGAGTGCTGCTCAGCCCTGCCCCTCTCTATAGGTATATATGTTTCAAAGTGACATTTGCCGCGTAAATATCGCACATGTCCAATCTTTTCACGGGGTACGAAGCACAACGTGTGCTGCACAGTACTGCTACCGTTGGAAGTCTTGATGCCATTTGAATGTATGCTGAACATTTATTGGCCGTATATACGCCCCTATTATTTTTTAGTAAATGTAGCATAGGGCCATGGACACACATTCCGCTCTCCGTCCGTTCATAGTGAAACGCTTGCACACAGGGTGCCGGCCTTGGCCCCGAATTTTTAAAAAATCTCCATTGTTAATCATGAAATTGGACTATTGGTCACATGGTATTCCAGGGAAATGCATGTCTATTTTGAACTTTGACCGCCCCCTGTGCACTAGCGTAGCGTTATTAACGGACGGTTAGCGGAATGTGTGAACACGTCCTAAGGCAGTGTGCATGTAGCTACATACTCCATGGTGAGAGAAGGCTATATACCGTATATGCTTGTGTATATGCCTACTTTTAACATGCACAAAAAATCTAAAATAGCTCTTCTTGGCTTATCCTATAGACATTTTTTTTTAAATTTAATGAAAAAAACCATCCATTGTCCCCGATGTTGATTGCGGCTTATGATCCCCGTTGCGGCTCCATGTGTTTCATTCTCTATCTTCTCTCTTCTGTAGCTGCCATAGTTGCGTCCATGCAATCTGATGGCCGTTGCACACTATGATGCAGCGCTGATGAGGTCATCAGTGTCAACAGGGCCGCATTGTATTGTGCTACGGCCTGCAGATTGCATGGACAAAACTATGGCAGCTAGAGAAGAGAGAAGAATCCGCCGGGAGCCGCGACATGGATTGGGCTCAACAGAGAGTGAATATAAATTTTTGTGTTATGTCTGGTTTAAAAAATAGGGGGGGGCAGGCTGTATACTACATGGGGGCTTCCTGTATACTGTATGTGGCTGGCTGTATACTACACCCTGGGCTTACACTTGAGTCAATAGATTAACGCAGTTTTTGTGGTTTAAATTACTGGTCACGGCTTAGATTTGGATCCCTTTATACTCTATTTTTTTAATTGTTTTTAGGTTTAAAATTTTTACTTTGCAATTTACAAATACAAAAATTAAAACAAATGCTCAAATACAATTAATACCGTTTTTTTTTTTTTTCTTTGGTCAAAGTTTATTGTAAAATTTTTAAACAAAATTGTCCATAAAAGATACATTAGAAATAACACAATGAAAAGCAAGAAGAGGTTTGACATAAATCAAAATTAACAAATTCAAAATTTATAGTTTTTATTTACAACATTAAAACACTTTGCAGCGACAAATAAAGACAAATTGGGGGTCATTTACTAAGGGCCCGATTCACGTTTTCCCGACGTGTTACCCGAATATTTCCGATTTGCGCCGATTGTACCTGAATTGCCCCGGGTTTTTGGCGCACGCGATCGGAATTTGGCGCATCGGCGCCGGTATGCACGCGACGGAAATCGGGGGGCGTGGCCGAACGAAAACCCGACGTATTCGGAAAAACCGCCGCATTTAAAAAAAAAATTGTGTCGCGAAAATTTCACTCACCTTCATCCTGGATAGGCCGGTGTATTTCGAGGCATTCCAGCGAACTTCAGCGCAGCAGCGCCACCTGGTGGACGTCGAAGGAACTGCTTTGATGAATCCCGGCCGGACCCGAATCCAGTGCAGAGAACGCGCCGCTGGATCGCGAACGGACCGGGTAAGTAAATCTGCCCCATTGTGTGCTCATACATAGGTGAAGGAAAGACCAATGCTATGGGACTTACAACACAAACATTATGCCAGCAAAAGCAAAAGAAGTCAGGCATGGATTCAAATATGCAAGGAATTAACCAGCGATTGGGAGGAGATGGAACCACGTGATCGGTGGAAAATGGGGAAGTGCAACAAATTTTTGCATTAATTTTTGTGTTATTTTCAAATTTACTAACAAAACTTAATTATCATTTAAAACAGAAGAGCAGGATCGCACTAGGTGGCGGTCATGTAGGGATCGCTTCAGACGAGAAGTTGCAATAAATGAAAAGAGTGGCTCCTCCCCGTCTCATAAAAGGCCATATCAACATTTTGAGGAATTACTTTTTCTCTTACCAACTCGTACTCTTCGGCCGTAAGCTTATTTTTAAAATAAGATCATTTTGTATTCATGTATTGAAAAATGTTAAGTCATTTTCTTAGCACAAAAATCAAAAATATTTTTGTATAAAAAAAAAAAAAATAAGTATACTCGTCAAAGCTTGATGCTCGTTCTAGTATTGGCATACTGTGAATGGCTCGGTGCTTGGACGAGTATTTCCCCTGCTTGAGATTTAACTGTTAATTATGGAAACACAGAGAAGAAAAGTAAAGAATACAATGAAATCATTGAATACAGGATCATTGAAGTGAAGAACACAGATTACAACACATTGCAGATGTTACAAACATCTGCTAATTTGTCGGTATACACGCGTGCCATATTATGTGTGAAGAACACTCTGCTGTTGTCGGGCAACATCTGCAATGTGTTCTTCACACATATTGGGGCAGATTTACTTACCCGGCCCATTCACGATCCAGCGGCGCGTTCTCTGCTCTGGATTCGGGTCCGGCCGGGATTTATGAAGGTAGTTCCTCCGCCGTCCACCAGGTGGCGCTGCTGCGCTGAAAGTCATCTCATCGCGCCGGAATGCACCTCCTCGGACCAGGTGAAGGTAAGCGCTCCCCAAGCGACACTTTTTCGGTTTTTAAATGCGGCGGTTTTTCCGAATACGTCGGGTTTTCGTTCAGCCACGCCCCCGATTTCCGTCGCGCGCATGCCGGCGCCGATGCGCCACAATCCGATCGCGTGCGCCACAATCCCGGGGCAATTCAGGTACAATCGGCGCAAATCGGAAATATTCGGGTAACACGTCGGGAAAACGCGAATCGGGCCCTTAGTAAATGACCCCCATTGTTCTTCATATCCTATTGTGAAGAACACCATTTGGCACGCGTGTCTTTGGATAAGTTAGCAGATGTAGGGAACATCTGCAATGTGTTCTTCATTAGTGTTCTTTCAATGTGTTGTTTCAGTTCAAAATGCTCGAGTCTCACATTGACTTCAATGTTGTTTGTTATTCGATACGAGCACTCGAGCATTTTATTGCTTCATCATCTCAAGTTTAAATATTAAAAAAAAAAAAAAAATTATTTTCAATTTGGAATGTACAATGAAATTACTGCATCTTAATATGAAATTTTACAGTACAATAAGACAAAATTAAAATTTTTTATAAACCCCAAAAAAATCTTAGGACTCAAGGAAACATTTCCAAAAATCTAAGAGGACAAGCACACGAACATCTGGATACAGATGACCAGACAATGGAGCAGAGGCACACATCTTTGCTTGAAGATGCACATGGAACGTGGAAATTGACGACTCTCCACCAGAACCACCAGCCATCAACACCAGGCAAACTCGAAGAAGGGCAGCACGTGTGCAGTCCGATCCAATAACTGCTATTGAACATGAGGCGGTAAACATGATGCGTCGTGCAGGGTCACAAGACATGTATGATGGGTTGGGTGTTGTAGTAGCGGGCCAATGCAGACGCTTCCCTGCTGGGAAACGCAATTTATTTATTGCTTATGTCATGACTGTGGTGGAACTGTTTGACAATTGTGATTTTTTGCCTAGTATTGATGTTTTGGTCAACAATTTAAAAGACTTATTGGGGCAGATTTACTTACCCGGCCCATTCGCGATCCAGCGGCGCGTTCTCTGCACAGGATTCGGGTCTGGCCGGGATTTATGAAGGTAGTTCCTCCGCCGTCCACCAGGTGGCGCTGCTGCGCTGAAAGTCATCTCATCGCGCCGGAATGCACCACCTCGGACCAGGTGAAGGTAAGCGCTCCCCAAGCGACACTTTTTCGGTTTTTAAATGTGGCGGTTTTTCCGAATCCGTCGGGTTTTCGTTCGGCCACGCCCACCGATTTCCGTCGCGCGCATGCTGGCGCCGATGCGCCACAATCCAATCGCGTGCGCCACAATCCCGGGGCAATTCAGGTACAATCGGTGCAAATCGGAAATATTCGGGTAACACGTCGGGAAAACGCGAATCGGGCCCTTAGTAAATGACCCCCTTAATGTGTCCAAAAACAACAACTACACAACCATTCGAAACTAGTCCAACTACTAGTCTTGTAGCATCACCTCCAAAAAAACAAACATGTACCCAAACTGAAAATCCACAAACTCATGCATTGCCAAGCACATCATATCCCGAGGATCCAAATAGTTCCTATCTTCCAATGCTGCTTTCCGATTCGAGCCCATGGAGGCAGCAAAGGCTACATGAAGATTTGCAGACAGTAACTGCATTGCCAGCCTCAACATTTTCCTTTTCTGCGTCACATTGTCCAACCCAACCCCATGACCTAACACGACGCAATTAGCAGTCTTTATTGGTACAGTTTCCGTTTAACTGTTTGTTAACCAAGTTTACCGTTTTTATAGTCAAGGCATTATAACACAGGCAGATGTTGCTCAACCAGTCAATTTATAATGCAACCCAAGTGAAAAGGGGGTCAGCCTCTGCCCATGCACATATGCATTTATATAGAGACACATGCAGATCCCTGTAAGCACATATGCCATTTGTCAAAGTGCGGCCACCTTGCGCTTGTGTTGCATTAAAAACTGCCTACAAGCAGAACATGTGTCAGCGGCTTTATCGGTCCAGTCCTAATGAAATGCTGGTGCACAGGGGGCGGACCTTTGTCAATACTTACAAGCCTTTCCATGCAAATGCATGTGATCAATATGGCATTTGCAGAAGTGTACCTCAAAATGCATTTTTTTTTAAGGGAAAGGACCGTCCCCTGTGCGCTAGTGTTGCATTATGAACGGACAGATACCGGAACGTGTGACCACGGCCTTACTTGCTGGGTTTAAGCATAATCCAATTTTGTGCAATGATGTTTTTCTTGTTTCTTTTTTTTAATTTATTAAAAATTTTCAAAGAGATCCAATGGATCATATTGTGTTTGAAATCTTAAACACATTTTGTTTTTTTTTTCAAAATTTTGTTTTAAAAATATAGCCGTTTGGAAAAAAAAATGCCAAAGCAACATAATGGGGCAGATTTACTTACCCGGCCCATTCGCGATCCAGCGGCGCTTTCTCTGCTCTGGATTCGGGTCCGGCCGGGATTTAATAAGGTAGTTCCTCCGCCGTCCACCAGGTGGCGCTGCTGCGCTGAAAGTCATCTCATCGCGCCGGAATGCACCACCTCGGACCAGGTGAAGGTAAGAGCTCCCCAAGCGACACTTTTTCGGTTTTTAAATGCGGCGGTTTTTCCGAATACGTCGGGTTTTCGTTCGGCCACACCCACCAATTTCCGTCGCGCGCATGCCGGCGCCGATGCGCCACAATCCGATCGCGTGCGCCACAATCCCGGGGCAATTCAGGTACAATTGGCGCAAATCGGAAATATTCGGGTAACACGTCGGGAAAACGCGAATCGGCCCTTAGTAAATGACCCCCAATGTTGTTTAGAGGTTATTTTTTCGGTGCATTATAATAAAAAGTAAAAAAAAATGTACAGTTCTTTTTTTAGTCATTGAACATTGTTAAACCACAAAAGACAAAAATCAAGAAAATTATGATTTTATTACAACAAAAACTATAATGACATGCAGATACAGTAAATGGAAAACAAAAAAAAAAATTCAATGCTATCATACTGCCAAGCAACTGCCCCGTGCTCACTATTGAAACATTTGAGAAATTCATCTCTTGTGCGCCATCCTGATAAAGCACGGCAATTGCAATGCTCTATTGTGTTTGCAATGCTGACATCATTACCCACGTCCAGCAGTGCATGTGGAGACCTACCAATCCGAGTGAAATTATGCAGCACACAGCGCGCCTTCACAACAGTGTCAACATTTTCAACACTTAGGCATATAGCAGTTTTAAGTAACCGCCATTGCCCACATACGATGCCAAAAGCGCACTCCACAGTCTTGCGGGCTCGTGCCAAACGTGCATTATAAATCCTTTTCATGTTTGTCAAACCCCGCTTGCAGTATGGTCTCAATAAATGAGTGCCGAGACCAAATGCCTCGTCGGCCACAAAGACATGCGGGAGAATTGTGGAGGTTCCAGTAAGTGCTTTGGCCGGAGGAATATTAAGATGGTTTTTAAGAAGCTCTCTTGCCATTGCACTGGTTTCTAGTATTCTTGAATCGTTTGTGCTGCCATACCAACCAGTTTCTATGGCAATAAAGTTACTGTCACTGTCCGCAATGGCAAGTAAGACAATTGAAAAAATTTTTTTGTAATTGAAAAAAACAGTCCCTGAATGAGGTGGCTGTATCACTCGGATATGCTTCCCATCAATAGCTCCAACACAATTTGGGAAATCCGTCTTTTCCTCAAAACCTTGCGATATGGCTTGCCAATAGTTTATGGTGGGAAAAGGCATGCAGCGAGGCTGCAAAGTAGCCCATATCACAGTGCAAGTATGCGGGAGTATCCTGCACAATGTACTATTCCCAATGAGAAACTGATGCTGCATGGAGTGATAGCTCCCCCCTGTGGCCAGGAACCTTTACTGAAAGAAAGAAAAAAAGATAGCACTGTGGTGTAATAATTTCTTTTTAACAAATAAAAATAAAACAAAAAACAAACCTTAACGTTACAAGTAGACGACGTTCAGGACATATTGCTTGCCTCATCACAGTTGATTGGAACGTTATTTGCAGCTTAATAAGGCCAAGCAAAAAGTCATACTGCTCAATACTTAAACGGCAATATTCCTGAAATTTAGTAGGATACCTATGAGACAAAGAAGAGAGAACTATTTTAAAAAAACGTAAACAATTAAGTAGTTAATAAAATGCACACATACATAAAACCAATACAATTTGGAAAATAAACATGTTTTACAATTAAATATTTTAAACAAAATATGGGGTACGAAAATTTAAGACACACAAAAATGTTGTTTAAAAATTAAGAAAAAAAGGATAATTGCCCAACGACAGACACAATTAAAAACATGGATCCCCAATGTGTGCACGGGTCCTCTTCTGTATTGCCCGTGTCCCCTCCTCTGTCTCCGCCGCCATAGACGCGTCCATGTTATCTGCCAGCCGTCACATAATATGACTAGTAATCTGCGGCATCATAGTATGTGCCTGTCTGCATCTATGCCACTGGATACAGAAGACCTAAAAAATAGGAGGAAGAGCAGCCACGTCCACCTCATGGAGCCACGCAGAGCATCGGGCCTGCCAAAGGGGTGAGTATATAATGTAACATCATAAATAAAGGACTGACCTGCCTGTATACTTCTGTTGCCTTGTTGGCTATATACTGAAGTGGTGCTGTGACCAATGCATTTCCCACCCACACCTTAGACTTTAGTCAATAGGGTTGTCCATTTTGTTGACAAATAGCTTAGACGCTGGTCCACAGATATACGGGAAATGACAAAACCAGGATAATGTAAGAAACATTTTAAAGATATATATATATACACCTGCGTAATTCAACAAACAATTGGACAAACTGTCCGTGGCTATCCCGTCCTGGCAACAAAGGATGAACCCATAATCGTCGTCTCAAATGCCGCTGACTTTGTTCCTTTAAAAGAATATTTAAAAATAACTTCCAAAGCAGTGCAAGAAAAATATTAATCAAAGTGTAAAAGTAAAAGAAAAATACCTTTTCCAATCGGCCAAGACGGCGACGACGCGCTGCAAGTCCAAGAATAATTGCACCACATCCCATGATAATATCTCTGCTCGGCCCAGTATATGGCTCCATCATTAGACACCACCATCAAACACCAACACCAAAAAAAACCGGACCTGCGTTTGCACTTAAATATTGCTACACAGGTGTCCATGGTTTGCAATCGGGGGTTGGCAATGCAAACGCAAGAAAAACGCATGCGTCACAGTAACGTCATGCGCTCTTGAAGCATGCGTCGAACGCACGAGCCAAATGTGCGCCTTGCAATGCACGCGTCAGGCGCATCGTGTGACCGCGGCCTAAGTTAAAGGGGAAACCACCACCTGTCACTGGGGACAGGTGATCAGATCTGTACTAGGTCTAATTAGACCCAGCAGCTCTGATTAACCACGCCGCTCTTCTATGCCACGCCGCTCTTCTATGCATCGCGCTCATTCAGCGCGATGCGGGGAGGATCGGAGAAGGGAGAAGCGGTAACGAACCGCATCTCCCTTCTCCCTAGGGTCTCCGGGTGTCGGAGGCACCCGGAGACCAGGTCCTGCTCCCGTGATTGCAGACTCCGGACCTGCACCCGCTGACGTCTAAAGTCAGCGGGCGAGCAGAAAGGAGTTAACAACTTATAAGATGTGTTTTAGGATTTCGTTTTTTACAGTATTCATTGTGTGGGTAAAATGAATACATCTTGTTGATCAGTATGAGTATAGTGACACCAAACTTTTGCTAAAAAAAAATCATGACATTTAGGATCGTGGGAAAGCTGGGGTGCGTGCTGGCTGCCATTGATAAACACATTACAAGGAGCTTTGTGAACTGTCTAGACAGGACTAATCTACCTGAGCTGGAGGACTCATACACAGCAGCTGGTGGCTGGTGCAGCGATTGATTGCTTCTGCCTCTCAGGAATAACACAGTGATGACATCATTCTCTGGTGCAGCGCATAACTAATCTGAGAGGAGAAGCGCCGAGCCAGCCAAAGGAGCGACAGAGCTTCATTATCATCATTTTATAATAGTTTTTTCAGCAAAAGCACTCAGCACAGGGCTCATGTCACGGGTGCTCCCGCGAATCACGTCTCGGGTCGCAGGCTCACCCATGCCCCTCTCCATGCTCTAGCACTCCAGCGCTCTCACCTGTCCTCGTTCCTGCTCTGGCTGTCAGTAGTGCGCACCCCCGCCTCCTAGGGCTCGCGTGTGCCGGCTCCCAAAGATTTAAAGGGCAGGCGCACCATTGTTTGGTACTGGCCATTCCTGGCCAATTCCTTATAAGCCAGCTCTTGTTATCTATGCCAAGTGCCTATTCTGCGATTTCTCAACCTCCTGCTTGTCCCCGACCATGGTTTTGCCTTACGATCCTGTACTTCGCCTTGACCGCCACCGCGGACAAAGTCGCGCCAGTGGAGCGACTTGGTGGTACCACGCCGCAACAAGTCCAACCCGCTTTGCGGCGGTCTCTGGTGAGAACCAGGTACCACTTAGACTCCGCTCCCAGGTGTCGGCTTACGTCTTCGTCCGCGGTCGTCCAGTGGGTCCACTACTCCTGGTTCCTGACAGATTAAACAAGATATGTTTCTGCATCAGTGTCGCTACATCATTCTCAAGGTGTGTTTGTATCATAATGCATAAAACCGAATGGTTGGTTTCCTTTCAACTCTACAAGCGACTTGTAGCCGGTAAGAAGCGTCGATCCAGGCCACGCCCTATTCCTCAGCCCTGAACCAAACGTTTTGTGAATGTATCAATGTGTTTTAAAATTTGTGTGTACTGTTATTCGAGCACGGAAAATGTATTCATGACACTAAAACACTGTATGAACAACAACTTAAAAAAGTTATGGATTTTTGAAGGTGGGGAGTGAATACTAGAAAGGCCAAAACGAAAAAAAAAACTGCGTCATTAAGGGCTCAGTGTTATATTATTACTGGTTACAGAGACTTATAATTGAGCCCCAGAGGCGGCTCCTAGAGGGAGGCCATTACCTTGTATTTTAATTAACCTCATTAGAAAACTGAAAAATCTAAGCCGCCTATAAATTGTCCCTGGGTGTCGTCTCTCTGTGCTGCTGCGGAGGCTGCAGCATATTGTGGCGTCCGTGCGGTAGGTGTCTCCATAATCTGATGGTTTTATATTCAGCTCAAGCTTTAGTAAACACACTTTTAAGTTTTTGTGATTTAGGAATCTAGATTTCCTGCAAATCAAACCTGTCTCTGAGAGCTGATAGAAAGCAGATTATGGAACGACCGGGGGAGATAAGTGGGATCCTATTACATCCCCATAATAACTCAAAGGAAATCTACCATCAAAATCCTCCGAGCTGCAGCTTCACTGGCTGTTACACTGTGCAGGAGCACTTCACCCTCACACTGTGTGAGATTACAGCAGAAGTGGGAGAGGAAGGGCTAAAGAAGCAGGGGGAGGGCGACAGTGTAAAAGCCTGTAAAGTGACAGCACGGAGGGGCTCTGGTAATGCCCCCACAAACTCTCCGGGCTCATTAGCATAATTTTAGAATTAAAGAGGCCATGGATAACACATGTAAGAAGATACCACAGTCCCGGTGCCTGGGTCTATGAGTAATGACCTTGATCTGATGGTAGATTTCCTATCCAATAGAAATCCCAGGCAATGTTACTCCATGGCCTTACAGGTCGCTGTTCTATAAAACGGCTCACACGTCTGATCTCTGTGCCCTCTCCGCTCTCATCTATGTCATCTATTTCCTACTAGTAAAAGAAGGATAACATAGTACAGGTCACATGTAATCCTGTGCACCCCTCTGCTCAGGGCACTGACCTGCTCTTATTTCCAAAGATTGTGGAGAAGGTGAGTTACCTTTCCAAATAACAGTAGTCCAAAGGCTTAACCAAATAAGTTTTTGATACATTTTGTTATCTTGAATAACACTAGATTTATTGGTGCACTTATCAAGTCAGGGTGCAGGTCGTGTGTTAGTGCAGTAAGCTGATCAGAGCCATCGGATGTAGACAGCCAGGAGCAGATAATGTACAGGGGAGATAAGGTCCGGTCAGTGTCAGCTGCCACAGAGGTCTGCCGAGGACTTTCACCTCTCCCAATGCAGCCCAGAATGTTTACTCCTCAGAAAGTGTCGCTAGTGTATTTTATAAAGCATTTAAATAAAGGCAAGTAAATAAAAGTCACTCACTCCGGAGGATGTTTCCTCTCATGCCTTAGGATCGCACTTTGTAGTTTCCTCTTCACATCAATAAACAAAAGGTCAATTGTTGAAGTTACTCAGATGCCACTCACCTGAGCTATGTGCTGGCAGATAGAGGTGTCCCTCTAATACTGGAGTGATTGTCCTCTGTGTCCACGCACAGGACCAGCAGTCTCCCGATATACACAATTCTCTGACAAAGTTGGACATGGGTGCAGGAGCTGCTCCAAATCCTCCAGTTGATGGTGACTACTTTCGACCCCTTCCTGCTGCAGCTTTCTTCAATGTTGGTTTTTGGTTTCTTACTCCCGCCCCGGCCTTAGGTTTTCCTGTGACCAGGACTTGTTTTTTTGCAGAGGAACTTGTATGCTGGAATGATAGGACACTAAAAAACAAACACGGATCGTCATCTTCTTAAAGGTTTGTGCTTCAGTGACGCTCAGTCTTTAGTTCTGAACATTTCAGTGATTACACTATTTTTGCTATTTTTTAGGTCCCAGTTACCTCGGTCGGACCCCTCGTCGGTCCATGAGAGCAATGGAGCAGACGGCTGCGCATGACAATGGAGTCGGCGGAAATTGCCGAGCGCGGCGCTCCCCGATTTCCGTCAGCTCCACAGAGATGAATGGAGCGGAATGATCATGCACGGCCGTCTGCTCCATTCCTCTCCCGGAAGGACAGGTACTGAGGTACGGGGAACTTTATTAGAACCCTCGTTTTCGTGATCTGTGGGGGTCTCAACACTGAGACCCCCACCGATCAGCAGGTTAGGCCCTATCCTATGGATAGGGCCATACTTGAATTTGTGGGAAAACCCCTTTTCTCCTCCGGTTCTTCAACAGGTGCCCACACGTTGTCCATGTTCAGCAGACGTGTGCAGACCTTACCTTTGTTTGGTATTTGTTGATGACGATCTTTCTTCTTTTACAGTATGATGAACAATGGAGAACATTTCGTACTTCAGTGAGTTATACATTCTGCCCTTCGCCTCTAGGCCCCAGGACAAGCCGTTCCTCTTCAGTCTATTCCTCTTTATCTACTCGTCGGGAGTCTTGGTGAATGTGGTCAGTATTGCGGTGATCTACCTGGACTCCCGCTTACATACTCCCATGTACCTATTCCTGTGTCTGCTCTCTATTGTAGACATCTGCTATACATCAGCCGTCACCCCCGGCCTCCTGGACATGCTGCTCTCCGGGCTTTATAAAGTATCGCTGCAGCAATGCTTCACACAAATCTTCTTCTTTATAGCGGCATCGGCATCGGAGGATATCCTGCTGTGCATCATGGCCTACGACCGATACGTCGCCATCTGTAGACCTTTACATTACAACCAAATCCTAAGCAGGAAGAACTGTTTCCTGATAACCATCGCCCTCTGGATATGCGGCTGCCTGAATTCTGCCTTGTTCACCATGACCGTCTCACACATGTCCTTCTGCCGATCCAACACAATTCACCAAATCCACTGCGACTCCAAAGCTCTGACGAGGATCGCCTGCACCGGCACCGAACTCTTCTACATCGTCATTTCCCTGGAGTTACTGATATTCGGCCTCGGCTCATTCCTGTGTAGTATGGTTTCTTATATACAAATTATCCGTGTTATCTGTAACATAAAATCCGAGGATGGGAGGAGGAAAGTCTTCTCCACGTGCTCGTCCCACCTGGCCATCCTCCTCCTGTATTACAGCACCGGAGGTTCTGCGTTACTGATGCCTTCATCCTCACAATCTGATCTGCTGCACCAGATCTTCACTGCTCTATATTCTACACTTACTCCGCTGCTAAATCCCCTAATATACAGTCTACGCAATAAGGATGTCAGGACATCTCTGCTCAGACTAATGGGGGCCAAAATAGGCAGAAATCGGTAAGTCCGGAAAAATTTTGCAGCTAAATTAAAAATGTCAGTTTTGGTAGTTTCTATAGGGATGGCAAAATATACAATAAAGAACACAATAAAACCACAAGCCTGATATTCTTAAGGTCTACATCCATGACAGTCATAGGAATGGCCTTCACGGGATATTTCCGGTTTGTTGAACCAAGATGTCATCAGTAGATCATTTCGAGGGGTTTTTTACACTGGAGACTAGATCCATCGTAAATTCACAGGGTGCAGATAAATGTGCGATCAGTGGGAGCTCCCACCACAAGAATGAGGGCCCACAAATGTCTCATATCAAACTCCGTTCTCTTCTATGAGGGTGACGTCAGCTTTCCAGGAATACACACTGGCCGCACATTTCTCTCTAAGATCCCTGGAGATTTCATTGTCCCCTGCACAGATTCACGACGCCCTGTGTCAGATGCAACAACGCCCCAGAACATAACTACCTCCTCCATGTGTAACTGTAGGGATAATGTTCTTTTTAAGATAGCCTGCATTTTTCCATCTGTGGCCATAGAGCTGTTGTGCCTTGTAGTCTCATCTGTCCTCAGGACATTCTCCCAGAAGCTTTGTGTCCTGTCATCCTGTAGTTTAGCAAATTCCAGCCTAGTTTTTTTTTAATAATTTGTTTTCAGCAACGGTGTCCTCCTTGGTCGTCTCTCATTTAGTCCACTTTGGCTCAAACAACAACGGATGGTGCGATCTGACACTGATGTTCCCTGAGCTTGAAGTTCACCTTTGGTCTCTTTAGAAGTTTTTTGTTACCATTCGTATTATTTGTTACTTTCAATTGTCATCAATTCTCCACCTGCGGCCACGTCCAAGGAGGTCGGCTACACCCCCATAGCTCCACCGGCTTTCATGCGACAGAAATCGGGTCGGGCTGCTGGACAGCCCGACGGATTCGGACAACGCGCGGGATTTAACATTTAAAATTGTGTCGCAAGACAACGCACTCACATGCACCGGGAAGAAGAAGGTGAACTCCGGCGGACCTCGGGGCAGAAACGACACATGCAGGATATCGGGCGCACGAGCTTAGTGAATCACGCCGGACCCGAATCCTCAGCGGACATCGCCCCACGGGATCGTGACAGGACTGGGTAAGTAAATCTCCCCCAGTGAGTAGCTCCAGCCCTATACACAGGCCACTCACTGATTACAAGATTGTAAACACCTGTGATGTTAATTTAACCTGTCCCTTTGCTCACATTGTTATCAGGGCTTCCATAATTTCTGTATTACAGTAAGTATTGTTTTCCTAGCACAACAGTACAGGCTGACTTCTTCCTCTAAAGGAGAAAGCCTCTTGTTCAAAATGTAAATCCCACCCCTGCATATAACCGAACAGCACTCAGAATTTTGATGAGGAAATGGTGCTCGCCCCTCCTTAGTGAGGACTTATAGGACTGATAAACGGGTTGAGAAGGCCTCATTTTTAATGCAATTTGGTCCCCTCTCTGTATACTGTATATTGTGCTCTGATACGTGTGTAGCTACACGGCCTCATCTTCCATAACGTCCTTTAATCCAGGAGGCGAGACAATTAGTCTCAGATAACCAACAATGATTATTTTTGGGACCAAACCCCAGTATAGAGACGTCACCCGGTAAAGTCATCATAAAGTCAGAACTAAAAAAAGCATCATACTCTCTGTACATGATACCCGCCAGCAGCAGTGACCTCGGGTACTCGGGTGGCACCAGGTATACACTGAGTACTGACCCGACTACAAGAAGGTCCAGGACAGGACGAGATGAAGCACTCGCAGCCTCGTATATCTATGCATGGATATACTTTATCTACATACAGGACTACAGACATATATAACATTGTTACAGCACAACCTGAACAGCTTCCTACAGCATAACTGTGTGATATGGAACTTCTCACAACTTACATCAAACACTGAAACCTACAAACTACACTGACTCGCCATTAGGCCGACGGCGCACGTCTGTGAAAAACGTAACCATAGTGCAGAGGAGGGAGCGTCATAGTGATATGTAATCATGACTGCGAAGTCTGTGAAGTCCGGCCTAGGACGCGGCTACTTTTTTTTAGCGTTTAATGAAATTTCTATATTTCCCAAACTCTCTGTAATCAGAGTGAGGAGGGTTCCCCTGAGCTAGCACCCCCCCCGCCCCCTCTGCTATTGATGACCTATCAATAGTGAAATCACAGACAAACTCTTTAAACAAATCCTTATTTTACCATTGAAAAACTAAAACTAATTTAAAGAGAAAGTAACTTTTTTAGCAGAAAGTGATAACTTGTGTGAGTTGCCTGTAGTCCCTTAAAGGAAATCTTCCACCAGAATCCATTATGATAAACCAGGGACATTACTCGTAGATCCGGGCACCGCGCCTGTGGGAATCTTCTGATATTTGTTATCCTTCGCCTCCTGCCTTCTAAAATCAGCATGAAAGATTATGCTAATGAACCAGAAGGGCTCGTGGGGGTGTTACCAGAGCCCTTCCGTGCTATAACTTTACATGCTGTTACACTGTTTCCCAATCCCGCTGCACAGTGTAACAGCCTGTGAAGCTGTGGCATGGAGGGGCTCTGATAACACCCCAGGAGCTCTTCAGTCTCATTAGCATAATATTTAAAGTAGATTTTGGAACGAAGGAAGCCATGCATAAGAATATTCCCACAGTCACGGTGCCTGGATCTATGAGTATGTGCCCCTGGTTTATAATTAAGGATTTTGATATTAGATTTTATTTAAAGGGAAGCGGTCACCAGGTTTTACACCACTAAACCACCAGCTCACTCAGGTGGGGTTTGATATTTTGTTTCTAGATGTCCCTCTGTTATGTGAAATCTCACCTGTTGACCTATTAAAAATATCACTCATCTTATTTTCACATGAGATGAGACAAGTTTAGTGGTTTAATTCGGAAGCCCCTTCCTTCTGTCCTAGCACCTAGACATGTCTTCCGTATCATACTAAAGATAAGAATCTCATCTTTAAGAACACATTATTGTTCTATGAGCTACAGGAATGGACATAAAGACAGATAAAGAATAGGCAGGAATTGGATCTTTATCTGCAGCTCACATTTCCAACTATGTCTGTAAAGGGAACCTGTCACCCGGGACCTCATTTTCACTACAGACAGTTTGCTGAAGCCCCTTACAGCTGCAGTGCACATCTGCCTCTCTGCTTTCTCTAAGCACTCGTATTAAAATATAATTGTGTGTTTTAACTTACCTTACACCCTGACAGAATCTGGTTCTGAGTACCAGGGTATGTTTTGGTTTAGCTGCATTTCTAAAAACCATGTGACTTGACTGTGCTGCTCACTCCTCAGCTCTCAGCCCCCACCTTTGTTCTCTTGTACAGATCCTCCCTCCCCCACTGATGTCATCTCACCAGGCCGTGAGCTCTGTCCCTGTGTGAGTGAAGGAGCAGGAGCACAAAGGTGGGGGGCTGAGAGCTGAGGAGTGAGCAGCACAGACAAGTCATGTTTGTTTGTTGTTTTTTTTAATGCAAGGAAACTAAAACATAGGTAGGTTAAAACACACAATTATATTGTAATGCAAATGCTCAGAATATTTCAATGTGGGCGTCATGGGTTTTCTGCAACCTTTCTTCAGCGAAAATGAGGTCCCTGGTGACAGGTTCTCTTTAAATGCCGGTATCTCTGGTTCTGTATCTCACACGTATGTAACCATACGCTGAAATGAGATTCTTATCTTTAATATGACACAAAAAGCATGTTTCCAGGTTATAGAGCAGAAGATAGGGGCTTCTGAAGTGAACCCCCCCTGCAACCAGCAAACTTGACTCATCTCACATGGGGTGAGAAGAGTCATATTTGCCTGACTTTGGGGAAGATTTGTTTTAAAGGAAAATGGGTGAGAATTTACATATATGCATGGATTCTGGAAAGGCTATGTTATACCCTATCTGAGGGGGGTCTAAGTTTTAGTCTGGACAAGGTCCTATCTTGTCTGATGAAGACCTTTGATCTGCATGTTACCACGGTTTTATATGCTTTCTACTGCTTGTATAAGGAACAGGTAACACCCACAGTCTTGAAGGTAACACCCACTTCTCAAAGCAGCCACAGTGTTGGGTGTCTACACGTTTTCACTAGGCAGGACGAATCTCACTAGTTTGAGGAACAATAATCTCCCCGCAGAGTTATGCCTATTGTTTGTGAAAGTGCCTTAGAATTTGTGGGATTTATTCCTGAAAGTGAAATTACAGGATAAATATGGAGAGACTCCAGAAAATGATTGCCATGGCTATATGTCTGACTCTGGGCCATGCAATTCCCTAAAGTATTTTATACTATTTATGTTGTTTTTGTGGGGTTGATGTTGATCCAGCTATCGACAACATAAAAAGCAGCATGAAGAGGCTCGGTGAACCTGGCTGTGATGGTATACAGGAGCTCAACCTCAGCACAAAGTCTGTAGAAGGACAGGAGACCAGTCTCGTAATCTAGAAACACCCCCACGGCGTGCATGGGAGCATTGCTGGACACAATCTGCATACAGTCTGAGTTGTGACGTATTTCCATGTGGTCGTGACCCCAGATCAGGCACCAGGACTTCTCATTGTATCCTAAAAAGGCCTGTCCGCCGCTCCTCTCTATAGTGGGATAGGCCACGCCAACAGCTTTCACTCCAGTCTTACTAGTCCTCACTTCCCAGAAGTGTTTTCCAGAGGAGAATGAAGTCACGCTGAGGACCTGACTGGGTTTGAACTGCTGAGGCCTGGATTGCTGGCCAGGTTTTCCCTTGCAGTACTTTACAGATTTCAGGTCAGGGGAGAGAGTAACGTAACTACTGGCGGTGGCTTTATTTAGTATAAAGTTGACTTTGTACTTTAAATGCAGCAATTTACTGGACAGGAGGAGCGGCAGATGCTCCAAAACTTCTTCTATGTTCTTGTGTAAAACTAAGAAAACCAGAAACACGTTGACGTTTGGAGCTGAATAAAGCGGTGTGTGGTCTAGGTGGGGTTCTGCTGTGCACCACCTGGCGTAGATGGAGCTGCACTCTGTATCCTGTAGAACAGCCAGCGGATCCATGTTGCTGCTCACAGCCTGGACACGCAGCAGATCCTGCAGCAGCTCGGCCGCTCTTTCTTCTATAGAGGTTTCCTCAGCCAATACCTGCTGTGTGACGCCTCCCGACCGCTGTCCAACCAAATTCATCACATTGACAGAAGTTTCTATAATGTGTTCGCGCAATTTATCGAACACGTCTTCTACGTCTTCTTTAAGTCTTCCGACTTTTTCTTTCTTTTTTTCAAGGATGTTTTGCAGAAAACCTCTTCTTCCCTTGTAGATCTCCCGCTTTTGTTTCAGTCTTTCAAGGACCTGATATAATTGCTCTTTTTTAGTCACAGAGGCTTCTTCTAGGAGCTCGATCTGGTGGTCCTGGTGGTCGCCAACCAAGCGGCAGGAGGTACAAATACACGCCTGGTCCTTTATGCAGAAATACTTGTACACTTCATGGTGGATGCGGCATTTTCTGTGCTGATGCGATGTTGTGGGATCAACCAAAATGTGTTCTTTACCTTTACTGTGAACTTCCAGGTGTTTCTTACAAAAAGAAGCTTCACAATGCAGACACGTCCTCTCAGCGGCCACGGGAGACTGAAGACAATAGGTACAAGGCACCTCCACATCGCTGGGACATTCCTGCCAGGATTTATAATACTCCGCTATCTTCCCCAGATTCAAGTTGGCTCGATGTAAATCCGCAGGTGAACATGTGGCCCGGCACTCGGGACAAGATCTGTTCCCATACCCCGTCTGCGGCTCCAGCAGGGTATGAATGCACTCCCTACAGAAGTTATGTCCACAGCCTAACATCACTGGGCAAGTGTAGATATCCAAACAGATAGAGCAGGTCAGCTCATACTGTAGCATCATGTGAGCCATCACTTCACCCTCACAATTCTTCCTTTCAGAGGCTTTTGACGAAGATCAACGGTGTTCAGTGTCGAAACGTAGATTTCAGTATTTTCTATAAAGAGAATAAATATACATAAGCAGCGAGACATAAGGTGAGATTAGTGTAGAGGGGGGATACTTGTATCTTACATGATTATTATTACTACAGTGCAGATACATTTCACATCATCTGAAGTGTAATGTACATTATCTCCACAAGATGGAGCCATTGTGCTACTTCTCACACTCATCCTCCGTCCTGCAGGATATGGACCCATCTGCTGAATGTATGAATGCACTTACCTTATCCCGGGGACTTTCTATCCTTTTGTGATCTCCCTCTTGTTTCTAAGATGTCGGAGGGTGTGATGAGTGACACAGGGGCAGATAAATCATGCCGTACACTCCTGCGTTCTCCCATACAAGGCACGGAATAGGTTTCCGACATAACAAGAGAATATTACACCTAACTTATCCCTTTGCACCAGCCAAGCCCAGGACCAGTGCGGATTATAGCTACAATGGTAGCACCAAAATTATTAACCTCTTGCCATTAACCCCCTAGTGACCCAGCTCATTTGCGCCTTGATGACCAAGGCCCAGCTTTGAAAACCAGCACTTGTCACTTTATCCGGCTATAACTTTAGAAGCTTCTACTTACCTGAGTGTTTTTTGAGGGTTTTATTTCCCTTACATTTTGTACTTCAAGTTAATGGGAAATTTTGGTTGATATATGTAACATTTATTTATGAAAAAAGGTGAATTTGGTAAACATTTTGAAAAAAAAAATTGCTATTTTCAAACTTCAAAATGTTCTGTTTTCCACACTGATCGTCTTCCTACCCAAATTAATTAGTTACTAACATTTCCCACATCTCAGCTTTGTGTCCGTTTGTTTTATTATGACGCTAGAAAGATCACAAATCTCACAGCGTTCACTCACATTTTCAAGAAAATTTTAGAATAAATTATTTTAGGGACCATTTCATTTTTCTATAGGGGATTTGGAAGTTCTGTTAATAGAAACCCCCCCACAAATCCCCCCGTTCTATTATTTTCACCCCTCAAACTATTCTAAACAGGAGGTAGGTTTCACTAATATTTATCATTAATACGTTCATTCAGCCGCAAAACTCACCCACATAAACTGAATAGAAGTAGAAAACGCATCTAGGAATATATTGGGCAGTTTTTTCTAAGAGGACGGCCCACATGTGGATGTAACCCGCTGTCAGCCACATGGCGAAGGGAGGAAGGGAGGGATGTGTTTGTAGAGCCCCTTTTTGTGCAATCCAAAGGCTCCACCTGCGATCGCACGTTGAAGTAACATCGCATTTACTTTGGATTTGGTTAACATGTTAGAAACACATTGGGGAAGATTTACTTACCCGGTCCCTGCGCAATCCTCGAGGTGCGTTGTCCGACGAAGATGAAGTCTGCCGCGATTCATCAAGATCATGCACCCGATATCCTGCATGTGTCGCTTCCCCGCTCAAGTCCCCGGAGTTCACCTTCTTCTTCCCGATGCATGTAAGTGCGTGTCTAGCAACACAATTTGAATCTTAAATCCTGTGCTTAGTCTGAATCAGTCTTGTTGTCCAACGGCCACGGCCCCCGATTTGTGTCGCATGAAAGTCTGCATCCGATCGCGTGCGCCAAAAACCCCTATTAAATGCTGCGCAGAACGGAACTAGTCAGGAAACCCGACGGAAATGCGGTGTGCGGACCCTTAGTACATGTGCCCCAATGTTACCAGCGGAGCCTTTGGATTGCGTTTCCAAACGTAACCAAAATGCCAGGTGTGAATGTAAACTTTATCCCAGGGAATTTGTGAACTTTTCGTCATGTGTTATCGGGGGGGCACATTAACCCCTTGCCACAGATTTAGCTTTCTTTCGGTCGTTCCTTACTTTCAAAAATCCAAAACTTTTTTATTTTTCCGTGTACAGAGCTGTGTGACGGCTTGTGTTCTGCGTAACAAATTGCACTTACCTTGTACTGGGAAGTGGAAATATAATTCAAAATGCGGTAAAACTGACAAGAAGCCGCCTTTGCACCATTTTCTTGTGAGCTCTCTTTTTACGTCTTTCAATGTACAGGCCGTCCCCGGGTTACATACAAGATAGGGTCTGTAGGTTTGTTCTTAAGTTGAGTTTGTATGTAAGTGGGAACTGTATATTTTATCATTGTAATCCCAACCAGAACTTTTTTGGTCTCTGTGACTATTGGATTTTAAAAATGTTGGGTTGTCATAAGAACCAAGATTAACACTAAAGCTTCATTACAGACGCCTGTGATAACTGTTACAGTGGATCATTGTAGCCTAGGACTAAAGTACAATAAATTACCAATATCCAGAGGTCCGTTTGTAACTAGCGGTCGTCTGTAAGTCGAGTGTTCTTAAGTAGGGGACCGCCTGTACATTCCAAATGCCATCTCTGATATATTCTTTGGTTTGGTACGAGCACAATGATACCAAATTTACATAGGTTTTATTAAGTCAAATCAAATCAAATCACCCTCCTTTCCCTAGAACTGATATAAATATTAATAAACAGTAAAAATCATAAACACATTAGATATTGACGACTCTAAAAAATGCCCGATCTATCAAAATATAATAACAATTTTCCACTGGGTTTAACCCTGCAACGGAAAATAGTGCGGCTGAATTAGAAAATGCCACTTTTTTTGCCATTTATAAAAAGTGATTGGACAGTACTAAAAATTATATCATTGAAAACTTCATCAAAAGTCGCAAAAAATGACTCCACTCACAGCTCCATACGCCGAAGTATGAAAAAGTTATTAGCGCCAGAAGATGGCAAAATCGAAAAAAAAAAATTTTTGCACAGGAGGTTTTAATGTTTGTAAATGTATAACAACATAATAAAACCTATATTGGTCTCCCTGTAATCATACAGACCCAGAGAATAAAGTAGACCTGTCATTTGTGGCGCACAGTGAAAGCCGTAAAATCCAAGACCAAAAGAAAATGGCGCAAATGTGTTTTTTCATCTTTTGAAATTGATGAATTTAATTTGGAATTTTTTTCCTGCTTCCCAGTACACGGCATGGAATATTAAATACCATCACTATGAAGTGCAATTTGTTACGCAGAAGACAAGCCGTCACACAGCTCTGTAGATGGAAAAATTAAAAAGTTATAGATTTTTGAAGGTGGGGAGTGAAATATAAAAACACAAAAACGAAAAAGGGGCTGCGGTGGGAAGGGGGTTAAATTAATAGATGTTACCAAAAATTAAAAAATGACTACTTTTACCATATTCTGACTCCAATAACTTTTTCAGTAGGGAGTTGGCTAATGTGTCATTTATTTTCTGGGTTTTTATTAGATTTTTTTATGTGTGGCTAAACGGCAAAAAAGTGGGGAATCGGATATTTGAGCGTTTTTTTTCTGTTACATGGGTTCACCGCCAAGAATGACCGGTTTTATATTTTTATAGATTGGGAATTTTGGGACGCGGTGATACCTAATATGTTGTGTTTTTTTTTTTTTTACTTTTTTTTATTTGTTGTTTTGTATGTGTTAGGGGCTTTTGGGACATTTTAATGAATTTTATTTTTAATAAATTTTTTTTACTTTTACCACACTATTATATGAAGTAGTGATCATGTGATCGCTAGTTCACACTAATGTATTGCAATAACCATGTGTTCCAGTGCATTACAAGCGTCAGCCCATACATCTGCATAGACTGTAGACCCGGGGACCTTCATTAGATCCCCAGCTGTGAAGATGGTACCCCACGATTGCATCACAGGGTGCCAGGAGGAGGTACGTAGATCCCGTGGTCACAACATTAACCACGGGATCTAACGGGTTAACAGCCGGATCAGAACTCCGCACCATTCAGGGAGTTAGAGCCGGGTCCCGGATGTCTTGCTCCTCCCTGCACGGGAGGCCCATGCAGAAACCCGTCAGCCTAGCCTAAGGCCCCTTAGTGACCGACAGAGAAATCCATATGGGCGGTCAATAAGGGGTTAATGTACTCTTCCGTTTTTCACTCCCACCTTCAAAAATGCATAACTTTTTTTTAACTCTTCATGTAAGGAGCTGTATGAGGCTCATTTCCTGCGCAATAAATCTTACCTCCTAGCGTCAGCGTTAGATACCCCTTGGGGGACAGGTACCCTTCCTATTGCTCTCTTTTTCTTTTGCAACTTTTTGTGAGACTTTTCGCAGTTTGAGGCATTTTAGGCGCAGAATCCAGCAGCGAATCACAGATATCTGCCTCCAGGAGGTGATGCAGGGGCCGCATTTATCTTTGTGGCCCAGATGATTGTTCACCTTGTGGCCTCTGAAATTGACCCATTCCTGCGCCTAATAAGTCGCAAAACGGAGCGCGCTAGAGCCAGACTTACTTTTGGGAGCGAATATTTTTGGGACTACAACGTTGCACATCACATCACTAAAAGTGGCAAATGTGAGACTGAACACATCACAAAGGGGAAAAACTCAAGATACATTGCAATTCTTAAAGGGGTTTTCCCACGGAGGAAAGTCCGGCCTTGTCCACAGGATAGGGCCTAACCTGCTGATCAGTGGGGGCTAAGGGTGATTATGGCGTTTTAGGACGTTTTTAGTCCGCACATGACTGTTCTGCTCTATTAATCTCTATGGAGCTGACGGAAATTGCCGAGCACGGCGGACCCCTCGTTTTAACAATCTGTGGGGGTCTCAGCACTGAGATAAGGCCTAACTTTCCTTCGTGGGAAAACCCCTTTAGTAAACCTGAGAGCGGCAGCGGATAAACTACATGTGCTACATGAGCCCCCGATGACATGTCCTGGAAAGCTGGAAAAAAATTACCAAATAAAAAACAAATGCATTTGCACCATTGACTTCTGGGCTCAGTTTTAGGGTCTTCCGCTGTGCCTCCCAAGGTTTGTGAGGTGAACCTTTATTTTTAGTGACTCCCCTTGTAAGTACATGAGGGGATAATCCTGCCTGACATTCACCATGAGGTGAGGTCACCTCCATCCCCAGGCCTGTCACTGAGCACTGAGGCACAGGCCTGGAGGTGATTTACCTCAGGAGCCGCCATGACAGACCTACCTCTACATGTGTGACGTAACTGCAGCCGCCAAAACCGCCTCAGCGCAGACCGCAACCAGGGCGCTCATCTGATTGGTGCTTCTACCACGGGACTGCAAGAGCTCTCACTGTGATTGGCCGCTAGGATTACACTGGAATGAAATACGCCGCCTCCATAGGCTCCCATGGACCAGTCCCAGTCAGCGCAAATTTAGCAGTGGTGTCATTGGTTAAGCACAGAAAGGGCAAGTAGAGACATGATTGGTTGAGTTGTCCGCGCTGATAGCTGATTGGCTGCGGGGATCTGCGCGGCTCTTCTGTGGCGGAGTGGCGCAGTGTCTTCTGCACGTTACACAGGTGAGAGCTGCTCCGGGGCTGCGCGGGGTCAGGGCCCGGGCGGCAGAGGCGGGTGTCTGAGGCCGGGAGGGGGCACTGAGGAGGTCACTGCATGGGGAGGGGGCACTCGGGAGGTCACTGCATGGGGAGGGGGCACTCAGGAGGTCACTGGAGGGGGAGGGGGCACTGGGGAGGTCACTGCATGGGGAGGGGGCACTGGGGAGGTCACTGCATGGAGAGGGGGCACTGAGGAGGTCACTGCATGGGGAGGGGGCACTGAGGAGGTCACTGGAGGGGGAGGGGCACTGATGAGGTCACTGGAGGGGGAGGGGCACTGAGGAGGTCACTGCATGGGGAGGGGGTACTGAGGAGGTTACTGGAGGGGGAGGGGGCACTCAGGAGGTCACTGGAGGGGGCACTCAGGAGGTCACTGGAGGGGGGGGGGAGCACTGTGGCACTGAGGTGATTGTGAATAATTGTCAGTTCTCCTCCTTGTCTCTATATCAGGGTCCCTACACTCGGGTGACGGCCGCTCTTCCTCCTCCTGTGGCGATGGCGTACATGTTCCTGAAGAAGGAGATCATCTGCTCTCTGTGCTCGGACGTCTACACTGACCCTGTCATGCTGCACTGTGGTCACAACTTCTGCAGCGACTGCATCAAGTCTCACATTAGTAAAGATGGCCGGAGCGGGATATTCAACTGCCCGGAGTGCAAGCAGATGTCCAAAACCAAGGCCCCGCTGACCCTCAACATTAAGCTGCAGAGCATCGCGCAAAACTGGAAGTCGGTGGACAATCGCCTGCGTCTCGGGGAAGCTTCCTGCACCTATTGTCTGGAGTACCCCAGGCCTGCCGTGAAAATCTGCCTGCACTGCGAGTCCTCCCTGTGCGAGAAACACCTGGAGGTGCACAGCAAAGGCCCAGAGCACTCCCTGACCAACGTCACCTCCCCCCCGCAGAGCAGGGTCTGCAGCGTCCACGGGGACGTCCTCAAGTTCTTCTGCACAGAAGACAAGGCTGTGATCTGCATGCAGTGCTTCATAGCGGGCAGTCACCAGGGTCACGCGGTGCAGCTGCTGGAGGCCGCCTCCGGCCATAGAAAGGAGGAGCTCCAGGTCATGGCGGAGCACATGCACACCAAGCTCCGGGCTCTGAAGGAGAGGACCAACGCTCTGCAGACGGTAATGGCTGGAAACAAAGCCAAGGCGGAAAAGGTGAAAGCGGAGATCAGGACCGTCTGCTCCGGACTCCTCACCGCCCTGCAAGAAGTGGCGGCAAAGATGGAAACCGAAATAAAAGAGCAGGAATTTGAAGTTTTCCGGGTGATAATGGATGAATTGGTTTCTCTCCAGGACAGCGAAGAGCAGCTGTCACAGAAGATACAACGGGTGGAGGATCTGTCTAACCAGGCCGACCCCGTGCTGCTGCTGGAGGCCACCAAGGGTCTTACACCACATGGCAAGAGGCAGAAGACGGGTCACCAGGTCAACCACACCTACCCGCAGGCCGAGATCGACTTACTGCTCATCTCCCTGAGATTTACCAAGAATTTTGAGAAGTTTGTAAGCTTAATCCCAACCCTGCTGTTCGCTCAGTGTCCCCATCTGAAGCACAAGACCAGCATCCTGCTGGACTTCCTCATCGCCAGCGACTACCTCATCGTGTCCACTGACTGCACAGTCGTCAGGTACACTCCTTATAAAAGATTGCCGGGAATAATCGAGAGGGAACAGTTCACAACCAGCCAGGTCCTCAGCAAGACCGTCTTCCCTTATGGGAAACACTACTGGGAGGTGAAGACCGACGAGAATGGCGTGAAGGCTGTGGGCGTGGCCTATCTCTCCATCGAGAAGTGCGGCCGAGAGGCCTTTATAGGCTACAACGAGAAGTCGTGGTGCCTGACCTGGGGCCACGGCTACATGGAGGCCTGCCACAACTCACTGAGCACCCACATCTCCTGCGAGGGCCCCACCGTGACCTCCATGGGCGTCTATCTGGATTATGACAGGGGGCAGATCTCCTTCTACAGACTCTGCTCCCCAGTGACCCACCTCTACACCTTCACCGCCAGATTCACCGAACCTCTCTACGCCGCTTTCTATGTGGTCGACACCTGGATCAAAGTTAACCCCTAGAAGAGCTGCCCATAGCAAACTTTAACACGTTTACTTTTCTTGATGTTATTCTATGTTGTTTTTTATATATTGCTGTTATAGGGATCTCCTGAAACCCCCCCCCCAGAGGGGCCGGGGCAGTGAGATATGGGTTACAACCCCCAACCCCCCTCCCTCTATGGCTTCAGTGAGACTAGAAGTGGTAAGGATCATGTGACTGCTGCAACCAATCAGTGGTCCCATGTCATAGAGTAGTGACATCACGTTGCACGTGTGACCACAGAGGGGAGTCGCCACTGTTGGTACAAAATATCTCTTATATTCTTATTTTACAGTTTTTTTTTTCCTAGTTAACCTGGAAATCCCCTTTAAGTAATGTTAAGGGCCGTGACATCACTGGGGAAAGACCCCCGTACATTGGCAGCTGCCAATCACCAACTGCTGCCATTGTACACCCCACCCCTCCCCCCAAAAATGTAACACATCACAGATAATTTTCTTCCTTGATAGTTTGGGTTCTTCTAAGACCAGGGAATGGAGGGGGTTCAGCTGTCAGGGCCGATGATGGGTTGGGGGTCCTGTTGCTGTCTGTTCATTAAGGGGGTTCAGTGTGATTTTGAGAACAGTTCTGGAAGTGACTAAAGTATAACATAGTATATAGGTCAGCGACCCCTGTGTGTTAGGGAAGGATCATTCTCCATGCACCATGTGTCCGTTTATAGTTTATATTTCCTCTAACCTCAGATTTTGGATCTCACGTCAGACTGGATCCACTATATAAGGGTCCCCACACTAAGCTGAAGACCCAGTCTTTCTATATAGTTACTGAAAGCCCCGATGTGATTGGCTGCTTCCAAATCTTCTGTTTTGTAAACCTTTTGTTATGTTGTTACAATAAAAGTTGAAAGCATATTATCCTCTATGTATTTATCATTTATTAGATGACTGTAGGGAGGTATCTCAGCTCTGGTAGAGGGTGTATCACTGTAGGGCGGGTATCTCAGCTCTGGTAGAGGATGTATCACTGTAGGGAGGTATCTCAGCTCTGGTAGAGGGTGTATCACTGTAGGGAGGTATCTCAGCTCTGGTAGAGGATGTATCACTGTAGGGAGGTATCTCAGCTCTGGTAGAGGGTGTATCACTGTAGGGAGGTATCTCAGCTCTGGTAGAGGATGTATCACTGTAGGGAGGTATCTCAGCTCTGGTAGAGGATGTATCACTGTAGGGAGGTATCTCAGCTCTGGTAGAGGGTGTATCACTGTAGGGAGGTATCTCCGCTCTGGTAGAGGATGTATCACTGTAGGGAGGTATCTCAGCTCTGGTAGAGGGTGTATCACTGTAGGGAGGTATCTCAGCTCTGGTAGAGGATGTATCACTGTAGGGAGGTATCTCAGCTCTGGTAGAGGGTGTATCACTGTAGGGAGGTATCTCAGCTCTGGTAGAGGATGTATCACTGTAGGGAGGTATCTCAGCTCTGGTAGAGGATGTATCACTGTAGGGAGGTATCTCAGCTCTGGTAGAGGGTGTATCACTGTAGGGAGGTATCTCCGCTCTGGTAGAGGATGTATCACTGTAGGGAGGTATCTCAGCTCTGGTAGAGGGTGTATCACTGTAGGGAGGTATCTCAGCTCTGGTAGAGGGTGTATCACTGTAGGGAGGTATCTCAGCTCTGGTAGAGGGTGTATCACTGTAGGGAGGTATCTCAGCTCTGGTAGAGGGTGTATCACTGTAGGGCGGGTATCTCAGCTCTGGTAGAGGGTGTATCACTGTACAGGGAGGTATCTCGGCTCTGGTAGAGGGTGTATCACTGTAGGGAGGTATCTCAGCTCTGGTAGAGGGTGTATCACTGTAGG
Organism: Engystomops pustulosus; assembly: GCF_040894005.1. Taxonomy (NCBI): domain Eukaryota; kingdom Metazoa; phylum Chordata; class Amphibia; order Anura; family Leptodactylidae; genus Engystomops; species Engystomops pustulosus. Next base: position 13,100,333 of record NC_092418.1, read on the forward strand.
GAGGTATCTCAGCTCTGGTAGAGGGTGTATCACTGTAGGGAGGTATCTCAGCTCTGGTAGAGGGTGTATCACTGTAGAGAGGTATCTCAGCTCTGGAGGAGGGTGTATCACTGTAGGGCGGGTATCTCAGCTCTGGAGGAGGGTGTATCACTGTAGGGAGGTATCTCAGCTCTGGTAGAGGATGTATCACTGTAGGGAGGTATCTCAGCTCTGGTAGAGGGTGTATCACTGTAGGGCGGGTATCTCAGCTCTGCAAGAGGGTGTATCACTTTGGGGGCGGGTATCTCAGCTCTGGTAGAGGATGTATCACTGTAGGGAGGTATCTCAGCTCTGGTAGAGGGTGTATCACTGTAGGGCGGGTATCTCAGCTCTGGTAGAGGATGTATCACTGTAGGGAGGTATCTCAGCTCTGGTAGAGGGTGTATCACTGTAGGGAGGTATTTCAGCTCTGGTAGAGGATGTATCACTGTAGGGAGGTATCTCAGCTCTGGTAGAGGGTGTATCACTGTAGGGAGGTATCTCAGCTCTGGTATGAGGGTGTATCACTGTAGGGAGGTATCTCAGCTCTGGTATGAGGGTGTATCACTGTACAGGGAGGTATCTCAGCTCTGGTAGAGGGTGTATCACTGTAGGGCGGGTATCTCAGCTCTGGTAGAGGGTGTATCACTGTAGGGGGTATCTCAGCTCTGGTAGAGGGTGTATCACTGTAGGGAGGTATCTCAGCTCTGGTAGAGGATGTATCACTGTAGGGAGCTCTGGTAGAGGATGTATCACTGTAGGGAGGTATCTCAGCTCTGGTAGAGGGTGTATCACTGTAGGGAGGTATCTCAGCTCTGGTAGAGGATGTATCACTGTAGGGAGGTATCTCAGCTCTGGTAGAGGATGTATCACTGTAGGGAGGTATCTCAGCTCTGGTAGAGGGTGTATCACTGTAGGGAGGTATCTCCGCTCTGGTAGAGGATGTATCACTGTAGGGAGGTATCTCAGCTCTGGTAGAGGGTGTATCACTGTAGGGAGGTATCTCAGCTCTGGTAGAGGATGTATCACTGTAGGGAGGTATCTCAGCTCTGGTAGAGGGTGTATCACTGTAGGGAGGTATCTCAGCTCTGGTAGAGGATGTATCACTGTAGGGAGGTATCTCAGCTCTGGTAGAGGATGTATCACTGTAGGGAGGTATCTCAGCTCTGGTAGAGGGTGTATCACTGTAGGGAGGTATCTCCGCTCTGGTAGAGGATGTATCACTGTAGGGAGGTATCTCAGCTCTGGTAGAGGGTGTATCACTGTAGGGAGGTATCTCAGCTCTGGTAGAGGGTGTATCACTGTAGGGAGGTATCTCAGCTCTGGTAGAGGGTGTATCACTGTAGGGAGGTATCTCAGCTCTGGTAGAGGGTGTATCACTGTAGGGCGGGTATCTCAGCTCTGGTAGAGGGTGTATCACTGTACAGGGAGGTATCTCGGCTCTGGTAGAGGGTGTATCACTGTAGGGAGGTATCTCAGCTCTGGTAGAGGGTGTATCACTGTAGGGAGGTATCTCAGCTCTGGTAGAGGGTGTATCACTGTAGGGAGGTATCTCAGCTCTGGTAGAGGGTGTATCACTGTAGGGAGGTATCTCAGCTCTGGTAGAGGATGTATCACTGTAGGGAGGTATCTCAGCTCTGGTAGAGGATGTATCACTGTAGGGAGGTATCTCAGCTCTGGTAGAGGGTGTATCACTGTAGGGAGGTATCTCAGCTCTGGTAGAGGGTGTATCACTGTAGGGCGGGTATCTCAGCTCTGGTAGAGGATGTATCACTGTAGGGCGGGTATCTCAGCTCTGGTAGAGGGTGTATCACTGTAGGGAGGTATCTCAGCTCTGGTAGAGGGTGTATCACTGTAGGGCGGGTATCTCAGCTCTGGTAGAGGGTGTATCACTGTAGGGAGGTATCTCAGCTCTGGAGGAGGGTGTATCACTGTAGGGCGGGTATCTCAGCTCTGGAAGAGGGTGTATCACTGTGGGGCGGGTATCTCAGCTCTGGTAGAGGGTGTATCACTGTACGGCAGATATATCAGAGGGTCTTCATGCTTACAGAGGGGTCTGCACTACAGCTTTATTCTGCAGCGCCCCCTGTATCCTGCAGGAGGTGGTACAGGCCGGTCATGTACGTGAGACAAGGGTTTGTGGTTTCGCGCTGCATGCCGGGTAATGTAGTCTCCCCGCGCCCTCCCCCTGCACTTCGTGACGCTCAGACACTACGTTTCCCGGCATGCAGAGCGGCGAGGTTGGTGTGGATGCCCTGTGAATGGCCGGGCGGAGTGTCTGCGGAGGATTGTCGTGATTTCTTATTCCACATCATCAGAATCCCGGCACAGCGAGGACCGGAGGTACGTGACACCCGCCGGCTCCACTGGACTACAACTCCCAGCATGCCCACATACTGCTGTTTAATTGCCCTGCCAGCTTTTAAGTGTGTTGTCCGAAACGTTTTTAATCAAGTTTGTTGAAAAGAAACTTTCTCAAATCATATCACTGCTTTCATTTTTGAACCGGCAATGACAGCTGCAATCTGATTGGTTGTTTGGCTCTTATCACCGGAACCAAACATATCCATAGCAACTAATGAGATTGTAGCTGGGAAAAAGGAAGAAGAGATTTGATTGGTTGTCACTGGCAACAGATTCGGTTCAGTCCTACTTCAATAAACTTTATTAGTACATGTTCTGTATAAAAGATGCTATTATTGTCCTGTATGTGACTGTGTGTCATGTGTTCTGGTTCTGCAGGCACTGCTGGACCTTATGGCTGGTACCACTCACTTTTACCTGCTGCTGCACGTGGTGGCTGCGCTGGCACTGGAGACTGAAGACCCCCAATGTGATGGAGGATGGTAGGAGTAGTCATACGGCACAGCTCACACTGTGTCCTGGAGGGGGAAGTCTCCCGAATCAGATGTTATGTGCCCCTCACAGTACAGAACAGGGAAATGGCCGCACCCGAATATCACCAAAAGGGGTCAGGGTCACCCCCCAGGGCACTGATATACCATTACCAGCAGTGTAATATAGATGATGTCATGGCCACCTGTGATGTCATCACAAACATGGATACACTGCCTGGGATTTAGTAGACGCCTCCTTGTCCATCAATGTGCCATCTCATGGTGATACGTAGAAGTCAGACACTTCCTAAAGATCCGTCATTCTTTGTCTCTCCTGCAGGCAGTGGAGCCATTACTCTCCGGTCCAGGAGGAGGAGCGCTGCACGGTGGAGAGGAGGGACGGCGCCATCACCTACTCAGAATTCATAGAGCAGTGAGTATTGTGTGCGCCCGCCATGTCCTCCCCTCATCCCCTCAACACATGTACTGACCTCCCTCCTCTTCTCAGGTACGCCTACAAGAGACCCGTCATTATCCAGGGGATCACAGACAATTCGGTAGGTGTGACTGTAAGCACCCCCTGCACCACCCCAGGCATGTACTCACTCTGTGGGGCTCATTTACTTACATTCCCGCTGTAGTTCACTGAAAGTGCATTGTCCGTGTATAATGCGCTGTGCGGGGAGTCACTAAGATCATGCGCCCAATATCCTGCATGTGTCCCTTCCCCACTCAGGTCCCCGGAGTTCACCTTCTTCTTCCGGGTGCATGTAGGTGCTTGATATTGCGACACAATTTGAAAGTTAATTCCCACGTTCAGTTCGAATCAGTAGGATGGTCACAATCCCAGCGCAGACACCTGTTAAATACCTGTCCAAGCCAGCTAATCCACCGAAAGTGAGCAGCGTGCAACCCTTAGTAAATGAGCCCCTGTGTCTTTTCAGGAGTTCAGGTCACTGTGCAGGAGAGAGAAGTTACTTCAGATGTACGGAGATCGCAGCGTCCGGCTGAGCACCGCAAACACGTATTCCTATGATAAAGGTGAGTAGTTCTACCGCAGTCATGTAACCTTCACCGCAGGAAGTAGGGGCCACAGGTTCAAGGATGTTATAGGAGTAAGGGCCTATGTTATACAAGTGACAAGGAGGAGGGGCCCAGAGGGAAGGTCCAGGGATACAATGTACAAGGCCAGGGTTCTAAGGAGGAGGGGTCCACGGTGTACATGACTAGGGATACAGGCTGGAGGGCACATTGTACAAGTGACAAGGAGGAGGGGTCCACACTGTACATATGTAGGGATATGGGTAGTGGGGGCCCAGTGTACAGGATCAGGGTTTTATGTATGTAGGGGACACAGTACAAGATCTGATAAATAGGGAGGAGGGGGCTCAATGCACAGGGATTGCTGCAGGTGCACATAACACTTCTCTCCCTGCCCTGCAGTGGACGTCCCCTTTCAGGAATACGTGGAGCACCTCCTGAGACCCCAGGACCTGGACTCTCTGGGTGTGGGTGAGTCGTTCTAGTGGATGTATTTAGTAATCAGAGCGTAATGTTGTAGGACACAAGAAGTGGCACAGGTAGGGAAGAGCAGCAAATTATTTAAGATTCCTCTTCTCATCTGCAGATACTTTGTATTTCTTTGGTGATAATAACTTCACAGAATGGGGGTCTCTGTTTCAGAAATACATCCCACCTCCATTCAAGCTGCCTGGCACTACCGGGGCTTATAGCTTTGGCATAGCAGGTGAGTTACAAGAATATCACAGACTGGCAGTGGGCTGTGGAGGGGTCTCCTCGTATCAGATCCTTGGCAGTGACTGACCCCAGAGGAATGGCTCATTGTATTCTGTTCCTGACCCCTGGCATCTCCGTTGTTCGGCAGGTTCGGGTACAGGGGTTCCCTTCCATTGGCACGGGCCCGGATACTCAGAGGTGATCTATGGCAGGAAGGTGAGTGCCCTCACAGGAGCGTCGTGATTTTGTACATCCAGATTATACAGACACATTCCCTTCTTTGCCTCCAGCGATGGTTCCTTTACCCCCCTGACAAGACCCCAGAGTTTAATCCTAACAGGACCACCCTGTCTTGGATGCTGGAGACATACCCGCTACTACCTGCTGCAGAACGTCCTATAGAGTGCACCATCCGACCCGGAGAGGTGAGCACATTCAGCAGATTTATTATCTTCATTTACAAGCATGGAGCAGGAGTGTTCAGGAAGACGTGGTTCTGACTGCCCCATCCGCTCTTTCCCTCAGGTTCTGTACTTTCCGGACCACTGGTGGCACGCCACCCTGAACCTGGACACCAGCGTCTTCATCTCCACCTTCCTGGGCTGAGACGTCAGCAACCAGGAACCTCCAAGCACTGGCTGACAACTGCGAGACTTGAAGTTGTGACCCTCAGCATGATCCACAGCACCACCTCCTGGCCTCACAGACACTGATGGGGGGTGGTGCTCTCCATGGACCACTGGGGGGGTCACTGGACTGTGACTATTTATAGGAGCTGATTTTATGTGTACAGATGTTACTGATATTTTTTTTATTCTAGAATTTTCTATGCAGATTTACAAGAGACAATTTTGTCTTAATGACTCCAGATCCATCAGTAATTAAACGGATCAATTATTCTTAGAGTGAATGCAGTTTGTGGTCATTGGCTGATGAGTCAGGGGTGCACTGACATTACACATGACTATGGTGCTGGTATATGGACTGGATTTCCTGCATCAGATACAGATAATTGGTCACATCTGCACCAACGTGTCCTGATCCGACTGCAATGACCTGTCCTGAGCAATAGGGGGGCACCCCTGGTGTGTCATACGCACACATCACCCCTTTAATAGGTGAAAGCTCCCGGCTCATACACCAAGATCACTGAGCAGCCACATAACCTTTAATATTTGCACTGTGCACTGACAGGTAGAGCAGGCCCCTCCCCATGTCTGAATAACAACCAATCATAAAGGAGTATAGTCCTGCAGCCGCATCTACACAAGTCACTAGAACATATTTACATCATCTATGTACAAGGAAGAAGCTAACACGGGCAGGGGGCGCCCCTCGTATAGCAGGGGGCAGGTGTCAGTGCTCCGATCATTACAGCCTGTATCATCTGTGGAGGGGCAAAACTACAACTCCCAGCATGGCGGCAGCAGATGTGGGGAGTGGTAGTGTCACTGGTGGGGACGTCATGCAGCCTACCACGGAGGTTAGGATCCATCACACTGCGAGCTGGAGGATAAGTGGTTGCTGAGCTATGGCGCCACACTCTGGTGAGGATGTACTATGACGTCTATGACAGAGGTGGGGATAACACTGAAGACACGGGTGCAGGAGGGACCACCTCGTGGTGGCGCTGTGTAGTCCTGGTGCTCCACCACTTCCTCCATGTTTCATGCTATACGGTGTAATGCGGACGAGAGGACGCCTGATCTACGGACACAGCGATGGGAGCGAGTGAGACGAGTAAGGCATGAGGCGAGACAGGCACGTTACATCACTCCGCCACCGCCGTCATCCACCACCAAAATTATAATAGGAAACAAGTATTCGGGCCGATGGCGCCAACCTAGTAGTCCTCCACCCAACCGTTCTCCAATATGAAGGCGTCGATGACCTCTTTCATGGCCAGGTTTGGGATCAGCTGATCTTGGGTCAGAGGGCTGCGGGTCACGGGGTCAAAGTGTCCGACTCTCTGCAGCAGAAGCAAAGTGCGGTGAGCGTTATATATAAAGACTATTCACAGAGATTAACAGACTAAAAGACCCATTTGTTTCAAGATCTCTGCTTGTTGTCTTTGAATAGATTCTGATCATCTACAGACTAGAGCCCAAACGGAAAACGTAAAGGAGCTTCTTCATAGACTTTAATAAACCTTCTGTCACCTATTTACGATGCGTTTGCCGCGCCGGAGAGGAGGAGGGGTGACATGTCCTATCTTTTCCCTGGTTACGGAGCGATATGGTGCCTCAAGTGCTGCACCGTACCGCTCCGTGTGCCCTTTGCCGGCCTATGGGAGCTGTAAATACGTCCCCCAAACGGTTGTGTGAATGTAGCCGAACAGATGTTGACTTCACCTTAAAGTATTTTCCAATATATATTACTATAGGACAATACCCCCCTCTCCTGAGCGCCTTCCACCCCCAGCACTCACAATTCATGTGGTGTAGTCACTTCTATTCTGATGGGACCAGAAGCCCCAGAGAACCACCTTAAATTCTATTTACTCCACCTCACACCGAGGGATTGTTACATTTCTAAACCCATCATCTCCACAATCCTCTGTTCTGAGCATTTGTTACATTGTATCAGTTCCCTGTGAGACGTATGAGGCGAGTGCAGAGATCCTGAGCCCCTCCTGGTCTCCATTACCTGCAGGTGCTCCTCGATGTCCTTCCTGTCGTAGGTGATGCCGCTGGGGGTGATACACGGCTCCCTCATCAGCTCAAAGCTGATCTTCCCACATAAGTAGTCCGGGATGTCTCGCTTCTGCGCACACAGGGAATAAAGGGTTAATGACAACCAATATGGCCGCCGTCACCTTCCCAGTCTCGGGTCACTCACCTTACGTTTCTCGTCCACTTGGGAGAAGAGTTCGTCCATTTCTGCCAAATATTTGTCCTGGGGAGAAACAGAAATGAACCGTGTGACGTGGCTGATAACAGGGAACAATAACTAAGGATAAGACGCCCTGCAGCCGTGCAGTCACACCCCGAGCCCTGGTAATGAGTAACCAACATTTATGTAACCTGAACCACAGTTATGGGAGAAATATATCTGAAAACAATCATTGTCCCTGTTGCAATGCATGTCATAGAAGAACGAAAGCCGCTACGTGAAAGTCTGTACTGTGTATACAGCGCCTGGGAGACCTATGTGTATCCATGGTAACAGTGTAGTCTGATCCCACAGTCACAGGACTCCATGCACATGACTGCAGGGTCAGACTACACCAGGGTTTGTTTGTAGTCTGTAACCATGGAGACACTTTGATAAGCATCAGAGGCGTGTACCCAATTTTTTTGTGTTTATATCGCCCCCACCCCAAAAAAAAAATCCTATTTATCCTCCGGGGTCCTTTGGGGAAGGAACCAAGCTTGTAAAAGTATTCCCACCCTTTAAATGAGTTTTAGGAAAATAAAGGGATTTTGTGGGCTGGACCTCTTATGGACAGGATAGGTGATGACCCCCAGACCGTGGACCCCCTCCTCCTGGACCAGTATCTTCAGTGTATGAGGAGTCAGCGCCGCGCTCCGGACTCACATGCTTGGAGGCCACGCAGGAGAGCTGGGTCCGGCTCCGGTTCTCATCCACGTTCTCCTCTTCGTGCTTCGTCTTGGCCTCTTCCATTTCCCTGTGAAGTTGAGAGAAGGCGACATGTTGGACGACATCTATAGGGTAAAACACTGCATGCAGCCTACAGTACAAGGGACTTCACAATATGGGACCCCTCCAACCTTAAGAGAGGAATTGTGCATCGCCTGCAGGACATCACCTTTAATTAAAGGGCACTTGACCACCTGGACAAAGCCTTTTTTATATAGCATTCCCTGAGTGTAATGTAATGAGCCCCCCCCCCAAATCAGCCTGGGTACCTAATGACCTCTAACCTCCTGTACAGACCCCTATGGGGCCCGGGCTCTCACCGTTCCTTTTCGGCCAGGATGAGTTTGGTGAGATAGGCGTGCAGCTCGTTCTCCTGGTTGATCCGGCGCTCCTCAATGTTGTTCCAACGCTTCTTCTTGGCGATCCGCAGGGCGCTCGGGATGTCGTCCCCGAAGTTCAGCCTCTGCTCTTTGGCCAGATTATATGCTAGGGGAAGGGGAGATAAGGGTCATGTGCGGGGTCAAGACTCCTACTCTCTATAACATAAGCACGCCACCTCTCAAGTAGTTTCAGTAGATTCAGAATCGTCAGCTCTCTCCATGGGTTATCATTACACACATCATCATCAGTGACTCTACATGACAAGTACAGGTCGCTGTGCATCACCTGGGGCAGAGCTCATCATAGATCCGCCATGTTATATACAGTGACGCCCCGAGCAGCTGATAACAGCTTCAGCTTCTCATCAGCAATGGACTAGTGAGGAATTGCTATTTAACCCATTCTTTGTTCTGTTAGAAGCCGTCTACAGAGCGAGCAGACAATCGCCCCGTGTATCATCTCCCTCCTCCTCGGCTATTAAAAGGGAGATGTCAACAGGCCAAGTGCTGAACGGGCACAAGAGACACAAATCCAGCGAACACAACGTCCTGTGCACCAACATGCAATTAGTCAAAGGGTTAATGACACCCCTGCTGCAGGGCCTTCACCTGATAGAACTGATAACAGAAAGTAATAGATTGTATCCCCCCTGTACAGTCTCCTCTCCCCGGGATGTAATGGCTGATAACAGAGAGTAATAGATTGTATCCCCCCCTGTACAGTCTCCTCCCCCCGGGGTGTAATGGCTGATAACAGAGAGTAATAGATTGTATCCCCCCCTGTACAGTCTCCTCTCCCCGGGATGTAATGGCTGATAACAGAGAGTAATAGATTGTATCCCCCCTGTACAGTCTCCTCTCCCCGGGATGTAATGGCTGATAACAGAGAGTAATAGATTGTATCCCCCCTGTACAGTCTCCTCTCCCCGGGGTGTAATGGCTGATAACAGAGAGTAATAGATTGTATCCCCACCCCCTGTACAGTCTCCTCTCCCCGGGGTGTAATGGCTGATAACAGAGAGTAATAGATTGTATCCCCACCCCCTGTACAGTCTCCTCTCCCCGGGGTGTAATGGCTGATAACAGAGAGTAATAGATTGTATCCCCCCTGTACAGTCTCCTCTCCCCGGGGTGTAATGGCTGATAACAGAGAGTAATAGATTGTATCCCCCCTGTACAGTCACCTCTCCCCGGGATGTAATGGCTGATAACAGAGAGTAATAGATTGTATCCCCCTGTACAGTCTCCTCTCCCCGGGATGTAATGGCTGATAACAGAGAGTAATAGATTGTATCCCCACCCCCTGTACAGTCTCCTCTCCCCGGGGTGTAATGGCTGATAACAGAGAGTAATAGATTGTATCCCCCCTGTACAGTCTCCTCTCCCCGGGATGTAATGGCTGATAACAGAGAGTAATAGATTGTACCCCCCCTGTACAGTCTCCTCTCCCCGGGATGTAATGGCTGATAACAGAGAGTAATAGATTGTATCCCCCCCCTGTACAGTCACCTCTCCCCGGGATGTAATGGCTGATAACAGAGAGCAATAGATTGTATCCCCCCCCTGTACAGTCTCCTCTCCCCGGGATGTAATGGCTGATAACAGAGAGTAATAGATTGTATCCCCCCTGTACAGTCTCCTCTCCCCAGGATGTAATGGCTGATAACAGAGAGTAATAGATTGTATCCCCCTGTACAGTCTCCTCTCCCCAGGATGTAATGGCTGATAACAGAGAGTAATAGATTGTATCCCCCTGTACAGTCTCCTCTCCCCGGGGTGTAATGGCTGATAACAGAGAGTAATAGATTGTATCCCCCCCTGTACAGTCTCCTCTCCCCGGGATGTAATGGCTGATAACAGAGAGTAATAGATTGTATCCCCCCCCTGTACAGTCTCCTCTCCCCGGGATGTAATGGCTGATAACAGAGAGTAATAGATTGTATCCCCCTGTACAGTCTCCTCTCCCCGGGATGTAATGACTGATAACAGAGAGTAATAGATTGTATCCCCCCTGTACAGTCTCCTCTCCCCGGGATGTAATGGCTGATAACAGAGAGTAATAGATTGTATCCCCCTGTACAGTCTCCTCTCCCCGGGATGTAATGGCTGATAACAGAGAGTAATAGATTGTATCCCCACCCCCTGTACAGTCTCCTCTCCCCGGGGTGTAATGGCTGATAACAGAGAGTAATAGATTGTATCCCCCTGTACAGTCTCCTCTCCCCGGGATGTAATGGCTGATAACAGAGAGTAATAGATTGTATCCCCCTGTACAGTCTCCTCTCCCCGGGATGTAATGGCTGATAACAGAGAGTAATAGATTGTATCCCCCCCTGTACAGTCACCTCTCCCCGGGATGTAATGGCTGATAACAGAGAGTAATAGATTGTATCCCCCCTGTACAGTCACCTCTCCCCGGGATGTAATGGCTGATAACAGAGAGTAATAGATTGTATCCCCCCTGTACAGTCTCCTCTCCCCAGGATGTAATGGCTGATAACAGAGAGTAATAGATTGTATCCCCCTGTACAGTCTCCTCTCCCCAGGATGTAATGGCTGATAACAGAGAGTAATAGATTGTATCCCCCTGTACAGTCTCCTCTCCCCGGGGTGTAATGGCTGATAACAGAGAGTAATAGATTGTATCCCCCCCTGTACAGTCTCCTCTCCCCGGGATGTAATGGCTGATAACAGAGAGTAATAGATTGTATCCCCCCCCTGTACAGTCTCCTCTCCCCGGGATGTAATGGCTGATAACAGAGAGTAATAGATTGTATCCCCCTGTACAGTCTCCTCTCCCCGGGATGTAATGGCTGATAACAGAGAGTAATAGATTGTATCCCCCCTGTACAGTCTCCTCTCCCCGGGATGTAATGGCTGATAACAGAGAGTAATAGATTGTATCCCCCCTGTACAGTCTCCTCTCCCCGGGGTGTAATGGCTGATAACAGAGAGTAATAGATTGTATCCCCCCCCTGTACAGTCTCCTCTCCCCGGGGTGTAATGGCTGATAACAGAGAGTAATAGATTGTATCCCCCCCCTGTACAGTCTCCTCTCCCCGGGATGTAATGGCTGATAACAGAGAGTAATAGATTGTATCCCCCCTGTACAGTCTCCTCTCCCCGGGGTGTAATGGCTGATAACAGAGAGTAATAGATTGTATCCCCCTGTACAGTCTCCTCTCCCCGGGGTGTAAAGGCTGATAACAGAGAGTAATAGATTGTATCCCCACCCCCTGTACAGTCTCCTCTCCCCGGGGTGTAATGGCTGATAACAGAGAGTAATAGATTGTATCCCCCCTGTACAGTCTCCTCTCCCCGGGATGTAATGGCTGATAACAGAGAGTAATAGATTGTATCCCCCTGTACAGTCTCCTCTCCCCGGGATGTAATGGCTGATAACAGAGAGTAATAGATTGTATCCCCCCTGTACAGTCTCCTCTCCCCGGGATGTAATGGCTGATAACAGAGAGTAATAGATTGTATCCCCCCCTGTACAGTCTCCTCTCCCCGGGGTGTAATGGCTGATAACAGAGAGTAATAGATTGTATCCCCCCCCCTGTACAGTCTCCTCTCCCCGGGATGTAATGGCTGATAACAGAGAGTAATAGATTGTATCCCCCTGTACAGTCTCCTCTCCCCGGGGTGTAATGGCTGATAACAGAGAGTAATAGATTGTATCCCCCCTGTACAGTCTCCTCTCCCCGGGGTGTAAAGGCTGATAACAGAGAGTAATAGATTGTATCCCCCTGTACAGTCTCCTCTCCCCGGGGTGTAATGGCTGATAACAGAGAGTAATAGATTGTATCCCCCCTGTACAGTCTCCTCTCCCCGGGATGTAATGGCTGATAACAGAGAGTAATAGATTGTATCCCCCTGTACAGTCTCCTCTCCCCGGGATGTAATGGCTGATAACAGAGAGTAATAGATTGTATCCCCCCTGTACAGTCTCCTCTCCCCGGGATGTAATGACTGATAACAGAGAGTAATAGATTGTATCCCCCCTGTACAGTCTCCTCTCCCCGGGATGTAATGGCTGATAACAGAGAGTAATAGATTGTATCCCCCCTGTACAGTCTCCTCTCCCCGGGATGTAATGACTGATAACAGAGAGTAATAGATTGTATCCCCCTGTACAGTCTCCTCTCCCCGGGATGTAATGGCTGATAACAGAGAGTAATAGATTGTATCCCCCCCTGTACAGTCTCCTCTCCCCGGGATGTAATGACTGATAACAGAGAGTAATAGATTGTATCCCCCCTGTACAGTCTCCTCTCCCCGGGATGTAATGGCTGATAACAGAGAGTAATAGATTGTATCCCCCCTGTACAGTCTCCTCTCCCCGGGGTGTAATGGCTGATAACAGCGAGTAATAGATTGTATCCCCCCCCTGTACAGTCTCCTCTCCCTGGGATGTAATGGCTGATAACAGAGAGTAATAGATTGTATCCCCCCTGTACAGTCTCCTCTCCCCGGGATGTAATGGCTGATAACAGAGAGTAATAGATTGTATCCCCCCCTGTACAGTCTCCTCTCCCCGGGGTGTAATGGCTGATAACAGAGAGTAATAGATTGTATCCCCCCCCTGTACAGTCTCCTCTCCCCGGGATGTAATGGCTGATAACAGAGAGTAATAGATTGTATCCCCCCTGTACAGTCTCCTCTCCCCGGGATGTAATGGCTGATAACAGAGAGTAATAGATTGTATCCCCCCTGTACAGTCTCCTCTCCCCGGGGTGTAATGGCTGATAACAGCGAGTAATAGATTGTACCCCCCCCCCTGTACAGTCTCCTCTCCTCGGGATGTAATGGCTGATAACAGAGAGTAATAGATTGTATCCCCCCCTGTACAGTCTCCTCTCCTCGGGATGTAATGGCTGATAACAGAGAGTAATAGATTGTATCCCCCCTGTACAGTCTCCTCTCCCCGGGGTGTAATGGCTGATAACAGAGAGTAATAGATTGTATCCCCTCTGTACAGTCTCCTCTCCCCGGGATGTAATGGCTGATAACAGAGAGTAATAGATTGTATCCCCCCCCTGTACAGTCTCCTCCCCCCGGGGTGTAATGGCTGATAACAGAGAGTAATAGATTGTATCCCCCCCTGTACAGTCTCCTCTCCCCGGGATGTAATGGCTGATAACAGAGAGTAATAGATTGTATCCCCCCTGTACAGTCTCCTCTCCCCGGGATGTAATGACTGATAACAGAGAGTAATAGATTGTATCCCCCTGTACAGTCTCCTCTCCCCGGGATGTAATGACTGATAACAGAGAGTAATAGATTGTATCCCCTCCTGTACAGTCTCCTCTCCCCGGGGTGTAATGGCTGATAACAGAGAGTAATAGATTGTATCCCCCTGTACAGTCTCCTCTCACCGGGATGTAATGGCTGATAACAGAGAGTAATAGATACATGACACTCCCTAGGCTCTAGAATCTGCAGTAATCAGTGTGTCGGCTCTGCATTAATGATTCAGCAGAGTTATGTAGTGCGCGGTCTGAGCGTGTTGTTAGTAACCAGATCAGACGCTGACCCCCCTCCCCTGGCAGAGTCATGGAACATTCCTGTCACTGCCTACAGGGGGGCTCCAGCTCCTGCACAACCTCCTATACATGCTATCAGTGCTTATACTTGCTGTCAGTGAATGGCTACTTCCAGAGCCCAGTGCAGAGACTCTAGAATCCATGGAGCAGCGATGTTTTGGGCGGTGCTGCCCCCTCACCTCTCTGCAGGTTGGCGATGGCCTCGTCATAGTTCTCCATCTCCATCTGGCACTGCCCCAGGAAGAAGTGCGCCTTGACGGACTGGCAGTCCAGCTCCAGCGCATGCTTACAGTCCGCCAGCGCCTTGTCCAGCTGCTGCATCTTCAGGTAGCACAGGGCGCGGTTGGTGTAGTACACGGCGATGGAGGGGTTCCGGGTCTGTGGAGTACAGAGAGATGAGACACAGCAGCACAGAGCATGTCAGGAGGGCGCTGGGATACTTACAATGGCCTTGCTGTAGCAGGAGACGGCTTCCTGATATTTCCGAGCCACAAAGAGCCGGTTACCCTGTTCCTTCAGCTCCTGGGCGCTGACACTTTTTTCAGGGCTCCCACCGATCCCCCCCGGACCACCGCTGATTCCAGAAGGGCGACCTCCGCTGCTCTCCTCCTTGCCCTTCATTCCGGGGCCTCCAGGAGTCACCCCTCCAAACCTCGGGACGCTTGGTGTCACCCCCAATGTCACTGTGGAGATGGGACCCCCAAATGTGCAGGGGACCCGCCTTACCAGGAAAGTGAAAGGTCAATACTCAAGCGCCTCGCAAACACAGGGTGCACCTCACAACACCCCAAACACCCACCCCTATATACTGTGTATAAGAGGATAGAGACCCCACAAGAGATGCCCTGTGTCCCACCTATAGAGGGGAGGCCTTATGGAGAGAACACTAAATACTGAGGACTCTGGAAGAGGCCAAGATACTGTGTATTAGTGGGTAAGACCCTAATACATAGATGTGCCGGCCCCCTATAAGACCTACACACTGTGTACTAGAGGTCAGGACCCCACATAAGACGCTACACACTGTGTACTACAGGTCAGGACCCCGTATATGACCCTATAGAATGTGTACTATAGGTCAGGACCCCGTATAAGACCCTACACACTGTGTACTAGAGGTCAGGACCCCATATAAGGCCTTATACAATGTGTACTAGATGTGCTGACCCCATATAAGACCCTATATACTGTGTAGTAGAGGTGAAGGCCCTGTATACTATATATTAGAGGTGAGGACCCTGTATAAGAGCCCTCTGTGCCGTCTACTAGAGGGTAGGACCCGGGCACAGGTAGAGAGCACTGCCCCCTGTCACTCTCTGCAGGGATAGGACCTCCTGACCTCCGCTAACCCCCAATTACAGGACATTAGGCTCCTGTGACCCCTCAGGCCTTCCCGCGCCGCCCCGCACTGCTCCTCCCGGCAAGGAGCTCCAGCTCTGACACAGCTCCAGGCCGGACAGCCCCGGAGCCTCAGGAACCTACAACAGCAACCTCCAACCGGATCTTCCGGCCCGTCCGCACACACAGGAGACGGCTGACAGAGCAGTATTCAAGGACTGATACATTTGTGTCCTCGATATGCGAAGCTGCTTTCTTATCGCTGCGGCCTTTT
Organism: Engystomops pustulosus; assembly: GCF_040894005.1. Classification (NCBI taxonomy): domain Eukaryota; kingdom Metazoa; phylum Chordata; class Amphibia; order Anura; family Leptodactylidae; genus Engystomops; species Engystomops pustulosus. The sequence goes on from NC_092418.1 coordinate 13,116,063, forward strand.
TGTCGTAGAGCGAAATCTACAGGCAACCTATTCTTATGCCCCAGCCAAGATGGCTCCTGAGAAAGCGACAAAAGTGTCTGAGCCGGTTTACCTCTGGCGGTTATAGCTACTCTGTATTTGATTGGACAATTTCCTAGAGGCAGCCAATCACATTTCTCTTGGGTTGAGTTGGCGTGGAACGCAAATCGCAGCTGAAACGCAAACACGTGACCTGGCCGAACTCTGCGCACTCCCCAGGAGAGCGGGTATTTGCTAAAAGTGTCTGACACTATAAAACGTGAGCGGGGACATGCACTATTTATATAGGGGCTCATGAATGTCGGTGCAAATTATCTAGACAACTTTTCTATAGATATAGTGGGTCAGTTCTTCAGTACTTTGCTTGCTGTCAGTAAATGAGCACAGTCAGCCTGAAAAAAACTGTGCATACTTATCACAGCTGAGGGTTTGTTACATTTATATGCAGTGTAGACACTCTTCTAGTGGGAAAAATGATCTGTACGTTTTGTCTGCACTGATACATTGTAACAAAGGGGAGAGAGATCAGCTGCAGACTTCATCAGTAGCCCAAATCGCTGCAAGCGGTTGCACGGCGTGCCACAAAGATATCAGGAAACCCTACCCAGAAGTGTGACTGGTTAATAAGTTGTGCTGCTCTTCTAACAGTTGAATGTTTTCATCTCACTCTTAGGAATATGGCCTCTGCCTCGGGTCTCTTCCAGTGCAGCGATCCGAAGACATGGAAGAGGGTCTCGGATATGTATTGGGAAGTTGTGGCCGCAAAAGGAGCGAAGCAGAAAAAGTTACTGGAGCTGGACAGATGGTGAACGCAGGGAGGGGGCGGCCATCATACTCATCCATGTGGTCTTATCTCTATGTCATGTGCATATCAATGTGGTCTATTGCTCCCTGTTATCTGCCATTTCAGGCCAGAGAGGCTGATTTTCCTTATTTAGGCACATAAAAATTACAAAATCATATAACCTCTTGGTTACCAGGTATCAGGAGGAGCTTCCGGCCCTCATCGGCGCTCGCCCACACAAGTCCCTGACCTCAGAGGAGATGGTGAAGCTCATGGAGTGGAAGCTGACGGTGAGAGGAAACAAATACACTATTTTTTTTTCTTTTTTAGATCAGCTTTAACAAAAATGAATGAATAATACTCTTTTCCATTGTCCTGGGTAATGTAGCAGTTCAGGGACTAGGAAAGTTGGATGATATGGACACACAACGGCAGTGATTATCCTCTACTGGCATGGCCAAACACCCCTGAGCGGCCACATTGGTTGTCGCCCAACTATCACAGACTGTCTGGCTATGCCAGTAGAGGATAATCACCATGTCCATATCATCCAGCTTTCCTAGTCCCTGCATTGCTACATTATCCAGGACCATGGAAAAGCTTTGTGATCTACCCAGAGGAGTATTATTAATTATTTTTTTGTTACTGGGTAGAGAGGGAAGTTCCGTCCACGCCTGAAGCAGCTGGTGTCATCCAATGCGGCCAGTACAGTAGAGAGCTGCACCAGGAAAGCTTTCCAACTTCTCCCCGATGTATCTGCCGCCATCGAGGAGCTGTGCCAGCTAAAGGGCATTGGACCCGCCACAGCTTCTGGTGAGTGTTCATTTACAAATGAATGGATGACCTCATAGTTATAAGGAGATCTTCCTCAGTAACTCGGAATCCTCTGCCTTCTGACCATTTAGCGGTTCTATCAGCTGGAGCCCCAGAGTTATCAGCCTTCATGGCAGATGAAGCTGTGGAGAGTGTACCCGGCCTATTTCCTATACAATATAATGTGAAGCACTACCTGAGGTACCTGGAGGAGCTAAATAAGAAGTCTGAGGCTTTGAGCAAAGGTAAGAAGAAGAAGCTACAGTGTAAAGCAAAGTGTGAGTTCAAGCAACTCCACCAGAAGAATAGTGAGTGCAGCTCTGGAGTATAATACAGGATGTAACTCAGGATCAGTACAGGATAAGTAATGTCATGTATGTACACAGTGACTGCACCAGTAGCAGAATAGTGAGTGCAGCTCTGGAGTATAATACAAGATGTAACTCAGGATCAGCACTGGAGAAATAATGTATGTACTGTGTGTATGAATGTACACAGAATATGACACAATGTGTTTCGCAGCTTCCGAGGAGGCATGGACTCCTCATCGTGTGGAGCTTTGCCTGTGGACTTGGAAAGTTGCCGAAAAACATTGCCCTGAACTCCTGGAGTCACTGGGAGATGAGAAAGAAAGACCTGCAAAGAAACTGAAGACCAAGCAATGATGTGCACCAGAATGGAGAACAGCTTCCATCACTGACCATCAATATGTCTGCCTCGTAGGAGCCCTTCTCCTATAATATTTACCAGGACTTGTATAGTGCTTTTGCCTAGTGGGTCAAATCCCGGAACCTGTAATGAAGGGCCTGGATGTAACTATAGAGACAATACACAACAGCCTCAGATCAGTCATGTACAGCATGTTGATTTTATTCAGTCTTTTTGAAGCCATCTTTAATTTCCTTGTACAATCTTTCCAATGTTAAAAAATAATAATAATAATAACCCATGGTGACACAATCGCCATCGCTAATGATATGTAGTAATGTGGGTTCTCCCCGGCTCATGACGCCTGCAGCCACAGCATACGTAGATTTTTGGCACTTAAGATGTGTATTTAAGGGGTTGTTATACCACAGACGTTCGGTGTGAGATTGCTGGGGGTCCTGAAGTCTCAGATAATGAAACGTCTGTGTGCAACCAACTCTCCATTCACTGCGCAAGATCAGCACCCTGGCAGCCCAAGCCACCCTTCATTCATTACAAGTATACAGGGGGAAGGGTGACGTAAGGTCCCCAATTCGCCTGATCTCTGGAGTTCCTCGTGGTCACACGCTTATGCGGTTTGAGGTGTTTTTCATTGGACCTCCCCTTTAAGAGGGCACATTTAATATGGGTGCCGGCCCTGGTTGTATTATACTCCGAGTAATAGATATATTCCTTATTATTTATATTATACTCCTAGTTATAGACATATCCTTATCATTTTATGTTTTAGAACAATCTCTACCAATACTCTTCGGTAAAATTTGTTTGTATTCACGGCCTATCCCCGAAATAAATAATTATTTTTTTCTTTAATATGTATATATTTTTTCTTTTTTAGATATATATTATTAAATAACTTTATTTGTACAATTTAAAATCTCTGAAAAGTCATCACATTATTAAAAATGGCTGCCACTGCAGGCCATTTTATATCAGTGCTGGTTATCATACTCAAAATGGCCACCACATATATTTTGTCTAAATTTGGGCCCCCTCTCCTGTGTTTTACTTAGCAACCAGTTGGAGATTAGGGAGGTTGAAACCCAAATCATGACTGGTTGCTGTGGGAAGCCAGGCAGTTTTTGACATCAGGCTGTGTGTGTATTTTGAGGCACGCAATCACAGCTCAGCTTTCATTCCTAATCATCAGTGGAAAAAATAAGACACAGGCTCTGATTGGTTGCTGTGGACCACATTGACTATTTCAAGTCTTTTTTTAAAATGGCCGCCGTTTTCTGACATCAGAAATGGCCAACATCAAAACGTGAGGTAAAATCTCAGTATTGAGGCCTCCCCTATCTATATAATGCTACAGTATGAGATAACTGGTGTGTTTTTAACCATTTTCTAGGCCAATACAAGATTAAATCCTAATGTGACAGGATTCTCCATGCAGATCAAGAAAAAGTTATAAAAGCCAATGAACATTCACGTGTCTTCTGTCAAAATGTTTACCGGTAAGTTGCAAGCAGTTCGGCACCATTTTCCTCAAGGAGATGTTTTTTAAGAGGCCGCAAAAGGAGGCAACTTTGGGTGTGCTACAAAGAGTGGCAGATGGGTTATCATCAGGTATAATCTACACTAAATAATTGTGTCATTTCTCTAGTCACATCCAGAGCTGCTTTGAAAATACTTCTGTTTGCCATTGGAAACCAAAGGATGAGTCTATTCCTAATGGCTGAGCACTGAGCCCCCCGCAATGGTGTTCACTATAGTAAGCAGAATTCTGAATGCAGCTCTGCAGGTAACTAGAGGATCTCCATGAAAGAGGAGTTTTCCTAAGATTTCTTATTAAAGAACAATATTAAAATGGGCAGATTGTTCTGAATCCAGCGTCTGACCCATGTTAGCATGGACACCAATTCTACAAAGCATCAGTTTTACTGCTAAGAACTGCCCCTGCTTGAGGTAAAATTGTCATAATTGGAGGAAAAATAAGGCATTGACTGAAAGAGCAATTTCAAAAGAAAAACCCAATTAATATAAATCGTTAAGCGGACCTTCTGATGGGACGGTTCTGGGGATGTTCTGTGACTAGCTATATATGGCCGCCTATTACTCGTCCCCTCGCTTTTCTGTAATCCTGCTGTCAATGTAGATCTCAATGCAAGGATTTATTGTCCCTTTTAGGGAAAATGCTCTTAAAGGCGCATCGGTTATGACGACAACTACCATTGTATATGAATTGTGTTAATGCCTATTAAGTTTGCACTACCTTAAAGGGCCAGTATACCGGTATACGCCATGATATCACAGTGTAGAAGTCACCCTGCAGTTTGGGGGATAAGTATGTGAAGTAAAAGTATCCTGATGATAACCCATCGTCTGCTGAGCTCAATCTCCAGGCAGCAAAATAAAAAATATAAAAAGCACCTGACCACATATATACATAGCAAACATCACATGACTCTGCTGTACTGGACAGAGAGCGTCACTCTTCTCCCCCATCATCTTGTGGACCTCCATCCTGTTGGGAAAAAGCTTCGGCCGTTTGTCCGACAAGCAAGTTCCTTTCCGAATCATCACCAGGATAAGTCTTTTGAGGGTAAGACGCGTATTGGGTCGAAGCTCATGGAGGATGCGGGATCTGGACGCCGAGCAGGTCGTAAGCAAACACATTCCAAAATATAGCGAATGCCAGGAAGGTGGCGTAGCAAAGCAAGATCACCCACCAGCCGCACTGGTCCTGAAGATTCTCCTCGTAACTGCGCAGGATGGTCAACCCCATGCTGACCCCCACAGCCGCACCCGCCAGGTGCGCCATGAAACTTGGCTGGGGCCCGGCGGCTGGCAACGGAGGGGAAAAACGGAGCCAGACAGCGCGGCCCACCTCCGAGCTCACTGTGGATGACAAGAAGATTAGAGGGTGACTCCATCATTTGTAGGTCCCAAAACTTAGCTTTGCGCCCCCAAAACTCGACTTTTCTTTCTCTTACCGAAATATGCATCAGTTTAACAGGTGGAGAAGCCTTAAATTGCTATTATTTCAGATCAAATTCTATATTTTACCAGAAAGGTCAATACTTACTGCAGACCAAGGCGAGTACCATTCGGAGAACCTTGTACGGGCAGCGCATCCCGGCCCAATTCTGTCAGGGAGAAACAATATGCGTCATTGGTATAACCGGCGCCATCACTGGAGTGCGGACGTATAGGGGTCACAGCAATGCTGAAATGTATAGGGCCGCAGACCCTCCGTACAGCAGGGGTGGTCCTTCATGTGGGGACACAACGCTACACAAGACTTCTGGGCTTCCCCTTTTAATTGAATTGAGGTCAGGCTGCAGTTGCTATGACAGCAGTGACTAGGCCGGACTCCTCTGTTATTAGGCCATCTTTTCATGGAGAGCGGAGTGACAGCCTTCCAGTAATGACACTGCCTCGCCCGTATGCCGCGGGCCGCAGACTCCCGGCGCTGCTCTGTGCGCTGTCAGCTCCGTTCATCTCCCCACTGTCAGGCTGTCACCTCCCCTCATGTCACCCGAGCCTCAGACGATGACATGAGCCGCTCACTGGCAGCAATGGATAGCCGAGGCTTTTATCCATCCCGTATTTCGATTTCATTATCTGACAGGATGATGCCAAAGTTATGGAGGTCACTCGGACGTGGACTCCGCACTGATTTGCCCCAATATTTAGTCATGTTACTGTGTATTTCCCAGGGGAATGAAGGCTGGCTGATATTTTTTTTAACAATTCCTAAAAGCCACTGCATGTATATCCATCAACTTACCATAACAACATTGGCGAGATGGGCAGAACACAGCGCATACACACCGCCAGAGCCTCCGACTAATGGCGCTCTCATGTCTGTGACCGAAACAGCAAGGGATCCTGGGAGAACAGACAATGTAAAAGAATAGTAAATATATCAGCACATAGGGGGTAGTATTATAGTAGTTATATTCTTGTACATAGGGGGCAGTATTATAGTAGTTATATTCCTGTACATAGGGGGCAGTATTATAGTAGTTATATTCTTGTACATAGGGGCAGTAGTATAGTAGTTATATTCCTGTACATAGGGGGCAGTATTATAGTAGTTATATTCCTGTACTTAGGGGGCAGTATTATAGTAGTTATAATCCTGTACATAGGGGGCAGTATTATAGTAGTTATATTCCTATGACAAATTCCCTGTAAATACTCAGTATGTGAAGACTCTGAGGATAGAGCATACAGTATTCTCACCCCTTATATCAGACGTGTTTGGTACAGTGACACTCACCTGCCAGCACCCCGGCCAGATACAGGAAACTGATCCTCAGCACCCCATGCACCATCTCTAGGGGGACTCCGATCATCAGCTGCAGGAGGGTGTTAAATCCCAGCTGCTCCAAGCTGTGAGGACAGACACAAGGTCCAGCGCAGGATTAGCATCTACATACGGTGACTATATGTATAGCACATGCTGGGGTGATACTGATGACCAGCAGGGGGCGTCTTAGTGTTCTTAGGATCAGACTCAAAATTTTTTTTTGCAAAAATGACTCCTATGCAAATGTGAAAACCAAATCTATTTAGAGGCGATGAATGACATATTTTATCACAATGTACCTGTGATAACATAACGTTCTGACCACAGACGGGAGGTTCTGTACCATGTAATGTACTGTTATCACGGGCTACAATGGTCGCTATGGAAATACCAAGACGGGGGGAATTACTGTTACAGAACAAGGGCAATAATACATCACTGCAAAGCATCATGGTCTGAAATTTCACAAGCAAACCCTAATTGGAAAGGCGGAGCTTATTGTGTCCGATTCCTTGTTTCCATGTCTATAAGTTCAGCGTAGAACATTCTGTGATGCTGGGATCCGCCATATGAATGAATTTGCCGCTTGTTGAAAAAACAAAGTAGCATTTTAACACCTTGAAGGTGATTCCGCGCGTCAGTGGTCTTTTCCCCTCGGTTGCAGGAACATCTATGAAGCGGTTACGCCGGCTCGTTTGATCCTCTGCGAGCGGCAGGGGCTCTGCCAAGTAAAACCTTTAAAGGTTCAGGAGTCTCGCTGTAGCGCGCGCCATTAAAGGGACTCTTGGCGTCGCCTTGATGTGTGAGAGTAAAGCTTATTTCCTGGCACCGTGCCCAGAACAATAGTCGCCGTCGTTCCCTCGGAAATATCTATTCTCTCCGGCGCGCACAAGTATTTCTAAAATAAGCCGGCTTTATTTGTATTAAATACAAGATGTAACAAATCGCTTTCCACTTCTATATCGGTGGCGGAATATCCCACATAAGACTGGCTATATAAAGGGGCACTCCGCCCCTACGGGATCATCATCGTGTGCTATCACCACCGAGTCCTGGAAACCATCTGCAACACCTCTGCCAATGCATAGGCAGGCTGGTAGTTGCAAATAGCGCCCTCTCCAGGTCAGGAGATTGATCACCTCTCTAGGAAGTTTCTAGAATCCGGGATGTGGTGTAATCGCAGCTGTAGCTACTGCCTGGCAAGGCAACAGTTAATTGTGATATGTAATGGTGATTCTGTTACACAAGCTGGAAGGTGATTGGAGAGGAGCTACCACCTGATCAGGGAGTATATAAACCACTGCTGGGTTCAGTCGGTTCAGTCAGCCTGCAGAGTCACGCCAGAGTGAGGAGCACACCTTCAGTGCTGCCACAGTCACTAATCCCAGAAACTTCTAGTGCCTCAGGCCTACTGCCTGGCACCCAGGGCAAGTCCAGGGACTTAAGCCCAGAACTGCATCTTCCACCATCCGGACTCCGTTCCATCTTAACCAACCGATCCTGCATTTAGTATCAGGCTGCGTGCACCTTTTCATGCGGGCCGGCTCTCCAGAACTTTTCCAGCTTAAGAAATCTGCTGTTCAATAAAGAATTGTGAGTTGATTTGCACAATGTTGCCTCCGTCTGATCCCTGGATACGGCTGTTACCACCACGGGCTTCCCATCCATTACCCAGTGACTCATCCTACAGACACTAAGGGGTTGCCCCCAGGGGAACCTGTACATCAGCCTCTCCCTCCATATTTCTTGCACACACCACCTGCTGGAGAGCTGCCAGGCTGTAGGACAGCCCTCCGGTTCCCCATACCAAGCACCGTGACAATAGCGTGCCTAGGCCACAACCACCAGCCACTCCGGTATTCTGGGCCCCGGCTGCCTCCAGGCCCCAAGAAAAGGCCCCGCTGGGGGATGTTGCACATCAGTAAGAGGCCGAGGGCTGAGCCTCTATTCTTATTATGTGTCTCAGAGTACAAGGAGGGATATTATACAACGTCAAGATCTGTCAGCCGCTAACAGATACCTGAAGCTTTATAGGTAGATATGAGGTGAGATAGAGAGAGATTGATATGACATGGACAGATGCTGATAGATATCCAAAGAAAAAATAAGCAGCAAGAAAAAAATTATGGGGGAGATTTATCATAAATCTCTTAGAGCCAAACTGTTCTATTTGCCCATGGCAACCAATCAGAGCTCAGCTTTCATTTTCCCACAGCTGTTTATAAAATAAGAGCTGAGCTCTGATTGGTTTCCATGGGCGACTAGACCAGTTTTACCTCATAAACTTGATGAGAAATCTCCCCCATGGTGTGTATTCCAGGCATTTGGAATACACACCAGTTTTTCTTCTTGAACATTTTTGCCATTTGGATTGCTGCTTATTTTTTCTTTGAATATTTTAGAGGGACCTTTGTTGCCCGTTCTCAGATTTGTGTGCACCCCCCTTAGGCTACATTCACACACATGTATGGGGGACGTATATATGGCCGATATACACTTCTATGGGCTCACAGCACCGTACGGGTATAGTCCTATATAGTCCTGTATAGCCCTATGAAGAGGGCTGCGCTCATCCCCTGCTCCTCCCCGCAGCGCTGATGTATGCCCGCCGTACTAATTAACTAATAATTGACCAATTATTTTAATTCAAACTGGTGAAAAAACCCATGCGTTTTTTGACGGACTGCTTAAAAACGGGCCAAAAACGCGTTCAAAACGCCACGTGTGGCATCACCCTTATATGGGTTTGTACACTGCGCTGCTTGACATCTTCTCTATGTAGATAGATGTGAGACAGAGTCTGATTGGTGGGGCCCTGGTCCCGGCCATGACACTAGTGGTCCTAATCCCCCCTCTCCTGGTCCTCTGCCTATGAATGGAGCAGTAATTCTGGGGGAACTGCTTCATAGTTCGGATCCGGAACCCAAACCTGTGTGTGAAATGTCCACTAGTGAGTAAGTGGGTCAGTACCAGCCCCAGCTGCCTGCACTTAGGCAGGATGAGGCACCGCGCGGCCTATAATTAGGACGTCACCGCTATGTGTTACCATGACAACCACCACTACGGCCTTGGGATCAATGCACGGCGTCAGGGAATGATGGGATCCAGATAGTAACGGCCTGTAATACATCAGCACCAGGGACCGGACCAGAACTGTTCTCCAGGTCCCCATCCTAATAGCCTCTCCCCTGAGGCCTGGCCGGTGTGTGATATACGGAGGATAACCCCCTCCCCGATCCCTCGCCGTGTCACACGTTCTTATACAGAAGGATTGATGTTTAATGCACCTGAATCCATCAACAACATCTATAGAGCGGCGCCATCTCAAGTACCTGGTTACCATGGAGACCATGGAAAAATATCTCTCCTGGATCTCCGAGCAGATTTATGTAACGCCGCGTCTCTGACTAATGAAACCCGGATCCGGCACCGGCGCCGCAGGAGAGTCCAACATCATTAGTAATAATTATTTGTAGTTAATTCTGTAATATCTCCATGTACAATACACGGAAACCATCAGCAAGCAGGGGGCCGCTAACACCCCATCGGAGATCACTGCTTTAACCCCTTCAGGACCAGGCTCACTCCCGTTTTCTATACTCCAACATTCCAAACACCATTGGACATTGCCCGACACCAGAATGACCCTACTAGGGGGTCAGGTGAGGGGGACACTTACCCGACATGCATGAACATATAGGTGAGGAAGCGCCAGGCCTTGGCGCGATGTCCCGGGTGGTATACCAGGGGGCTCTTCATGTACTCAGGGTGGTAGGTCTGGAGCACCCACTTGTTCAGTTTGACCCCGTAACACAGGAACACGATAATCTAGAGAGGACGAGACCGACCTGAGAACTGCAGAAGATGGCGGCCAGCGACTAGTAACCCCCCAGGCAGCCGGAGACTACATGAACACATTCCACAGATATGAGATGGATAGAGATATAGACTGTAGATATGTGATAGAGATATAGACTGTAGATATGTGATAGAGATATATACTGTAGATATGTGATAGAGATATATACTGTAGATATGAGATGGATAGAGATATATACTGTAGATATGTGATAGAGATATATACTGTAGATATGTGATGGATAGAGATATATACTGTAGATATGTGATAGAGATATAGACTGTAGATATGTGATAGAGATATAGACTGTAGATATGTGATAGAGATATAGACTGTAGATATGTGATAGAGATATAGACTGTAGATATGTGATAGAGATATAGACTGTAGATATGTGATAGAGATATAGACTGTAGATATGTGATGGATAGAGATATAGACTGTAGATATGTGATAGAGATATAGACTGTAGATATGTGATAGAGATATATACTGTAGATATGTGATAGAGATATATACTGTAGATATGTGATAGAGATATATACTGTAGATATGAGATGGATAGAGATATAGACTGTAGATATGTGATAGAGATATATACTGTAGATATGTGATGGATAGAGATATAGACTGTAGATATGTGATGGATAGAGATATACACTGTAGATATGTGATAGAGATATATACTGTAGATATGTGATAGAGATATATACTGTAGATATGTGATAGAGATATATACTGTAGATATGTGATAGAGATATATACTGTAGATATGTGATAGAGATATAGACTGTAGATATGTGATAGAGATATAGACTGTAGATATGTGATGGATAGAGATATATACTGTAGATATGTGATGGATAGAGATATAGACTGTAGATATGAGATGGATAGAGATATAGACTGTAGATATGTGATAAAGATATAGACTGTAGATATGTGATAGAGATATATACTGTAGATATGTGATGGATAGAGATATAGACTGTAGATATGTGATGGATAGAGATATAGACTGTAGATATGAGATGGATAGAGATATATACTGTAGATATGTGATAGAGATATAGACTGTAGATATGTGATAGAGATATATACTGTAGATATGTGATAGAGATATATACTGTAGATATGTGATAGAGATATATACTGTAGATATGAGATGGATAGAGATATAGACTGTAGATATGTGATGGATAGAGATATAGACTGTAGATATGTGATGGATAGAGATATATACTGTAGATATGTGATGGATAGAGATATAGACTGTAGATATGTGATAGAGATATAGACTGTAGATATGTGATGGATAGAGATATATACTGTAGATATGTGATGGATAGAGATATAGACTGTAGATATGAGATGGATAGAGATATATACTGTAGATATGTGATAGAGATATATACTGTAGATATGTGATAGAGATATAGACTGTAGATATGTGATAGAGATATAGACTGTAGATATGTGATAGAGATATAGACTGTAGATATGTGATAGAGATATAGACTGTAGATATGTGATAGAGATATAGACTGTAGATATGTGATGGATAGAGATATATACTGTAGATATGTGATAGAGATATAGACTGTAGATATGTGATAGAGATATATACTGTAGATATGTGATAGAGATATATACTGTAGATATGAGATGGATAGAGATATAGACTGTAGATATGTGATAGAGATATATACTGTAGATATGTGATGGATAGAGATATAGACTGTAGATATGTGATGGATAGAGATATACACTGTAGATATGTGATAGAGATATATACTGTAGATATGTGATAGAGATATAGACTGTAGATATGTGATAGAGATATAGACTGTAGATATGTGATGGATAGAGATATAGACTGTAGATATGTGATGGATAGAGATATACACTGTAGATATGTGATAGAGATATATACTGTAGATATGTGATAGAGATATAGACTGTAGATATGTGATAGAGATATAGACTGTAGATATGTGATGGATAGAGATATAGACTGTAGATATGAGATGGATAGAGATATAGACTGTAGATATGTGATAGAGATATAGACTGTAGATATGTGATAGAGATATATACTGTAGATATGTGATATAGATATATACTGTAGATATGAGATGGATAGAGATATAGACTGTAGATATGTGATGGATAGAGATATAGACTGTAGATATGTGATGGATAGAGATATATACTGTAGATATGTGATGGATAGAGATATAGACTGTAGATATGTGATAGAGATATAGACTGTAGATATGTGATGGATAGAGATATAGACTGTAGATATGTGATGGATAGAGATATATACTGTAGATATGTGATGGATAGAGATATAGACTGTAGATATGTGATAGAGATATAGACTGTAGATATGTGATAGAGATATAGACTGTAGATATGTGATAGAGATATAGACTGTAGATATGTGATAGAGATATAGACTGTAGATATGTGATAGAGATATAGACTGTAGATATGTGATGGATAGAGATATAGACTGTAGATATGTGATGGATAGAGATATAGACTGTAGATATGAGATGGATAGAGATATATACTGTAGATATGTGATAGAGATATAGACTGTAGATATGTGATAGAGATATATACTGTAGATATGTGATAGAGATATATACTGTAGATATGTGATAGAGATATATACTGTAGATATGTGATAGAGATATATACTGTAGATATGTGATGGATAGAGATATAGACTGTAGATATGTGATGGATAGAGATATAGACTGTAGATATGTGATGGATAGAGATATATACTGTAGATATGTGATAGAGATATATACTGTAGATATGTGATAGAGATATATACTGTAGATATGTGATGGATAGAGATATACACTGTAGATATGTGATAGAGATATATACTGTAGATATGTGATAGATAGAGATATAGACTGTAGATATGTGATAGATAGAGATATAGACTGTAGATATGAGATGGATAGAGATATAGACTGTAGATATGTGATGGATAGAGATATAGACTGTAGATATGTGATAGAGATATAGACTGTAGATATGTGATAGAGATATATACTGTAGATATGTGATAGAGATATATACTGTAGATATGTGATGGATAGAGATATATACTGTAGATATGTGATAGAGATATAGACTGTAGATATGTGATAGAGATATATACTGTAGATATGTGATGGATAGAGATATACACTGTAGATATGTGATAGAGATATATACTGTAGATATGTGATAGAGATATAGACTGTAGATATGTGATAGAGATATAGACTGTAGATATGAGATGGATAGAGATATAGACTGTAGATATGTGATGGATAGAGATATAGACTGTAGATATGTGATGGATAGAGATATAGACTGTAGATATGAGATGGATAGAGATATAGACTGTAGATATGTGATGGATAGAGATATAGACTGTAGATATGTGATGGATAGAGATATATACTGTAGATATGTGATAGAGATATAGACTGTAGATATGTGATAGAGATATATACTGTAGATATGTGATGGATAGAGATATACACTGTAGATATGTGATAGAGATATAGACTGTAGATATGTGATAGAGATATAGACTGTAGATATGAGATGGATAGAGATATAGACTGTAGATATGTGATGGATAGAGATATAGACTGTAGATATGTGATGGATAGAGATATAGACTGTAGATATGTGATGGATAGAGATATACACTGTAGATATGTGATAGAGATATAGACTGTAGATATGAGATGGATAGAGATATAGACTGTAGATATGAGATGGATAGAGATATAGACTGTAGATATGTGATGGATAGAGATATATACTGTAGATATGTGATGGATAGAGATATAGACTGTAGATATGTGATGGATAGAGATATAGACTGTAGATATGAGATGGATAGAGATATACACTGTAGATATGTGATAGAGATATAGACTGTAGATATGTGATGGATAGAGATATATACTGTAGATATGTGATGGATAGAGATATAGACTGTAGATATGAGATGGATAGAGATATAGACTGTAGATATGAGATGGATAGAGATATATACTGTAGATATGTGATAGAGATATATACTGTAGATATGTGATAGAGATATAGACTGTAGATATGTGATGGATAGAGATATAGACTGTAGATATGTGATAGAGATATAGACTGTAGATATGTGATAGAGATATACACTGTAGATATGTGATAGAGATATATACTGTAGATATGTGATAGAGATATAGACTGTAGATATGTGATGGATAGAGATATATACTGTAGATATGTGATAGAGATATAGACTGTAGATATGTGATAGAGATATATACTGTAGATATGTGATAGAGATATATACTGTAGATATGTGATGGATAGAGATATACACTGTAGATATGTGATAGAGATATATACTGTAGATATGTGATAGAGATATAGACTGTAGATATGTGATAGAGATATAGACTGTAGATATGAGATGGATAGAGATATAGACTGTAGATATGTGATGGATAGAGATATAGACTGTAGATATGTGATGGATAGAGATATACACTGTAGATATGTGATAGAGATATAGACTGTAGATATGAGATGGATAGAGATATAGACTGTAGATATGTGATGGATAGAGATATAGACTGTAGATATGTGATGGATAGAGATATATACTGTAGATATGTGATGGATAGAGATATAGACTGTAGATATGTGATGGATAGAGATATAGACTGTAGATATGAGATGGATAGAGATATACACTGTAGATATGTGATAGAGATATAGACTGTAGATATGTGATGGATAGAGATATATACTGTAGATATGTGATGGATAGAGATATAGACTGTAGATATGAGATGGATAGAGATATAGACTGTAGATATGAGATGGATAGAGATATATACTGTAGATATGTGATAGAGATATATACTGTAGATATGTGATAGAGATATAGACTGTAGATATGAGATGGATAGAGATATATACTGTAGATATGTGATAGAGATATATACTGTAGATATGTGATGGATAGAGATATATACTGTAGATATGTGATAGAGATATATACTGTAGATATGTGATAGAGATATAGACTGTAGATATGAGATGGATAGAGATATATACTGTAGATATGTGATAGAGATATAGACTGTAGATATGTGATAGAGATATACACTGTAGATATGAGATGGATAGAGATATATACTGTAGATATGTGATAGAGATATAGACTGTAGATATGTGATAGAGATATATACTGTAGATATGTGATGGATAGAGATATATACTGTAGATATGTGATAGAGATATAGACTGTAGATATGAGATGGATAGAGATATATACTGTAGATATGTGATGGATAGAGATATATACTGTAGATATGTGATAGAGATATAGACTGTAGATATGTGATGGATAGAGATATATACTGTAGATATGTGATGGATAGAGATATATACAGTAGATATGTGACTGAAAGACATGGGATACATGGTGGATAGGAGGGAGACAGGCATGAGATGATTCATTGATAGAGATCCACGGAAATAGGCAGCACTTCTTGAAGAAGTAATGGATATTGTTTAAATAATGAAAAGTTATACATTTTTCCAATACACTTTCTGTATCAATGCCTCACAGTTTTCTAGATCTCTGCTTGCTGTCCTGCTATAGAAAGCTGCTATGTCACATCCAGTGGATAGAAATCGAACCCTGGTCACACAGGTGCACAGCTCGTTATATCACACAGGTGCGCGGCTCGTTATATCACACAGGTGCGCGGCTCGTTATATCACACAGGTGCGCGGCTCGTTATATCACACAGGTGCGCGGCTCGTTATATCACACAGGTGCGCGGCTCGTTATATCACACAGGTGCGCGGCTCCTTATATCACACAGGTGCGCGGCTCCTTATATCACACAGGTGCGCGGCTCGTTATATCACACAGGTGCGCGGCTCCTTATATCACACAGGTGCGCGGCTCGTTATATCACACAGGTGCGCGGCTCCTTATATCACACAGGTGCGCGGCTCGTTTTATATCACACAGGTGCGCGGCTCCTTATATCACACAGGTGCGCGGCTGGTTATATCACACAGGTGCGCGGCTGGTTATATCAGACAGGTGCGCGGCTCCTTATATCACACAGGTGCGTGGCTCGTTATATCACACAGGTGCGCGGCTGGTTATATCACACAGGTGCGCGGCTGATTATATCACACAGGTGCGCGGCTCGTTATATCACACAGGTGCGCGGCTCGTTATATCACACAGGTGCGCGGCTCGTTATATCACACAGGTGCGCGGCTCGTTATATCACACAGGTGCGCGGCTCGTTATATCACACAGGTGCGCGGCTCGTTATATCACACAGGTGCGCGGCTCGTTATATCACACAGGTGCGCGGCTCGTTATATCACACAGGTGCGCGGCTCGTTATATCACACAGGTGCGCGGCTCGTTATATCACACAGGTGCGCGGCTCGTTATATCACACAGGTGCGCGGCTCGTTATATCACACAGGTGCGCGGCTCGTTATATCACACAGGTGCGCGGCTCGTTATATCACACAGGTGCATGTCTCATTATATCACACAGGTGCACGGCTCGTTATATCACACAGGTGCGCGGCTGGTTATATCACACAGGTGCGCGGCTGGTTATATCAGACAGGTGCGCGGCTCCTTATATCACACAGGTGCGTGGCTCGTTATATCACACAGGTGCGCGGCTGGTTATATCACACAGGTGCGCGGCTGATTATATCACACAGGTGCGCGGCTCGTTATATCACACAGGTGCGCGGCTCGTTATATCACACAGGTGCGCGGCTCGTTATATCACACAGGTGCGCGGCTCGTTATATCACACAGGTGCGCGGCTCGTTATATCACACAGGTGCGCGGCTCGTTATATCACACAGGTGCGCGGCTCGTTATATCACACAGGTGCGCGGCTCGTTATATCACACAGGTGCGCGGCTCGTTATATCACACAGGTGCGCGGCTCGTTATATCACACAGGTGCGCGGCTCGTTATATCACACAGGTGCGCGGCTCGTTATATCACACAGGTGCGCGGCTCGTTATATCACACAGGTGCGCGGCTCGTTATATCACACAGGTGCATGTCTCATTATATCACACAGGTGCACGGCTCGTTATATCATACAGGTGCGCGGCTCGTTATATCACACAGGTGCGCGGCTCCTTATATCACACAGGTGCATGTCTCATTATATCACACAGGTGCGCGGCTCGTTATATCACACAGGTGCGCGGCTCGTTATATCACACAGGTGCGCGGCTCCTTATATCACACAGGTGCGCGGCTCCTTATATCACACGGCTCTGATTACTCTCTATTATACTAACGAGCCCCGCGGGTCAGATTTGTGTCCACTGGAAGTAAACACAGAAGTTTCTATAGCAGGACAGCAAGCAGAGATCTAGAAAGCCAGGAGCAACTGATACAGAAAGTGTATTGGAAATTTGTTTTATATTTTATCATGGAAACAATAATATTTACTTATCAAAGTGGAAACACTCCTTTAAAGGGCACCTACCACCCCGATTCTACCTATAAAGGTAGAAGGGGTGGTAGGTGGATGGATGGGACGTGAGAATAGCTCTTTTTTGGGCTAATCCTCACGTCCCGGGTGTCTTTTAGAAAACTTTATTGCAGGTATATGCAAAATGCAGAACGCAGGGGACCCGGACGAGGGCGCGCAGCTCCTGGAAGATTACCTGGTAGGCGGAGTAACGTGGCTACTGGGGCGTGGAGTAGCCGCGACTAGTAGCCTCATGTCCGGCTACTCCACGCCCCAGTAGCCGCATAAAAAAATTTGCATATACCTGCAATAAAGTTTTCTAAAAGACACCCGGGACGTGAGGATTAGCCCAAAAAAGAGCTATTCTCACGTCCCATCCATCCACCTACCACCCCTTCTACCTTTATAGGTAGAATCGGGGTGGTAGGTGCCCTTTAAATAAGGCCAGTGTTACACCTCACACTGCAATCTTTCGGCTGATCAGGTGTATAGAGTGGTGCACCCTCTGGGATCTATATCTGAAAACCTCTGCTGGGAGAAGGATTGGGATTACACCCTGACTTCCTATATTGCTTTTTGGACTGCGCTGTTACGTGCTGAGATAGATCCATAGATATAGATATGTAATAGATAATGAGATATGAGATATTCCTGATGCGTGTAGCTGTACTCGCTCCGGATGACACACATAGAGCTGTAATCAGGACGTGCATCCTTTGGGAGGTATGACAGTGATTTTCCATCTGCACCGGCTCTCATGGTAACTTGCCTGTGTGAGGGTGACAGCGGCCATGAATACAGGTGGTGGGCAGGGGCGATGCTGGTAGAAGTACCACCTCCTCTCCATTTCCCCCGGTAGGATCTCATAGGCCACATAGCGCACAAATCTCTTATAGACCCCCAGCCCGGCCTGATCCAGCAGCACATCACGGGGGAGAGCTCTCTGCCCGCTGCCGATGGCTCGCCGAAAACTACTCGACCTCTTACTGCTTATCTGTAGGAAGACACAAGGAAGATGCTACATGATCCTGGAAGCAATTATCCATGACATGTCTGTATCCTTATATCACACAAGTGTCAAAGGAAAAATCGGCAGAATAGAAAAAGAAAAACTAATAGCAAGCAGAGATCTTGAAATGGAGATGAAATAGAACATAAATATAAGGGTGATGCCTCACATGGCGTTTTTGGTCCGTTTTTTAAGCATGCGTTTGGGGAAAACGGACAAAAACTGATGCGTGACTGAAAACATCATGTGTGCCATCACCCTAAGGCAGGGGTAGGGAACCTATGGCGCAGGAGCCATATGTGGCTGTTTTGATGGCTGCATCTGACGAATCATTGATTAATAGCTCCATTGCTTAGGTGACAGCGCCCGTGTCATATGGTATAGTAGCATCCACTCCTCTCTATGACCCAGGCGCCATTGCCTAAGCAACCATGGCAGCGGCGCCTGAGTCATAGAGAAGAGCGCGGGACTGATGAGAAGCCGCTGTAGGGAGAGCAGGTAGGCGAGTATTCACTTTTTTTTTTTTTGCTATGACTACCTATCTACTGCGGGCATGTTCTGTAGCTACCTATCTACTGGGGGTCATGTGCTGTGGCCACCCATCTACTGGGAGGCATGTGCCGGGGCTACCTATCTACTGGGGGGGCATGTGCCGGGGCTACCTATCTACTGGGAGGCATGTGCCGTGGCTACCTATCTACGGGGAGGCATGTGCCGTGGCTACCTATCTACGGGGAGGCATGTGCCGTGGCTACCTATCTACGGGGAGGCATGTGCCGTGGCTACCTATCTACGGGGAGGCATGTGCCGTGGCTACCTATCTACGGGGAGGCATGTGCCGTGGCTACCTATCTACGGGGAGGCATGTGCCGTGGCTACCTATCTACGGAGAGGCATGTGCCGTGGCTACCTATCTACGGAGAGGCATGTGTTGTGGCTACCTATCTACTGGGGGGCATGTGCCGGGGCTACCTATTTACTGGGGACATGTGCCGGGGCTACCTATTTACTGGGGACATGTGCATATTGTATGGCTCCGTCAGCCAAAAAGGTTCCCGACCCCTGCCCTGAGAGGTTAGCCTGAGAAAACCAATCGGCAGCTATGTATTGACTCCTAATTAATATGGTTAGCAGGATGTTTAGGGGAGTGCCTGGAATAGCTGCATAATGTAGGGTGTAGTTTAGGACCCATATGGCTTAGTGCTGGGGTAGGATGCTATGAATGGGTTGTGAAATTCTCAGGCTGCAGCTGCTTTATTGTATCTGGCTGGTTACTGAAAAGGAGGAACCCAATTTCTATAACCAAGCAACTTCTAGTAAGCAGCGGTGGGACATTACCGGGGTGGTCACATGATGTAGTGATGCATCAACATCAGGAGACCAAGGTCTGGAGCTTGTGTCCAGGGGAGATCCAGACCCCTCAGTCACTGCACAGTCACATCTTCAGGTGTTTATGGACCTTAGCTGATTCTATAGGGGCTGTATCTTCCTGGTGCAGATGGTTGAACCTGAGACTTGGTCACATGGTGCGCTGACGCGCCGACTTTCGGCAACATGTGAATTACATCATGTGAGCGGGCGCTAGATTCAAGCTTCTTTAATGAGGAGATCCAGCCCCTGAGGATCTTGTGACCTGCCAGTATTTACTTGTGTCCTTTAGCAGCTGCCGTGACTGAGGGGACGTGATCCCAGTACTGAAGCTTGGGACACCACACTGTCTGCCCACATTTAAAGGGGCACTCCTCCCTACTATCCCTGACATAATGGGAATGAGATTTGTTATGAGATACAAAAGATCGCCTTGTCTATTACTCACCAGGTCCACGAGCTGTGGGTAGCAGATCTGTCCCTCCTCATTGCCCTGTGACAGGGCAAATAACATCTCCAGCTTTGCGGGGTCCAGGGGCAGCTCATGGTTGTTTACCAAAGTGGCGAACGTCTCAGCACATACAAAACCCGTGTTGTCTGGGTCAAGCTGAAAAAGAGGCCAGAAGTGATGTTACTAGTACAACTGGCCCAGAACTGTCCAGCCCACTTCACACTGAGGGCACATCAAGCTTATGGCTGCCTTCAAAGAACCGGCTATGTAACACGGCTATGGTTGTGGTGGTGCCGCATACATAATACTGAATCAGATATTGACGTTTAGCCAGGTATATGATATGGAGGATGCGTCAACTCTCCTCTTGTGTGGTGTAGTATATAGAGGATGTGTCATATCTCCTCCTGTGTGGTATAGTATATAGAGGATATATCTCCTGTGTGGTGTAGTATATAGAGGATGTGTCTCCTGTGTGGTGTAGTATATAGAGAATGTGTCTCCTGTGTGGTGTAGTATATAGAGGATGTGTCTCCTGTGTGGTGTAGTATATAGAGGATGTGTCTCCTGTGTGGTGTAGTATATAGAGAATGTGTCTCCTGTGTGGTGTAGTATATAGAGGATGTGTCTCCTGTGTGGTGTAGTATATAGAGGATGTGTCTCCTGTGTGGTGTAGTATATAGAGGATGTGTCTCCTGTGTGGTGTAGTATATAGAGGATGTGTCTCCTGTGTGGTGTAGTATATAAAGGATGTGTCCTGTGTGGTGTAGTATATAGAGGATATATCTCCTGTGTGGTGTAGTATATAGAGGATGTGTCTCCTGTGTGGTGTAGTATATAGAAGATGTGTCTCCTGTGTGGTGTAGTATATAGAGGATGCGTCTCCTGTGTGGTGTAGTATATAGAGGATGTGTCTCCTCTGTGGTGTATTATATAGAGGATGTGTCTCCTGTGTGGTGTAGTATATAGAGGATATATCTCCTGTGTGGTGTAGTATATAGAGGATGTGTCTCCGGTGTGGTGTAGTATATAGAGGATGTGTCTCCGGTGTGGTGTAGTATATAGAGGATGTGTCCTGTATGGTGTAGTATATAGAGGATGTGTCTCCTGTGTGGTGTAGTATATAGAGGATGTGTCTCCTCTGTGGTGTATTATATAGAGGATGCGTCTCCTGTGTGGTGTAGTATATAGAGGATGCGTCTCCTGTGTGGTGTAGTATATAGAGGATGCATCTCCAGTGTGGTGTAGTATATAGAGGATGCATCTCCAGTGTGGTGTAGTATATAGAGGATGCATCTCCAGTGTGGTGTAGTATATAGAGGATGCATCTCCAGTGTGGTGTAGTATATAGAGGATGTGTCTCCGGTGTGGTGTAGTATATAGAGGAGGCGTCTCCTGTGTGGTATAGTATATAGAGGATATATCTCCTGTGTGGTGTAGTATATAGAGGATGTGTCTCCTGTGTGGTGTAGTATATAGAGAATGTGTCTCCTGTGTGGTGTAGTATATAGAGAATGTGTCTCCTGTGTGGTGTAGTATATAGAGGATGTGTCTCCTGTGTGGTGTAGTATATAGAGGATGTGTCTCCTGTGTGGTGTAGTATATAGAGAATGTGTCTCCTGTGTGGTGTAGTATATAGAGGATGTGTCTCCTGTGTGGTGTAGTATATAGAGGATGTGTCTCCTGTGTGGTGTAGTATATAGAGGATGTGTCTCCTGTGTGGTGTAGTATATAAAGGATGTGTCCTGTGTGGTGTAGTATATAGAGGATGTGTCTCCTGTGTGGTGTAGTATATAGAGGATGTGTCTCCTGTGTGGTGTAGTATATAGAGGATGTGTCTCCTGTGTGGTGTAGTATATAGAGGATGTGTCTCCTCTGTGGTGTATTATATAGAGGATGTGTCTCCTGTGTGGTGTAGTATATAGAGGATATATCTCCTGTGTGGTGTAGTATATAGAGGATGTGTCTCCGGTGTGGTGTAGTATATAGAGGATGTGTCTCCGGTGTGGTGTAGTATATAGAGGATGTGTCCTGTATGGTGTAGTATATAGAGGATGTGTCTCCTGTGTGGTGTAGTATATAGAGGATGTGTCTCCTGTGTGGTGTAGTATATAGAGGATGTGTCTCCTGTGTGGTATAGTATATAGAGGATATATCTCCTGTGTGGTGTAGTATATAGAGGATGTGTCCTGTATGGTGTAGTATATAGAGGATGTGTCTCCTGTGTGGTGTAGTATATAGAGGATGTGTCTCCAGTGTGGTGTAGTATATAGAGGATGTGTCTCCTGTGTGGTGTAGTATATAAAGGATGTGTCCTGTGTGGTGTAGTATATAGAGGATATATCTCCTGTGTGGTGTAGTATATAGAGGATGTGTCTCCTGTGTGGTGTAGTGTATAGAGGATGTGTCTACTGTGTGGTGTAGTATATAGAGGATGTGTCTACTGTGTGGTGTAGTATATAGAGGATGTGTCTCCTGTGTGGTGTAGTATATAGAGGATGTGTCTCCTGTGTGGTGTAGTATATAGAGGATGTGTCTCCTGTGTGGTGTAGTATATAGAGGATGTGTCTCCTGTGTGGTATAGTATATAGAGGATGTGTCTCCTGTGTGGTGTAGTATATAGAGGATGTGTCTCCTGTGTGGTGTAGTATATAGAGGATGTGTCTCCTGTGTGGTGTAGTATATAGAGGATGCGTCTCCTGTGTGGTGTAGTATATAGAGGATGCGTCTCCAGTGTGGTGTAGTATATAGAGGATGCATCTCCAGTGTGGTGTAGTATATAGAGGATGCATCTCCAGTGTGGTGTAGTATATAGAGGATGCGTCTCCTGTGTGGTGTAGTATATAGAGGATGCGTCTCCTGTGTGGTGTAGTATATAGAGGATGTGTCTCCTGTGTGGTGTAGTATATAGAGGATGTGTCTCTTGTGTGGTGTAGTATATAGAGGATGCGCCTCCTGTGTGGTGTAGTATATAGAGGATGCGTCTCCTGTGTGGTGTAGTATATAGAGGATGCGTCTCCGGTGTGGTGTAGTATATAGAGGAGGCGTCTCCTGTGTGGTGTAGTATATAGAGGATGCGTCTCCTGTGTGGTGTAGTATATAGAGGAGGTGTCTCCTGTGTGGTGTAGTATATAGAGGATGTGTCTCCTGTGTGGTGTAGTATATAGAGGATGTGTCTCCTGTGTGGTGTAGTATATAGAGGATGTGTCCTGTGTGGTGTAGTATATAGAGGATGTGTCTCCTGTGTGGTGTAGTATATAGAGGATGTGTCTCCTGTGTGGTGTAGTATATAGAGGATGCGTCTCCTGTGTGGTGTAGTATATAGAGGATGCATCTCCAGTGTGGTGTAGTATATAGAGGATGCATCTCCAGTGTGGTGTAGTATATAGAGGATGCGTCTCCTGTGTGGTGTAGTATATAGAGGATGCGTCTCCTGTGTGGTGTAGTATATAGAGGATGTGTCTCCTGTGTGGTGTAGTATATAGAGGATGTGTCTCCTGTGTGGTGTAGTATATAGAGGATGCGCCTCCTGTGTGGTGTAGTATATAGA
Organism: Engystomops pustulosus; assembly: GCF_040894005.1. Lineage (NCBI taxonomy): Eukaryota > Metazoa > Chordata > Amphibia > Anura > Leptodactylidae > Engystomops > Engystomops pustulosus. The sequence goes on from NC_092418.1 coordinate 13,140,456, forward strand.
GGATGCGTCTCCTGTGTGGTGTAGTATATAGAGGATGCGTCTCCGGTGTGGTGTAGTATATAGAGGAGGCGTCTCCTGTGTGGTGTAGTATATAGAGGATGCGTCTCCTGTGTGGTGTAGTATATAGAGGAGGTGTCTCCTGTGTGGTGTAGTATATAGAGGATGTGTCTCCTGTGTGGTGTAGTATATAGAGGAGGTGTCTCCTGTGTGGTGTAGTATATAGAGGATGTGTCTCCTGTGTGGTGTAGTATATAGAGGATGTGTCTCCTGTGTGGTGTAGTATATACAGGATATGTGGTATGTGCCATGCACGCTGCTTGCTTTCTGCACAGCGTCTGTCCTTGTTTTCTCTTAATAATTCTATTGCCTCAATAATTAGGTTTATTTTCATATCACAAGTCGCCCACACACAGAACATTTCACTACATGACCCTCAGCTGGTTTTATCACAGTCCCACCTGCATCTACCCACATGTCCTAAATATAAATTCTTGCACATAGGGGGCAGTATTATAGTAGTTATATTCTTGTACATAGGGGGCAGTATTATAGTAGTTATATTCCTGTACATAGGAAGCAGTATTATAGTAGTTATATTCTTGTACATGGGGGCAGTATTATAGTAGTTATATTCTTGTACATGGGGGCAGTATTATAGTAGTTATATTCCTGTACATAGGGGGCAGTATTATAGTAGTTATATTCCTGTACATAGGGGGCAGTATTATAGTAGTTATATTCCTGTACATAGGGGGCAGTATTATAGTAGTAATATTCCTGTACATAGGAAGCAGTATTATAGTAGTTATATTCCTGTACATAGGGGCAGTATTATAGTAGTTATATTCTTGTACATAGGGTCAGTATTATAGTAGTTATATTCTTGTACATAGGGGACAGTATTATAGTAGTTATATTCCTGTACATAGGGGGCAGTATTATAGTAGTTATATTCCTGTACATAGGGGGCAGTATTATAGTAGTTATATTCCTGTACATAGGGGGCAGTATTATAGTAGTTATATTCCTGAACATAGGGGCAGTATTATAGTAGTTATATTCTTGTACATAGGGGGCAGTATTATAGTAGTTATATTCTTGTACATAGGGGGCAGTATTATAGTAGTTATATTCTTGTACATAGGGGGCAGTATTATAGTAGTTATATTCTTGTACATAGGGGGCAGTATTATAGTAGTTATATTCCTGTACATAGGGGGCAGTATTATAGCAGTTATATTCCTGTACATAGGAAGCAGTATTATAGTAGTTATATTCTTGTACATAGGGGGCAGTATTATAGTAGTTATATTCTTGTACATAGGAGGCAGTATTATAGTAGTTATATTATTGTACATAGGGGGCAGTATTATAGTAGTTATATTCTTGTACATAGGGGGCAGTATTATAGTAGTTATATTATTGTACATAGGGGGCAGTATTATAGTAGTTATATTCCTGTACATAGGGGGCAGTATTATAGTAGTTATATTCCTGTACATAGGGGGCAGTATTATAGTAGTCATATTCTTGTACATAGGGGGCAGTATTATAGTAGTCATATTCTTGTACATAGGGGGCAGTATTATAGTCGTCATATTCTTGTACATAGGGGGCAGTATTATAGTAGTTATATTCTTGTACATAGGGGGCAGTATTATAGTAGTTATATTCTTGTACATAGGGGGCAGTATTATAGTAGTTATATTCTTGTACATAGGGGGCAGTATTATAGTAGTTATATTCTTGTACATAGGGGGCAGTATTATAGTAGTTATATTCCTGTACATTGGGGTCAGTAGTATAGTAGTTATATTCTTGTACATAGGGGGCAGTATTATAGTAGTTATATTCCTGTACATAGGGGGCAGTATTATAGTAGTCATATTCTTGTACATAGGGGACAGTATTATAGTAGTTATATTCCTGTACATAGGGGGCAGTATTATAGTAGTTATATTCCTGTACATAGGGGGCAGTATTATAGTAGTTATATTCCTGTACATAGGAAGCAGTATTATAGTAGTTATATTCTTGTACATAGGGGGCAGTATTATAGTAGTTATATTCTTGTACATAGGGGGCAGTATTATAGTAGTTATATCCCTGTACATAGGGGGCAGTATTATAGTAGTTATATTCTTGTACATAGGGGGCAGTATTATAGTAGTTATATTCTTGTACATAGGGGGCAGTATTATAGTAGTTATATTCTTGTACATAGGGGGCAGTATTATAGTAGTGATATTCTTGTACATAGGGGGCAGTATTATAGTAGTTATATTCCTGTACATAGGGGGCAGTATTATAGTAGTTATATTCTTGTACATAGTGGGCAGTATTATAGTAGTTATATTCCTGTACATAGGGGGCAGTATTATAGTAGTTATATTCTTGTACATAGGGGGCAGTATTATAGTAGTTATATTCTTGTACATAGGGGGCAGTGTTATAGTAGTTATATTCTTGTACATAGGGGGCAGTATTATAGTAGTTATATTCCTGTACATAGGGGCAGTATTATAGTAGTTATATTCTTGTACATAGGGGAAGTATTATAGTAGTTATATTCTTGTACATAGGGGGCGGTATTATAGTAGTTATATTCTTGTACATAGGGGGCGGTATTATAGTAGTTATATTCTTGTACATAGGGGGCAGTATTATAGTAGTTATATTCCTGTACATAGGGGGCAGTATTATAGTAGTTATATTCTTGTACATAGGGGGCAGTATTATAGTAGTTATATTCTTGTACATAGGGGGCAGTATTATAGTAGTTATATTCTTGTACATAGGGGGCAGTATTATAGTAGTGATATTCTTGTACATAGGGGGCAGTATTATAGTAGTTATATTCCTGTACATAGGGGGCAGTATTATAGTAGTTATATTCTTGTACATAGGGGGCAGTATTATAGTAGTTATATTCTTGTACATAGGGGGCAGTGTTATAGTAGTTATATTCTTGTACATAGGGGGCAGTATTATAGTAGTTATATTCCTGTACATAGGGGCAGTATTATAGTAGTTATATTCTTGTACATAGGGGAAGTATTATAGTAGTTATATTCTTGTACATAGGGGGCAGTATTATAGTAGTTATATTCTTGTACATAGGGGGCGGTATTATAGTAGTTATATTCTTGTACATAGGGGGCAGTATTATAGTAGTTATATTCCTGTACATAGGGGGCAGTATTATAGTAGTTATATTCTTGTACATAGGGGGCAGTATTATAGTAGTTATATTCTTGTACATAGGGGGCAGTATTATAGTAGTTATATTCTTGTACATAGGGGGCAGTATTATAGTAGTTATATTCTTGTACATAGGGGGCAGTATTATAGTAGTTATATTCCTGTACATAGGGGGCAGTATTATAGTAGTTATATTCCTGTACATAGGGGGCAGTATTATAGTACTTATATTCCTGTACATAGGGGCAGTATTATAGTAGTTATATTCCTGTACATAGGGGGCAGTATTATAATAGTTATATTCTTGTACATAGGGGGCAGTATTATAGTAGTTATATTCTTGTACATAGGGGGCAGTATTATAGTAGTTATATTCCTGTACATAGGGGGCAGTATTATAGTAGTTATATTCCTGTACATAGGGGGCAGTATTATAGTAGTTATAGTCTTGTACATAGGGAGAAGTATTATAGTAGTTATATTCTTGTACATAGGGGGCAGTATTATAGTAGTTATATTCTTGTACATAGGGGGCAGTATTATAGTAGTTATATTCCTGTACATAGGGGGCAGTATTATAGTAGTTATAGTCTTGTAAATCATTACTAATAAAATCCATCAGACCTCCTTGTTAATGAGATTGATGATGTAAGTATTGATCAGCACATGGTATATTATTGGTCATGGACTTTCCCACTGCTACAATTTCTTATAAAACCAGATAATTCAGGAAAAGAAATAGTGAAAATATATAAAATATTGTCCTTGATTGACCTTAGCTCTATGTCTCATGTCTCTCTGTTCTCTCTGACATCTCATCAGTAATACATAGTAGTAGATTATACGGCGCCCACATCTCTCTCCTCTGTCACCTCTCAGCTGTCACATCCATAGCAGTCTCTCTCCTCCTCCCTGATACATCACATCTCCTCTGTCCATTACAGGCAGTGCAACATATACTCTCCTGAACCTCTCATACACTCAGTAGGTGCAGTCTCACTCTCTCTCTCTCATACACTCAGTAGGTGCAGTCTCTCTCTCATACACTCAGTAGGTGCAGTCTCTCTCTCTCATACACTCAGTAGGTGCAGTCTCTCTCTCTCATACACTCAGTAGGTGCAGTCTCTCTCTCATACACTCAGTAGGTGCAGTCTCTCTCTCTCATACACTCAGTAGGTGCAGTCTCTCTCTCTCATACACTCAGTAGGTGCAGTCTCTCTCTCTCATACACTCAGTAGGTGCAGTCTCTCTCTCTCATACACTCAGTAGGTGCAGTCTCTCTCTCTCATACACTCAGTAGGTGCAGTCTCTCTCTCTCATACACTCAGTAGGTGCAGTCTCTCTCTCTCTCATACACTCAGTAGGTGCAGTCTCTCTCATACACTCAGTAGGTGCAGTCTCTCTCTCTCATACACTCAGTAGGTGCAGTCTCTCTCTCTCATACACTCAGTAGGTGCAGTCTCTCTCTCTCATACACTCAGTAGGTGCAGTCTCTCTCTCTCTCATACACTCAGTAGGTGCAGTCTCTCTCTCATACACTCAGTAGGTGCAGTCTCTCTCTCTCACTCATACACTCAGTAGGTGCAGTCTCTCTCTCTCTCTCATACACTCAGTAGGTGCAGTCTCTCTCTCATACACTCAGTAGGTGCAGTCTCTCTCTCTCTCATACACTCAGTAGGTGCAGTCTCTCTCTCTCATACACTCAGTAGGTGCAGTCTCTCTCTCTCATACACTCAATAGGTGCAGTCTCTCTCTCTCTCTCTCATACACTCAATAGGTGCAGTCTCTCTCATACACTCAGTAGGTGCAGTCTCTCTCTCTCTCATACACTCAGTAGGTGCAGTCTCTCTCTCTCTCTCATACACTCAGTAGGTGCAGTCTCTCTCTCTCTCTCTCATACACTCAGTAGGTGCAGTCTCTCTCTCTCTCTCATACACTCAGTAGGTGCAGTCTCTCTCTCTCTCATACACTCAGTAGGTGTAGTCTCTCTCTCATACACTCAGTAGGTGTAGTCTCTCTCTCATACACTCAGTAGGTGCAGTCTCTCTCTCTCTCATACACTCAGTAGGTGCAGTCTCTCTCTCTCTCTCATACACTCAGTAGGTGCAGTCTCTCTCTCTCTCATACACTCAGTAGGTGCAGTCTCTCTCTCTCTCATACACTCAGTAGGTGCAGTCTCTCTCTCTCTCATACACTCAGTAGGTGCAGTCTCTCTCTCTCATACACTCAGTAGGTGCAGTCTCTCTATCTCATACACTCAGTAGGTGCAGTCTCTCTCTCTTATACACTCAGTAGGTGCAGTCTCTCTCATACACTCAGTAGGTGCAGTCTCTCTATCTCATACACTCAGTAGGTGCAGTCTCTCTCTCTCATACACTCAGTAGGTGCAGTCTCTCTCATACACTCAGTAGGTGCAGTCTCTCTCTCTCATACACTCAGTAGGTGCAGTCTCTCTCTCTCATACACTCAGTAGGTGCAGTCTCTCTCTCTCATACACTCAGTAGGTGCAGTCTCTCTCTCTCTCATACACTCAGTAGGTGCAGTCTCTCTCTCTCTCATACACTCAGTAGGTGCAGTCTCTCTCTCTCTCTCATACACTCAGTAGGTGCAGTCTCTCTCTCTCATACACTCAGTAGGTGCAGTCTCTCTCTCTCTCAGTAGGTGTAGTCTCTCTCTCTCTCAGTAGGTGCAGTCTCTCTCTCTCTCATACACTCAGTAGGTGCAGTCTCTCTCTCTCTCTCATACACTCAGTAGGTGCAGTCTCTCTCTCTCTCATACACTCAGTAGGTGCAGTCTCTCTATCTCATACACTCAGTAGGTGCAGTCTCTCTCTCTCATACACTCAGTAGGTGCAGTCTCTCTCTCTCATACACTCAGTAGGTGCAGTCTCTCTCTCTCATACACTCAGTAGGTGCAGTCTCTCTCTCTCTCATACACTCAGTAGGTGCAGTCTCTCTCTCTCTCATACACTCAGTAGGTGCAGTCTCTCTCTCTCTCATACACTCAGTAGGTGCAGTCTCTCTCTCTCTCAGTAGGTGTAGTCTCTCTCTCATACACTCAGTAGGTGCAGTCTCTCTCTCTTTCTCATACACTCAGTAGGTGCAGTCTCTCTCTCATACACTCAGTAGGTGCAGTATCTCTCTCATACACTCAGTAGGTGCAGTCTCTCTCTCATACACTCAGTAGGTGCAGTCTCTCTCTCTCTCATACACTCAATAGGTGCAGTCTCTCTCTCTCTCATACACTCAATAGGTGCAGTCTCACTCCCTCTCTCTCTCTCTCATACACTCAGTAGGTGCAGTCTCTCTCTCTCATACACTCAGTAGGTGCAGTCTCTCTCTCTCTCATACACTCAGTAGGTGCAGTCTCTCTCTCTCATACACTCAGTAGGTGCAGTCTCTCTCTCTCTCTCTCATACACTCAGTAGGTGCAGTCTCTCTCTCATACACTCAGTAGGTGCAGTCTCTCTCTCTCTCATACACTCAGTAGGTGCAGTCTCTCTCTCTCTCATACACTCAGTAGGTGCAGTCTCTCTCTCATACACTCAGTAGGTGCAGTCTCTCTCTCTCTCTCATACACTCAGTAGGTGCAGTCTCTCTCTCTCTCTCATACACTCAGTAGGTGCAGTCTCTCTCTCTCTCATACACTCAGTAGGTGCAGTCTCTCTCTCTCTCATACACTCAGTAGGTGCAGTCTCTCTCTCTCTCTCATACACTCAGTAGGTGCAGTCTCTCTCTCTCATACACTCAGTAGGTGCAGTCTCTCTCTCTCTCATACACTCAGTAGGTGTAGTCTCTCTCTCTCATACACTCAGTAGGTGTAGTCTCTCTCTCATACACTCAGTAGGTGCAGTCTCTCTCTCTCTCTCATACACTCAGTAGGTGCAGTCTCTCTCTCTTTCTCATACACTCAGTAGGTGCAGTCTCTCTCTCTCTCTCTCTCATACACTCAGTAGGTGCAGTCTCTCTCTCTCTCATACACTCAGTAGGTGCAGTCTCTCTCTCTCTCAGTAGGTGCAGTCTCTCTCTCTCAGTAGGTGCAGTCTCTCTCTCTCTCAGTAGGTGCAGTCTCTCTCTTTCTCTCTCTCTCTCATACACTCAGTAGGTGCAGTCTCTCTCTCTCATACACTCAGTAGGTGCAGTCTCTCTCTCTCTCTCTCTCATACACTCAGTAGGTGCAGTCTCTCTCTCTCTCATACACTCAGTAGGTGCAGTCTCTCTCTCTCTCATACACTCAGTAGGTGCAGTCTCTCTCTCTCTCTCTCATACACTCAGTAGGTGCAGTCTCTCTCTCTCTCTCTCATACACTCAGTAGGTGCAGTCTCTCTCTCAGTAGGTGCAGTCTCTCTCAGTAGGTGCAGTCTCTCTCTCTCTCTCTCAGTAGGTGCAGTCTCTCTCTTTCTCTCTCTCTCTCTCTCTCATACACTCAGTAGGTGCAGTCTCTCTCTCTCATACACTCAGTAGGTGCAGTCTCTCTCTCTCTCTCTCTCTCTTACACTCAGTAGGTGCAGTCTCTCTCTCTCTCATACACTCAGTAGGTGCAGTCTCTCTCTCTCATACACTCAGTAGGTGCAGTCTCTCTCTCTCTCAGTAGGTGCAGTCTCTCTCTCTCTCAGTAGGTGCAGTCTCTCTCTCTCAGTAGGTGCAGTCTCTCTCTTTCTCTCTCTCTCTCATACACTCAGTAGGTGCAGTCTCTCTCTCTCATACACTCAGTAGGTGCAGTCTCTCTCTCTCTCTCTCTCTCATACACTCAGTAGGTGCAGTCTCTCTCTCTCTCATACACTCAGTAGGTGCAGTCTCTCTCTCTCTCTCTCTCTCTCTCTCTCATACACTCAGTAGGTGCAGTCTCTCTATCTCTCATACACTCAGTAGGTGCAGTCTCTCTATCTCTCATACACTCAGTAGGTGCAGTCTCTCTCTCTCTCATACACTCAGTAGGTGCAGTCTCTCTCTCTCTCTCTCAGTAGGTGCAGTCTCTCTCTCTCAGTAGGTGCAGTCTCTCTCTCTCTCAGTAGGTGCAGTCTCTCTCTCTCTCAGTAGGTGCAGTCTCTCTCTCTCAGTAGGTGCAGTCTCTCTCTCTCTCAGTAGGTGCAGTCTCTCTCTCTCTCAGTAGGTGCAGTCTCTCTCTCTCTCTCTCTCTCAGTAGGTGCAGTCTCTCTCTCTCAGTAGGTGCAGTCTCTCTCTCTCTCAGTAGGTGCAGTCTCTCTCTCTCAGTAGGTGCAGTCTCTCTCTCTCTCTCAGTAGGTGCAGTCTCTCTCTCTCTCAGTAGGTGCAGTCTCTCTCTCTCTCAGTAGGTGCAGTCTCTCTCTTTCTCTCTCTCTCTCTCTCTCATACACTCAGTAGGTGCAGTCTCTCTCTCTCTCTCTCTCTCTCTCTCTCATACACTCAGTAGGTGCAGTCTCTCTATCTCTCATACACTCAGTAGGTGCAGTCTCTCTATCTCTCATACACTCAGTAGGTGCAGTCTCTCTCTCTCTCTCTCAGTAGGTGCAGTCTCTCTCTCTCAGTAGGTGCAGTCTCTCTCTCTCAGTAGGTGCAGTCTCTCTCTCTCTCAGTAGGTGCAGTCTCTCTCTCTCTCAGTAGGTGCAGTCTCTCTCTCTCTCAGTAGGTGCAGTCTCTCTCTCTCTCAGTAGGTGCAGTCTCTCTCTCTCTCTCTCTCTCAGTAGGTGCAGTCTCTCTCTCTCAGTAGGTGCAGTCTCTCTCTCTCTCAGTAGGTGCAGTCTCTCTCTCTCAGTAGGTGCAGTCTCTCTCTCTCTCTCAGTAGGTGCAGTCTCTCTCTCTCTCAGTAGGTGCAGTCTCTCTCTCTCTCAGTAGGTGCAGTCTCTCTCTTTCTCTCTCTCTCTCTCTCTCATACACTCAGTAGGTGCAGTCTCTCTCTCTCATACACTCAGTAGGTGCAGTCTCTCTCTCTCTCTCTCTCTCTCATACACTCAGTAGGTGCAGTCTCTCTCTCATACACTCAGTAGGTGCAGTCTCTCTCTCTCATACACTCAGTAGGTGCAGTCTCTCTCTCTTATACACTCAGTAGGTGCAGTCTCTCTCTCATACACTCAGTAGGTGCAGTCTCTCTCATACACTCAGTAGGTGCAGTCTCTCTCTCTCTCATACACTCAGTAGGTGCAGTCTCTCTCTCTCTCTCTCTCTCTCTCATACACTCAGTAGGTGCAGTCTCTCTCTCTCTCATACACTCAGTAGGTGCAGTCTCTCTCTCTCTCATACACTCAGTAGGTGCAGTCTCTCTCTCTCTCATACACTCAGTAGGTGCAGTCTCTCTCTCTCTCATACACTCAGTAGGTGCAGTCTCTCTCTCTCTCATACACTCAGTAGGTGCAGTCTCTCTCCCTCATACACTCAGTAGGTGCAGTCTCTCTCCCTCATACACTCAGTAGGTGCAGTCTCTCTCCCTCATACACTCAGTAGGTGCAGTCTCTCTCATACACTCAGTAGGTGCAGTCTCTCTCTCTCTCTCATACACTCAGTAGGTGCAGTCTCTCTCTCTCTCATACACTCAGTAGGTGCAGTCTCTCTCTCTCTCATACACTCAGTAGGTGCAGTCTCTCTCTCCCTCATACACTCAGTAGGTGCAGTCTCTCTCTCCCTCATACACTCAGTAGGTGCAGTCTCTCTCTCCCTCATACACTCAGTAGGTGCAGTCTCTCTCCCTCATACACTCAGTAGGTGCAGTCTCTCTCATACACTCAGTAGGTGCAGTCTCTCTCATACACTCAGTAGGTGCAGTCTCTCTCATACACTCAGTAGGTGCAGTCTCTCTCTCTCTCTCTCTCTCAGTAGGTGCAGTCTCTCTCTCTCTCAGTAGGTGCAGTCTCTCTCTCTCTCAGTAGGTGCAGTCTCTCTCTCTCTCTCTCAGTAGGTGCAGTCTCTCTCTCTCAGTAGGTGCAGTCTCTCTCTCTCAGTAGGTGCAGTCTCTCTCTCTCTCGCTCTCTCTCTCTCTGGTGCAGTCTCTCTCCTCCTCCATGTCTTACCTGCCCCTGGATGAGGCGCAGCAGTGAGCTCCTGTCCATATACCCGCAGAGGGGCTGTGTGTGGGGGGCTGTGTATGAGGGGCTGTGTGTGGGGGGCTGTGTATGAGGGGCTGTGTGTGGGGGGCTGTGGGGTCGGGGGTCTCTAGCTGCAGAGCTGCCCCCGCTCCGGGGTTACAGGGGAGGATGGAGGGTGAGTGACAGCTGCAGCCGAGATACCGGAGAGCTGCCCACCCAATGCACGCTGCTACACGGAGGAGAGCTGGTACCTCCTCCCGCACACACCAGGCCCGGGCACCGCCTGCCAATCACGGAGAACGGAGGTGTGTGGCAGCCAGCAGCCAATGGCAGGCCGAGGAATGGGGGGCCAAGCCTGGAGGGAGGGGGAGCTGCTCATCATCACCTGAGCGTCCCCAGAACACCACTGTACCCCCTGACCATCACCTGAGCATCCCCAGACCAGCACTGTACCCCCTGACCATCACCTGAGCATCCCCAGACCAGCACTGTACCCCCTGACCATCACCTGAGCATCCCCAGACCAGCACTGTACCCCCTGACCATAACCTGAGCATCCCCAGACCAGCACTGTACCCCCTGACCATCACCTGAGCATCCCCAGACCAGCAATGTACCCCCTGACCATCACCTGAGCGTCCCCAGACCAGCACTGTACCCCCTGACCATCACCTGAGCGTCCCCAGACCAGCACTGTACCCCCTGACCATCACCTGAGCATCCCCAGACCAGCAATGTACCCCCTGACCATCACCTGAGCGTCCCCAGACCAGCACTGTACCCCCTGACCATCACCTGAGCGTCCCCAGACCAGCACTGTACCCCCTGACCATCACCTGAGCGTCCCCAGACCAGCACTGTACCCCCTGACCATCACCTGAGCATCCCCAGACCAGCACTGTACCCCCTGACCATCACCTGAGCACCCCCAGACCAGCAATGTACCCCCTGACCATCACCTGAGCATCCCCAGACCAGCAATGTACCCCCTGACCATCACCTGAGCGTCCCCAGACCAGCACTGTACCCCCTGACCATCACCTGAGCGTCCCCAGACCAGCACTGTACCCCCTGACCATCACCTGAGCATCCCCAGACCAGCACTGTACCCCCTGACCATCACCTGAGCACCCCCAGACCAGCAATGTACCCCCTGACCATCAGCTGAGCATCCCCAGACCAGCACTGTACCCCCTGACCATCACCTGACCATCCCCAGACCAGCAATGTACCCCCTGACCATCACCTGAGCATCCCCAGACCAGCACTGTACCCCCTGACCATCACCTGAGCCTCCCCAGACCAGCACTGTACCCCCTGACCATCACCTGACCATCCCCAGACCAGCAATGTACCCCCTGACCATCACCTGAGCATCCCCAGACCAGCAATGTACCCCCTGACCATCACCTGAGCATCCCCAGACCAGCACTGTACCCCCTGACCATCACCTGAGCATCCCCAGACCAGCACTGTACCCCCTGACCATCACCTGAGCATCCCCAGACCAGCAATGTACCCCCTGACCATCACCTGAGCATCCCCAGACCAGCACTGTACCCCCTGACCATCACCTGAGCACCCCCAGACCAGCACTGTACCCCCTGACCATCACCTGAGCATCTCCAGACCAGTATTGTACCCCCTGACCATCACCTGAGCCTCCCCAGACCACCACTGTACCCCCTGACCATCACCTGACCATCCCCAGACCAGCACTGTACCCCCTGACCATCACCTGAGCATCTCCAGACCAGCAATGTACCCCCTGACCATCACCTGAGCACCCCCAGACCAGCACTGTACCCTCTGACCAGCACTGTACCCCCTGACCATCACCTGAGCATCCCCAGAACACCACTGTACCCCCTGACCATCACCTGAGCATCCCCAGACCAGCACTGTACCCCCTGACCATCACCTGAGCATCCCGAGACCAGCACTGTACCCCCTGACCATCACCTGAGCACCCCCAGACCAGCACTGTACCCCTGACCATCACCTGAGCATCTCCAGACCAGCAATGTACCCCCTGACCATCACCTGAGCACCCCCAGACCAGCAATGTACCCCCTGACCATCACCTGAGCCTCCCCAGACCAGCACTGTACCCCCTGACCATCACCTGACCATCCCCAGACCAGCACTGTACCCCCTGACCATCACCTGACCATCCCCAGACCAGCACTGTACCCCCTGACCATCACCTGAGCATCCCCAGACCAGCACTGTACCCCCTGACCATCACCTGAGCATCCCCAGACCAGCACTGTACCCCCTGACCATCACCTGAGCATCCCCAGACCAGCACTGTACCCCCTGACCATCACCTGAGCACCCCCAGACCAGCACTGTACCCCTGACCATCACCTGAGCATCTCCAGACCAGCAATGTACCCCCTGACCATCACCTGAGCACCCCCAGACCAGCAATGTACCCCCTGACCATCACCTGAGCCTCCCCAGACCAGCACTGTACCCCCTGACCATCACCTGACCATCCCCAGACCAGCACTGTACCCCCTGACCATCACCTGACCATCCCCAGACCAGCACTGTACCCCCTGACCATCACCTGAGCATCCCCAGACCAGCACTGTACCCCCTGACCATCACCTGAGCATCCCCAGACCAGCACTGTACCCCCTGACCATCACCTGAGCATCCCCAGACCAGCACTGTACCCCCTGACCATCACCTGAGCATCCCCAGACCAGCACTGTACCCCCAGACCATCACCTGAGCATCCCCAGACCAGCACTGTACCCCCTGACCATCACCTGAGCATCCCCAGACCAGCACTGTACCCCCTGACCATCACCTGAGCATCCCCAGACCAGCACTGTACCCCCTGACCATCACCTGAGCATCCCCAGACCAGCACTGTACCCCCTGACCATCACCTGAGCATCCCCAGACCAGCACTGTACCCCCAGACCATCACCTGAGCATCCCCAGACCAGCACTGTACCCCCTGACCATCACCTGAGCATCCCCAGACCAGCACTGTACCCCCTGACCATCACCTGAGCATCCCCAGACCAGCACTGTACCCCCTGACCATCACCTGAGCATCCCCAGACCAGCAATGTACCCCCTGACCATCACCTGACCATCCCCAGACCAGCACTGTACTCTCTGACCAGCACTGTACCCCCTGACCATCACCTGAGCATCCCCAGAACACCACTGTACCCCCTAACCATCACCTGAGCATCCCCAGACCAGCACTGTACCCCCTGACCATCACCTGAGCATCCCCAGACCAGCACTGTACCCCCTGACCATCACCTGAGCATCCCCAGACCAGCACTGTACCCCACTGACCATCACCTGAGCATCCCCAGACCAGCACTGTACCCCCTGACCATCACCTGAGCATCCCCAGACCAGCAATGTACCCCCTGACCATCACCTGTGCATCCCCAGACCAGCACTGTACCCCCTGACCATCACCTGAGCATCCTCAGAACACCACTGTACCCCCTGACCGTCACCTGAGCATCCCCAGACCAGCACTGTACCCCCTGACCGTCACCTGAGCATCTCCAGACCAGCACTGTACCCCCTGACCATCACCTGAGCATCCCCAGACCAGCACTGTACCCCCTGACCATCACCTGAGCATCCCCAGACCAGCACTGTACCCCCAGACCATCACCTGAGCATCCCCAGACCAGCACTGTACCCCCTGACCATCACCTGACCATCCCCAGACCAGCAATGTACCCCCTGACCATCACCTGACCATCCCCAGACCAGCAATGTACCCCCTGACCATCACCTGAGCATCCCCAGACCAGCACTGTACCCCCTGACCATCACCTGAGCATCCCCAGACCAGCACTGTACCCCCTGACCATCACCTGAGCATCCCCAGACCAGCACTGTACCCCCTGACCATCACCTGAGCATCCCCAGACCAGCACTGTACCCCCTGACCATCACCTGAGCATCCCCAGACCACCACTGTACCCCCTGACCATCACCTGAGCATCCCCAGACAAGCAATGGACCCCCAGACCATCACCTGAGCATCCCCAGACCAGCACTGTACCCCCTGACCATCACCCGAGCACCCCCAGACCAGCACTGTACCCCCTGACCATCACCTGAGCACCCCCAGAACACCACTGTACCCCCTGACCATCACCTGAGCGTCCCCAGACCAGCACTGTACCCCCTGACCATCACCTGAGCACCCCCAGAACACCACTGTACCCCCTGACCATCACCCGAGCGTCCCCAGACCAGCACTGTACCCCCTGACCATCACCTGAGCACCCCCAGACCAGCAATGTACCCCCTGACCATCACCTGAGCACCCCCAGAACACCACTGTACCCCCAGACCACCACCTGAGCATCCCCAGACCAGCAATGTACCCCCTGACCATCACCTGAGCATCCCCAGACCAGCACTGTACCCCCTGACCATAACCTGAGCACCCCCAGAACACCACTGTACCCCCTGACCATCACCTGAGCGTCCCCAGACCAGCACTGTACCCCCTGACCACCACCTGAGCACCCCCAGACCAGCAATGTACCCCCTGACCATCACCTGAGCACCCCCAGAACACCACTGTACCCCCAGACCACCACCTGAGCATCCCCAGACCAGCACTGTACCCCCTGACCACCACCTGAGCATCCCCAGACCAGCACTGTACCCCCTGACCATCACCTGAGCATCCCCAGACCAGCACTGTACCCCTCTGACCAGCACTGTACCCCCTGACCATCACCTGAGCATCCCCAGACCAGCAATGTACCCCCTGACCATAACCTGAGCACCCCCAGAACACCACTGTACCCCCTGACCATCACCTGAGCGTCCCCAGACCAGCACTGTACCCCCTGACCATCACCTGAGCACCCCCAGACCAGCAATGTACCCCCTGACCATCACCTGAGCACCCCCAGAACACCATTGTACCCCCAGACCACCACCTGAGCACCCCCAGAACACCACTGTACCCCCAGACCACCACCTGAGCATCTCCAGACCAGCACTGTACCCCGTGACCATCACTGTACCCCCTGACCATCACCTGAGCATCCCCAGACCACCACTGTACCCCCTGACCATCACCTGAGCCTCCCCAGACCAGCGCTGTACCCCCTGACCATCACCTGAGCACCCCCAGAACACCGCTGTACCCCCTGACCATCACCTGAGCACCCCAGACCAGCACTGTACCCCCTGACCATCACCTGAGCCCCCCAGACCAGCACTGTACCCCCTGACCATCACCTGAGCGTCCCCAGACCAGCACTGTACCCCCTGACCATCACCTGAGCGTCCCCAGACCAGCACTGTACCCCCTGACCATCACCTGAGCGTCCCCAGAACACCACTGTACCCCCTGACCATCACCTGAGCGTCCCCAGAACACCACTGTACCCCCTGACCATCACCTGAGCATCCCCAGACCAGCACTGTACCCCCTGACCATCACCTGAGCACCCCCAGAACACCACTGTACCCCCTGACCATCACCTGAGCACCCCAGACCAGCACTGTACCCCCTGACCATCACCTGAGCATCCCCAGACCAGCACTGTACCACCTGACCATCACCTGAGCATCCCCAGACCACCACTGTACCCCCTGACCATCACCTGAGCATCCCCAGACCAGCAATGTACCACCTGACCATCACCTGAGCATCCCCAGACCAGCAATGTACCCTCTGACCATCACCTGAGCATCCCCAGACCAGCACTGTACCACCTGACCATCACCTGAGCATCCCCAGACCACCACTGTACCCCCTGACCGTCACCTGAGCATCCCCAGACCAGCAATGTACCCCCTGACCGTCACCTGAGCATCCCCAGACCACCACTGTACCCCCTGACCATCACCTGAGCATCCCCAGACCAGCACTGTACCCCCTGACCATCACCTGAGCATCCCCAGACCAGCACTGTACCCCCTGACCATCACCTGAGCATCTCCAGACCAGCACTGTACCCCTCTGACCAGCACTGTACCCCCTGACCATCACCTGAGCATCCCCAGACCAGCAATGTACCCCCTGACCATAACCTGACCATAACCTGAGCACCCCCAGAACACCACTGTACCCCCTGACCATCACCTGAGCGTCCCCTGACCATCACCTGAGCACCCCCAGACCAGCAATGTACCCCCTGACCATCACCTGAGCACCCCCAGAACACCACTGTACCCCCAGACCACCACCTGAGCATCTCCAGACCAGCACTGTACCCCGTGACCATCACTGTACCCCCTGACCATCACCTGAGCATCCCCAGACCACCACTGTACCCCCTGACCATCACCTGAGCATCTCCAGACCAGCACTGTACCCCCGAGCATCCCCAGACCAGCAATGGACCCCTAGAACAACACTGTACCCCCAGACCACCACCTGAGCATCCCCAGAACACCACTGTACCCCCTGACCATCACCTGAGCCTCCCCAGACCAGCGCTGTACCCCCTGACCATCACCTGAGCCTCCCCAGACCAGCGCTGTACCCCCTGACCATCACCTGAGCCTCCCCAGACCAGCGCTGTACCCCCTGACCATCACCTGAGCACCCCCAGAACACCGCTGTACCCCCTGACCATCACCTGAGCCCCCCAGACCAGCACTGTACCCCCTGACCATCACCTGAGCCCCCCAGACCAGCACTGTACCCCCTGACCATCACCTGAGCGTCCCCAGACCAGCACTGTACCCCCTGACCATCACCTGAGCGTCCCCAGACCAGCACTGTACCCCCTGACCATCACCTGAGCGTCCCCAGACCACTGTACCCCCTGACCATCACCTGAGCGTCCCCAGAACACCACTGTACCCCCTGACCATCACCTGAGCGTCCCCAGAACACCACTGTACCCCCTGACCATCACCTGAGCGTCCCCAGAACAGCACTGTACCCCCTGACCATCACCTGAGCACCCCCAGAACACCACTGTACCCCCTGACCATCACCTGAGCACCCCAGACCAGCACTGTACCCCCTGACCATCACCTGAGCATCCCCAGACCAGCAATGTACCCCCTGACCATCACCTGAGCATCCCCAGACCAGCACTGTACCACCTGACCATCACCTGAGCATCCCCAGACCACCACTGTACCCCCTGACCGTCACCTGAGCATCCCCAGACCAGCAATGTACCACCTGACCGTCACCTGAGCATCCCCAGACCAGCACTGTACCCCCTGACCGTCACCTGAGCACCCCCAGACCAGCACTGTACCCCCTGACCGTCACCTGAGCACCCCCAGACCAGCACTGTACCCCCTGACCGTCACCTGAGCACCCCCAGACCAGCAATGTACCCCCTGACCATCACCTGAGCATCCCCAGACCAGCAATGTACCCCCTGACCATCACCTGAGCACCCCCAGAACACCACTGTACCCCCAGACCACCACCTGAGCATCCCCAGAACACCACTGTACCCTCTGACCATCACCTGAGCATCCCCAGACCAGCACTGTACCCCCTGACCATCACCTGAGCATCCCCAGACCAGCAATGTACCCCCTGACCATCACCTGTGCATCCCCAGAACGCCACTGTACCCCCGGAGCATTCCCACACCAGCAATGGACCCCCAGTGTACCCTTCAAGACAGCACTGTATCCCCTGATCAGCACTCACACTCCCGGTCCGTCTCCCTGTCACTCACTCACACTCCCGGTCCGTCTCCCTGTCACTCACTCACACTCCCGGTCCGTCTCCCTGTCACTCACTCACACTCCCGGTCCGTCTCCCTGTCACTCACTCACACTCCCGGTCCGTCTCCCTGTCACTCACTCACACTCCCGGTCCGTCTCCCTGTCACTCACTCACACTCCCGGTCCGTCTCCCTGTCACTCACTCACACTCCCGGTCCGTCTCCCTGTCACTCACTCACACTCCCGGTCCGTCTCCCTGTCACTCACTCACACTCCCGGTCCGTCTCTCTGTCACTCATTTACTATCCCTGCCTGTCTCTCACACTCCCTGTCTGTCTCTCGGTCACTCACACTCCCTGTCTGTCTCTCGGTCACTCACACTCCCTGTCTGTCTCTCGGTCACTCACACTCCCTGTCTGTCTCTCGGTCACTCACACTCCCTGTCTGTCTCTCGGTCACTCACACTCCCTGTCTGTCTCTCGGTCACTCACACTCCCTGTCTGTCTCTCGGTCACTCACACTCCCTGTCTGTCTCTCGGTCACTCACTCTCCCTGTCTGTCTCTCGGTCACTCACTCTCCCTGTCTGTCTCTCGGTCACTCACTCTCCCTGTCTGTCTCTCGGTCACTCACTCTCCCTGTCTGTCTCTCGGTCACTCACTCTCCCTGTCTGTCTCTCGGTCACTCACTCTCCCTGTCTGTCTCTCGGTCACTCACTCTCCCTGTCTGTCTCTCGGTCACTCACTCTCCCTGTCTGTCTCTCGGTCACTCACTCTCCCTGTCTGTCTCTCGGTCACTCACTCTCCCTGTCTGTCTCTCGGTCACTCACTCTCCCTGTCTGTCTCTCGGTCACTCACTCTCCCTGTCTGTCTCTCGGTCACTCACTCTCCCTGTCTGTCTCTCGGTCACTCACTCTCCCTGTCTGTCTCTCGGTCACTCACTCTCCCTGTCTGTCTCTCGGTCACTCACTCTCCCTGTCTGTCTCTCGGTCACTCACACTCTGTCTGTATCTCTGCCTCTATCCATCTTACCTCACACATGTTGCTGTATTATACTCATTGCCTGTAGTAACCAATCACAGCTAAGAGCTCATATCAATGACCTGTGGAAGAACAGCAACCAATCACGGCTCAGCTTCTAACTGCCGTAGCAGCAGAGAATGGCTCCTGTATATGGGGGGTAATGAGAGGGTTTGGGGCAGCGCGGGGTGAAAGCCCAATCTATGACGTTCCCCGAGTCACAGAGAGCGACTGTGCAAAGTGTGGTGATTGGAAACGTGACGGCGCAGATTCCTTTAGCGGACACAGGACCGGCATGAAACCCCGCCCCCCCACCTTATT
Organism: Engystomops pustulosus; assembly: GCF_040894005.1. Taxonomy (NCBI): domain Eukaryota; kingdom Metazoa; phylum Chordata; class Amphibia; order Anura; family Leptodactylidae; genus Engystomops; species Engystomops pustulosus. The sequence goes on from NC_092418.1 coordinate 13,159,657, forward strand.
TCTACTGCTTTTGTGAGGGCAGCAGTTTGCGTTTCGGAGCTGCCCCATGTCCGGAGAGGTGTCCCCCGCTCATACACACAACATCTCTACTGCCAAAAATAAAATCACAATATTTATTTGAAAAATCAAATTCCTATACAGAACTTCCCGATGTCACCGGGAATAGGATGTCGTGTCCCATCTGCGCGTCTCCTCAGTAACAAGACGTCTCCAGGAATCAGAGGTCTCTGCCCACCCACAGGAGACCCTCCAGGACTGCAGGGGGCGCCCACAACATTTATTTGGCAAAACAAAGAGAAAGTCTATGATGAGCTGCAAAACAAGGAGTCCCCAATATCCAGGAGGAGAGATCCCCAAGACTGAAGAGAAAGCCTGGACATAGAGAGAGGGAGACATATCAAGTGTGGCAGCAACAAAAGCTTAACAACAGCATAGCGGGCAGTATTATAGTAGTTATATTCTTGTACATAGGGGGCAGTATTATAGTAGTTATATTCTTGTACATAGGGGGCAGTATTATAGTAGTTATATTCTTGTACATAGGGGGCAGTATTATAGTAGTTATATTCTTGTACATAGCGGGCAGTATTATAGTAGTTATATTCTTGTACATAGGGGGCAGTATTATAGTAGTTATATTCTTGTACATAGGGGGCAGTATTATAGTAGTTATATTCTTGTACATAGGGGGCAGTATTATAGTAGTTATATTCCTGTACATAGGAAGCAGTATTATAGTAGTTATATTCCTGTACATAGGGGGCAGTATTATAGTAGTTATATTCTTGTACATAGGGGGCAGTATTATAGTAGTTATATTCCTGTACATAGGGGGCAGTATTATAGTAGTTATATTCCTGTACATAGGGGGCAGTATTATAGTAGTTATATTCTTGTACATAGGGGCAGTATTATAGTAGTTATATTCTTGTACATAGGGGGCAGTATTATAGTAGTTATATTCTTGTACATAGGGGTCAGTATTATAGTAGTTATATTCCTGTACATAGGGGGCAGTATTATAGTAGTTATATTCCTGTACATAGGGGGCAGTATTATAGTAGTTATATTCCTGTACATAGGGGGCAGTATTATAGTAGTTATATTCCTGTACATAGCGGGCAGTATTATAGTAGTTATATTCTTGTACATAGGGGCAGTATTATAGTAGTTATATTCTTGTACATAGGGGGCAGTATTATAGTAGTTATATTCCTGTACATAGGGGGCAGTATTATAGTAGTTATATTCCTGTACATAGCGGGCAGTATTATAGTAGTTATATTCCTGTACATAGGGGGCAGTATTATAGTAGTTATATTCTTGTACATAGGGGGCAGTATTATAGTAGTTATATTCTTGTACATAGGGGGCAGTATTATAGTAGTTATATACCTGTACATAGGGGGCAGTATTATAGTAGTTATATTCTTGTACATAGGGGGCAGTATTATAGTAGTTATATTCTTGTACAATGGGGGCAGTATTATAGTAGTTATATTCTTGTACAATGGGGGCAGTATTATAGCAGTTATATTCCTGTACATAGAGGGCAGTATTATAGTAGTTATATTCCTGTACATAGGGGCAGTATTATAGTAGTTATATTCTTGTACATAGGGGCAGTATTATAGTAGTTATATTCTTGTACATAGGGGGCAGTATTATAGTAGTTATATTCTTGTACATAGGGGGCAGTATTATAGTAGTTATATTCTTGTACATAGGGGGCAGTATTATAGTAGTTATATTCTTGTACATAGGGGGCAGTATTATAGTAGTTATATTCTTGTACATAGGGGGCAGTATTATAGTAGTTATATTCTTGTACATAGGGGGCAGTATTATAGTAGTTATATTCTTGTACATAGGGGGCAGTATTATAGTAGTTATATTCTTGTACATAGGGGGCAGTATTATAGTAGTTATATTCTTGTACATAGGGGGCAGTATTATAGTAGTTATATTCCTGTACATAGGGGGCAGTATTATAGTAGTTATATTCCTGTACATAGGGAGCAGTATTATAGTAGTTATATTCCTGTACATAGGGGGCAGTATTATAGTAGTTATATCCTTGTACATAGGGAGCAGTATTATAGTAGTTATATCCTTGTACATAGGGAGCAGTATTATAGTAGTTATATCCCTGTACACAGGGGGCAGTATTATAGTAGTTATATCCTTGTACATAGGGGCAGTATTATAGTAGTTATATTCCTGTACATAGGGGGCAGTATTATAGTAGTTATATTCCTGTACATAGGGGGCAGTATTGTAGTAGTTATATTCCTGTACATAGGGGGCAGTATTATAGTAGTTATATCCTTGTACATAGGGAGCAGTATTATAGTAGTTATATCCTTGTACATAGGGAGCAGTATTATAGTAGTTATATCCCTGTACACAGGGGGCAGTATTATAGTAGTTATATCCTTGTACATAGGGGCAGTATTATAGTAGTTATATTCCTGTACATAGGGGACAGTATTGTAGTAGTTATATTCCTGTACATAGGGGACAGTATTGTAGTAGTTATATTCCTGTACAAAGGGGGCAGTATTATAGTAGTTATATTCCTGTACATAGGGGGCAGTATTGTAGTAGTTATATTCCTGTACATAGGGGACAGTATTGTAGTAGTTATATTCCTGTACATAGGGGACAGTATTGTAGTAGTTATATTCCTGTACAAAGGGGGCAGTATTATAGTAGTTATATTCCTGTACATAGGGGGCAGTATTATAGTAGTTATATTCTTGTACTGAGGGGGCAGTATTATAGTAGTTATATTCTTGTACATAGGGGGCAGTATTATAGTAGTTATATTCTTGTACTGAGGGGGCAGTATTATAGTAGTTATATTCTTGTACATAGGGGGCAGTATTATAGTAGTTATATTCTTGTACATAGGGGGCAGTATTATAGTAGTTATATTCTTGTACATAGGGGGCAGTATTATAGTAGTTATATTCTTGTACATAGGGGGCAGTATTATAGTAGTTATATTGTTGTACATAGGGGGCAGTATTATAGTAGTTATATTCCTGTACATAGGGGGCAGTATTATAGTAGTTATATTCTTGTACATAGGGGGCAGTATTATAGTAGTTATATTCCTGTACATAGGGGGCAGTATTATAGTAGTTATATTCTTGTACATAGGGGGCAGTATTATAGTAGTTATATTCTTGTACATAGGGGGTAGTATTATAGTAGTTATATTCTTGTACATAGGGAGCAGTATTATAGTAGTTATATTCTTGTACATAGGGAGCAGTATTATAGTAGTTATATTCTTGTATATAGGGGGCAGTATTATAGTAGTTATATTCCTGTATATAGGGGGCAGTATTATAGTAGTTATATTCTTGTACATAGGGGGCAGTATTATAGTAGTTATATTCTTGTACATAGGGAGCAGTATTATAGTAGTTATATTCTTGTACATAGGGAGCAGTATTATAGTAGTTATATTCCTGTATATAGGGGGCAGTATTATAGTAGTTATATTCCTGTACATAGGGGGCAGTATTATAGTAGTTATATTCCTGTACATAGGGGCAGTATTATAGTAGTTATATTCCTGTACATAGGGGCAGTATTATAGTAGTTATATTCCTGTACATAGGGGGCAGTATTATAGTAGTTATATTCTTGTACATAGGGGGCAGTATTATAGTAGTTATATTCTTGTACATAGGGGGCAGTATTATAGTAGTTATATTCCTGTACATAGGGGGCAGTATTATAGTAGTTATATTCCTGTACATAGGGGGCAGTATTATAGTAGTTATATTCCTGTACATAGGGGCAGTATTATAGTAGTTATATTCTTGTACATAGGGGGCAGTATTATAGTAGTTATATTCCTGTATATAGGGGGCAGTATTATAGTAGTTATATTCCTGTACATAGGGGGCAGTATTATAGTAGTTATATTCCTGTACATAGGGGCAGTATTATAGTAGTTATATTCCTGTATATAGGGGGCAGTATTATAGTAGTTATATTCTTGTACATAGGGGGCAGTATTATAGTAGTTATATTCTTGTACATAGGGGGCAGTATTATAGTAGTTATATTCCTGTACATAGGGGACAGTATTATAGTAGTTATATTCTTGTACATAGGGGGCAGTATTATAGTAGTTATATTCTTGTACATAGGGGGCAGTATTATAGTAGTTATATTCCTGTACATAGGGGACAGTATTATAGTAGTTATATTCTTGTACATAGGGGGCAGTATTATAGTAGTTATATTCTTGTACATAGGGGGCAGTATTATAGTAGTTATATTCCTGTACATAGGGGGCAGTATTATAGTAGTTATATTCCTGTACATAGGGGCAGTATTATAGTAGTTATATTCTTGTACATAGGGGGCAGTATTATAGTAGTTATATTCTTGTACATAGGGGTCAGTATTATAGTAGTTATATTCCTGTACATAGGGGCCAGTATTATAGTAGTTATATTCCTGTACATAGGGGGCAGTATTGTAGTAGTTATATTCTTGTACATAGGGGTCAGTATTATAGTAGTTATATTCCTGTACATAGGGGCAGTATTATAGTAGTTATATTCTTGTACATAGGGGGTAGTATTATAGTAGTTATATTCTTGTACATAGGGGGTAGTATTATAGTAGTTATATTCTTGTACATAGGGGGCAGTATTATAGTAGTTATATTCTTGTGCATAGGGGGCAGTATTATAGTAGTTATATTCTTGTGCATAGGGGGCAGTATTATAGTAGTTATATTCCTGTATAAAGAGTCATATTATATTATATTCATACTATAAGAATTACAGTATGAGAGTCTCTATGTGATGTATTATGGGAGGTAATATTCAGAATATCTCAGAATATATTAATATATGATCATATTATCACCAGTGATTTGGTATGAGTAGATGTTCTCCTCTTACTCACCATATGACATCATTCTCCTTTTCTGCGTTTCATGTGTTGTGGTTACTTCTCTCTGAAATTTCAGCATAGAGGGAGGATTTTACTGTCAAGGACGCCGTGTTTTTAGTAAACAGGATTTGATACAAGAATTTGGTTCTGCCGGTCGTGTATATGTGCAGCGAAGGTGGATGGATTGTCACCTGCCCTCGTCATACATTGTAGAAAACCCTCAAAAGCCCCGACCCACCAGAGGACATCCTGGTGGACCCCTTCTTAACATTATGCCAGGACTTCCTGCTGGGAGAGGGGAGATAGAGCAGGTCCCTACATTCAAATGCTTGTGCTGTTCTCCAATTTGTATTATATGCATTTGCAACACCCCTGCCAACGTATAGGCAAGGTGGTAGGTGTGAATAAGGCCCTCTCCCTGTCAGGATCTATCTGGTGAACCTGCGCTACTCACCCAGAGGATAATGCTATGAGAACTTAGGTAATTGCAGCTGTAGATACTCTCTGGAAAGTCAACGATTAAATGGGTGTAAGTAATTATCCAATTTTGTGGCTGCATTGTAAACCGAAGTGTGATTGTAGACCAGGGGGGTCCAGTAACCAGAATCCGATGTTTGATCGTTTTGTCTGTTGCCTGCTTTTCAATAAAGAACGTTGAGTTGATTTTGCACAACGTTGTCTCCATCTGATCCCTGGATACGGCTGTTACCACCACGGGCCTTCCCATCCATTAGCCAGGGACACATACTACAGACACTCAGGGGTTGCCCCAGGGAGAACCTGTACATCAGCCTCTCCTCCATATTTCTTGCACACACCACCTGCTGGAGACCTGCCAGGCTATAGGACAGCCCTCCGGTCCCCATACCAAGCACCGGGACATTAGCGTGCCTAGGCCGCAACCGCCAGCCACTCAGGTACTGCGGGCCCCGGCTGCCTCCAGGCCCCAAGAGAAGGCTAGGCCCCGGTGGGGGATGTTGCACATTATTTCTTAAGGTGGGGGGGCACAATAATATAACAGGTCAGAACATGTGGGTGATATTTCTTTATGATGCAAGGGATTTAGATATCAGCAGCCCAGGGAGACTACAGAAATGTATATTGTGAGCTCTTGTATCTGTTGGAAGGAGCGGCCCGGCGCTTACACTGCAGCTGCAGACACATCATGCCGAAATTTTTTTGGCACTTGATTGAAGTAGAGAAAACCCCGAAGGAAAACCCAAAGCTGCTGCCAGCACTTCAATCCATCACACAGCAGACAGGATAGAAATATATACCAGACAGACACGAGGTGGAGGAGGCGGGCGACATACTTACCCAACACTGCACTCTACATAGAGGGGAGGGATAGATGGGAGATAGATAGATAGATAGGAGATAGATAGGAGATTATATATGAGATAGATAGATAGATAATCACCTGTGTCCGGGGCCACCTCTCTCTTTAGTTGGGATTGTCTATTGAAGGAGATTCCATGAAAGGTTTGGTCTATGAAGGAGTCCAGGTCTGTCAGGTCATCATTAGCTGTAACAATGAGAAGACTGGGCTGATGGAGGACATAAGATCTGGGGAGCACCATAGCGGTCACTCCTCGGCCCGTATATCTCTGGGATCTCTGGGGCTGTGGTATTAGAGAAGGTTCTGGACTTAGGACTCGGGTTGGAAGAATGATCTGGAATAGATGGACTCAGGGCCGGATTATAGGCGGGGATCCCGGGGCTCGAGCCCCGGGGCCCCCACCAGATCGCACCCCCTGCACGCCCGCGTCCCCCCTCCTGAGATGCCCGCTGCATCGCGCTGCATGGAGGAGCTGCCCGCCCCCCTTGGCACGAGTGACAGTAACTCCGCCTCAACGCCCGCCATCCCCCCTCCCGTCACATTTGACACCGCCTCCCTGCCCGCCCCGGCATAGGCGACACTGCGCTCGCCTCTCCGCCCGCCCCCCCAGCACAGGTGACAGCCTCCCGGCCCGCCCATCCCCCGGCATAGGCGACACTGCGCTCGCCTCTCCGCCCGCCCCCCCAGCACAGGTGACAGCCTTCTGGCCCGCCCATCCCCCCGCATGCATGGCCGAGCTACCAACCCCCTCCCAAACAAGCAACCCCGCCCAACACCCCACCCCTTGCTAGAACAAGCACACGCCGCCGCCCCCCTCCCTCCGCGCCCCCCCCCCTCTCCGCTCCCGGCTAGAAAAAGCACCCGACGCCCCCCCCCTCTCCGCTCCCGGCTAGAAAAAGCACCTGCCGTCCCCCTCCACGGCCGAACAAGCAACCGAAAGACCCACCCCCCGCACGAACAAGCACCCGTCTGAAGCCACGGCCAGTCACCCTAAAAGGTGTGTATATCCTGGGCATATGCGCATGCGTGTATATCCTGGGCATATGCGCATGCGTGTATATCCTGGGCATATGCGCATGCGTGTATATCCTGGGCATATGCGCATGCGTGTATATCCTGGGCATATGCGCATGCGTGTATATCCTGGGCATATGCGCATGCGTGTATATCCTGGGCATATGCGCATGCGTGTATATCCTGGGCATATGCGCATGCGTGTATATCCTGGGCATATGCGCATGCGTGTATATCCTGGGCATATGCGCATGCGTGTATATCCTGGGCATATGCGCATGCGTGTATATCCTGGGCATATGCGCATGCGTGTATATCCTGGGCATATGCGCATGCGTGTATATCCTGGGCATATGCGCATGCGTGTATATCCTGGGCATATGCGCATGCGTGTATATCCTGGGCATATGCGCATGCGTGTATATCCTGGGCATATGCGCATGCGTGTATATCCTGGGCATATGCGCATGCGTGTATATCCTGGGCATATGCGCATGCGTGTATATCCTGGGCATATGCGCATGCGTGTATATCCTGGGCATATGCGCATGCGTGTATATCCTGGGCATATGCGCATGCGTGTATATCCTGGGCATATGCGCATGCGTGTATATCCTGGGCATATGCGCATGCGTGTATATCCTGGGCATATGCGCATGCGTGTATATCCTGGGCATATGCGCATGCGTGTATATCCTGGGCATATGCGCATGCGTGTATATCCTGGGCATATGCGCATGCGTGTATATCCTGGGCATATGCGCATGCGTGTATATCCTGGGCATATGCGCATGCGTGTATATCCTGGGCATATGCGCATGCGTGTATATCCTGGGCATATGCGCATGCGTGTATATCCTGGGCATATGCGCATGCGTGTATATCCTGGGCATATGCGCATGCGTGTATATCCTGGGCATATGCGCATGCGTGTATATCCTGGGCATATGCGCATGCGTGTATATCCTGGGCATATGCGCATGCGTGTATATCCTGGGCATATGCGCATGCGTGTATATCCTGGGCATATGCGCATGCGTGTATATCCTGGGCATATGCGCATGCGTGTATATCCTGGGCATATGCGCATGCGTGTATATCCTGGGCATATGCGCATGCGTGTATATCCTGGGCATATGCGCATGCGTGTATATCCTGGGCATATGCGCATGCGTGTATATCCTGGGCATATGCGCATGCGTGTATATCCTGGGCATATGCGCATGCGTGTATATCCTGGGCATATGCGCATGCGTGTATATCCTGGGCATATGCGCATGCGTGTATATCCTGGGCATATGCGCATGCGTGTATATCCTGGGCATATGCGCATGCGTGTATATCCTGGGCATATGCGCATGCGTGTATATCCTGGGCATATGCGCATGCGTGTATATCCTGGGCATATGCGCATGCGTGTATATCCTGGGCATATGCGCATGCGTGTATATCCTGGGCATATGCGCATGCGTGTATATCCTGGGCATATGCGCATGCGTGTATATCCTGGGCATATGCGCATGCGTGTATATCCTGGGCATATGCGCATGCGTGTATATCCTGGGCATATGCGCATGCGTGTATATCCTGGGCATATGCGCATGCGTGTATATCCTGGGCATATGCGCATGCGTGTATATCCTGGGCATATGCGCATGCGTGTATATCCTGGGCATATGCGCATGCGTGTATATCCTGGGCATATGCGCATGCGTGTATATCCTGGGCATATGCGCATGCGTGTATATCCTGGGCATATGCGCATGCGTGTATATCCTGGGCATATGCGCATGCGTGTATATCCTGGGCATATGCGCATGCGTGTATATCCTGGGCATATGCGCATGCGTGTATATCCTGGGCATATGCGCATGCGTGTATATCCTGGGCATATGCGCATGCGTGTATATCCTGGGCATATGCGCATGCGTGTATATCCTGGGCATATGCGCATGCGTGTATATCCTGGGCATATGCGCATGCGTGTATATCCTGGGCATATGCGCATGCGTGTATATCCTGGGCATATGCGCATGCGTGTATATCCTGGGCATATGCGCATGCGTGTATATCCTGGGCATATGCGCATGCGTGTATATCCTGGGCATATGCGCATGCGTGTATATCCTGGGCATATGCGCATGCGTGTATATCCTGGGCATATGCGCATGCGTGTATATCCTGGGCATATGCGCATGCGTGTATATCCTGGGCATATGCGCATGCGTGTATATCCTGGGCATATGCGCATGCGTGTATATCCTGGGCATATGCGCATGCGTGTATATCCTGGGCATATGCGCATGCGTGTATATCCTGGGCATATGCGCATGCGTGTATATCCTGGGCATATGCGCATGCGTGTATATCCTGGGCATATGCGCATGCGTGTATATCCTGGGCATATGCGCATGCGTGTATATACTGGGCATATGCGCATGCGTGTATATACTGGGCATATGCGCATGCGTGTATATACTGGGCATATGCGCATGCGTGTATATCTATGGCCGTAAGAACGACCATGCGGCTCTATTCTCTATGGAGAGGGGAGGGGTGAGCCGCGATCACCTCTCCTCCTCTACAGCGCGCCCGACGTGTGCTTGCCTGGCTATAGTCAGCGGTGTTAATGGGGGGGAGGCAGCTGTATGTAGCTGTGTTACTGGGGGCGAGGCGGCTGTATGTAGCTGTGTTACTGGGGATGAGGCGGCTGTATGTAGCTGTGTTACTGGGGGCGAGGCGGCTGTATGTAGCTGTGTTACTGGGGGCGAGGCGGCTGTATGTAGCTGTGTTACTGGGGGCGAGGCGGCTGTATGTAGCTGTGTTACTGGGGGCGAGGCGGCTGTATGTAGCTGTGTTACTGGGATGAGGCGGCTGTATGTAGCTGTGTTACTGGGGATGAGGCGGCTGTATGTAGCTGTGTTACTGGGGGTGAGGCGGCTGTATGTAGCTGTGTTACTGGGGGCGAGGCGGCTGTATGTAGCTGTGTTACTGGGGATGAGGCGGCTGTATGTAGCTGTGTTACTGGGGATGAGGCGGCTGTATGTAGCTGTGTTACTGGGATGAGGCGGCTGTATGTAGCTGTGTTACTGGGGGCGAGGCGGCTGTATGTAGCTGTGTTACTGGGGATGAGGCGGCTGTATGTAGCTGTGTTACTGGGGATGAGGCAGCTGTATGTAGCTGTGTTACTGGGATGAGGCGGCTGTATGTAGCTGTGTTACTGGGGGTGAGGCGGCTGTATGTAGCTGTGTTACTGGGGATGAGGCGGCTGTATGTAGCTGTGTTACTGGGGATGAGGCAGCTGTATGTAGCTGTGTTACTGGGGGCGAGGCGGCTGTATGTAGCTGTGTTACTGGGGGTGAGGCGGCTGTATGTAGCTGTGTTACTGGGGATGAGGCGGCTGTATGTAGCGGTGTTACTGGGGTGAGGCGGCTGTATGTAGCTGTGTTACTGGGGTGAGGCGGCTGTATGTAGCTGTGTTACTGGGGATGAGGCAGCTGTATGTAGCGGTGTTACTGGGGATGAGGCGGCTGTATGTAGCTGTGTTACTGGGGATGAGGCGGCTGTATGTAGCTGTGTTACTGGGGGCGAGGCAGCTGTATGTAGCTGTGTTACTGGGGATGAGGTGGCTCTATGTAGCTGTGTTACTGGGGGCGAGGCGGCTGTATGTAGCTGTGTTACTGGGGTGAGGCGGCTGTATGTAGCTGTGTTACTGGGGATGAGGCAGCTGTATGTAGCGGTGTTACTGGGGATGAGGCGGCTGTATGTAGCTGTGTTACTGGGGGTGAGGCGGCTGTATGTAGCGGTGTTACTGGGGTGAGGCGGCTGTATGTAGCGGTGTTACTGGGGGTGAGGCGGCTGTATGTAGCTGTGTTACTGGGGTGAGGCGGCTGTATGTAGCGGTGTTACTGGGGTGAGGCGGCTGTATGTAGCGGTGTTACTGGGGTGAGGCGGCTGTATGTAGCTGTGTTACTGGGGTGAGGCGGCTGTATGTAGCTGTGTTACTGGGGGCGAGGCGGCTGTATGTAGCTGTGTTACTGGGGATGAGGCGGCTGTATGTAGCTGTGTTACTGGGGATGAGGCGGCTGTATGTTGCTGTGTTACTGCTGGGATAGTGGAAAGGAAGCAGGAAGACGTTTGTACGCTACACTCAGTGGGGGCCTCCACCAGATTTTGCACCCAGGGGCCCCCACCAACCTTAATCCGGCCCTGGATGGACTACAGAATCTCTTACTCCGTGTGCTCCCTTTTCTTATCCATTGTGGTGGAGGACGGACCACAACTATTGCACAGACTGGAGCAGTAAGTGGCCGTCCTCTCAGTCACATAACCCAAGGGTGTACCTACTTCTCCCCATCACCGACACCCACCAGGCCTAGTATCCATCATCTATCTATCAGATGGACATCTCCTCTTCCAGAGGTTGGGAGGAGAGGAGGAGGGCCAGGAAACCCCTGGCAGTGGATGAGGTCTCCATGGCCCCTCTCACAGGTCCGTCCTGTGGACCCCTAGCCTGAGGCTGCACTACGGGGGGTTGTATCCAGAGAATATACGGAGATAATGGCTCCACTTACCTGCACTGCCGCCCGGGCTTCCCACTTCACTCCCAGGATTGGACTGGAAGAGAGCAGAACAATCACATGTGTACAGACGTAGCTGAGCTGGGACTGCGCCCATGTCCTTACATAGGACTGCAGGTACCCAGCCCCCACCGTTACCTTACTCATCCAGTCACAGATCCCTCGCAGATCTGATCGCTCCCGCACAACCGGAGTATCCGAGGAACGGCGAGCGCTGGACAGAGGGAAATATACAGGAGACATTGAGGACAGGAGCAGGGGGACAGCAGGGCGGACAGCAGCGGGACAGCGGGGCGGAGAGCGGGGCGGAGAGCAGCGGGGATAAGGAGGTGTACAGGACAGGGGGCAATAATACAGTAGAGGGGGGGGCGCACACAACGCACAGTAGAGGGGGGGGCGCACACAACATACAGTAGAGGGGGGGGCGCACACAACATACAGTAGAGGGGGGGGCGCACACAACATACAGTAGAGGGGGGGGCGCACACAACATACAGTAGAGGGGGGGGCGCACACAACATACAGTAGAGGGGGGGGCGCACACAACATACAGTAGAGGGGGGGGCGCACACAACATACAGTAGAGGGGGGGGGCGCACACAACATACAGTAGAGGGGGGGGCGCACACAACATACAGTAGAGGGGCGCACACAACATACAGTGAGGGGGGGGGCGCACACAACATACAGTAGAGGGGGGGGCGCACACAACATACAGTAGAGGGGGGGGCGCACACAACATACAGTAGAGGGGGGGGGCGCACACAACATACAGTAGAGGGGGGGGCGCACACAACATACAGTAGAGGGGGGGGCGCACACAACATACAGTGAGGGGGGGGGCGCACACAACATACAGTAGAGGGGGGGCGCACACAACATACAGTAGAGGGGGGGCGCACACAACATACAGTAGGGGGGGGGCGCACACAACATACAGTAGGGGGGGGGGCGCACACAACATACAGTAGAGGGGGGGGCGCACACAACGCACAGGAGAAGGGGGGCGCACACAACATACAGTAGAGGGGGGGGCGCACACAACATACAGTAGAGGGGGGGCGCACACAACATACAGTAGAGGGGGGGGCGCACACAACATACAGTAGAGGGGGGGGCGCACAACATACAGTAGAGGGGGGGGCGCACACAACATACAGTAGAGGGGGGGGGCGCACACAACATACAGTAGAGGGGGGGGCGCACACAACATACAGTAGAGGGGGGGGGCGCACACAACATACAGTAGAGGGGGGGGGCGCACACAACATACAGTAGAGGGGGGGGGCGCACACAACATACAGTAGAGGGGGGGGGCGCACACAACATACAGTAGAGGGGGGGGCGCACACAACATACAGTAGAGGGGGGGGCGCACACAACATACAGTGAGGGGGGGGGCGCACACAACATACAGTAGAGGGGGGGGCGCACACAACATACAGTAGAGGGGGGGCGCACACAACATACAGTAGAGGGGGGGCGCACACAACATACAGTAGGGGGGGGCGCACACAACATACAGTAGGGGGGGGGGCGCACACAACAAACAGTAGGGGGGGGGCGCACAACATACAGTAGGGGGGGGGCGCACAACATACAGTAGGGGGGGGCACACAACATACAGTAGGGGGGGGGGCGCACAACATACAGTAGGGGGGGGCGCACAACATACAGTAGGGGGGGCGCGCACAACATACAGTAGGGGGGGGCGCACAACATACAGTGGGGGGGGCGCACAACATACAGTAGGGGGGGGCGCACAACATACAGTAGGGGGGGGCGCACAACATACAGTAGGGGGGGGCGCACAACATACAGTAGGGGGGGGGCGCACAACATACAGTAGGGGGGGGCGCACAACATACAGTAGGGGGGGGCGCACAACATACAGTAGGGGGGGGCGCACAACATACAGTAGGGGGGGGCGCACAACATACAGTAGGGGGGGGGCGCACAACATACAGTAGGGGGGGGGCGCACAACATACAGTAGGGGGGGGGCGCACAACATACAGTAGGGGGGGGGCGCACAACATACAGTAGGGGGGGGCGCACAACATACAGTAGGGGGGGGCGCACAACATACAGTAGGGGGGGGCGCACAACATACAGTAGGGGGGGGCGCACAACATACAGTAGAGGGGGGGCGCACAACATACAGTAGGGGGGGCGCACAACATACAGTAGGGGGGGGCGCACAACATACAGTAGGGGGGGGCGCACAACATACAGTAGGGGGGGGCGCACAACATACAGTAGGGGGGGGCGCACAACATACAGTAGGGGGGGGCGCACAACATACAGTAGGGGGGGGCGCACAACATACAGTAGGGGGGGGCGCACAACATACAGTAGGGGGGGGCGCACAACATACAGTAGGGGGGGGCGCACAACATACAGTAGGGGGGGGCGCACAACATACAGTAGGGGGGGCGCACAACATACAGTAGGGGGGGGCGCACAACATACAGTAGGGGGGGGCGCACAACATACAGTAGGGGGGGGCGCACAACATACAGTAGGGGGGGGGGCGCACAACATACAGTAGGGGGGGGGGCGCACAACATACAGTAGGGGGGGGGCGCACAACATACAGTAGGGGGGGGCGCACAACATACAGTAGGGGGGGGGCGCACAACATACAGTAGGGGGGGGGCGCACAACATACAGTAGGGGGGGCGCACAACATACAGTAGGGGGGGCGCACAACATACAGTAGGGGGGGGCGCACAACATACAGTAGGGGGGGGCGCACAACATACAGTAGGGGGGGGCGCACAACATACAGTAGGGGGGGCGGACAACATACAGTAGGGGGGCGCACAATATACAGTAGGGGGGGGCGCACAATATACAGTAGGGGGGAGGGGCACAATATACAGTAGGGGGGGGCGCACAATATACAGTAGGGGGGGGGGGCGCACAATGTACAGTAGGGGGGGGGCGCACAATATACAGTAGGGGGGGGGCGCACAATATACAGTAGGGGGGGCGCATAATATACAGTAGGGGGGGCGCATAATATACAGTAGGGGGGCGCATAATATACAGTAGGGGGGCGTATAATATACAGTAGGGGGGCGTATAATATACAGTAGGGGGGCGTATAATATACAGTAGGGGGGCGTATAATATACAGTAGGGGGGTATAATATACAGTAGGGGGGTATAATATACAGTAGGGGGTATAATATACAGTAGGGGGTATAATATACAGTAGGGGGTTGTATAATATACAGTAGGGGGTTGTATAATATACAGTAGGGGGTTGTATAATATACAGTAGGGGGTTGTATAATATACAGTAGGGGTGTATATAATATACAGTAGGGGTGTATATAATATACAGTAGGGGTGTATATAATATACAGTAGGGGGGTATATAATATACAGTAGGGGGTGAATATAATATACAGTAGGGGGGTGTATATAATATACAGTAGGGGGGTGTATATAATATACAGTAGGGGGGTGTATAATATACAGTAGGGGGGTGTATAATATACAGTAGGGGGTGTATAATATACAGTAGGGGGGTGTATAATATACAGTAGGGGGGTGTATAATATACAGTAGGGGGGTATAATATACAGTAGGGGGGTATAATATACAGTATGGGGGTGTATATAATATACAGTATGGGGGTGTATATAATATACAGTATGGGGGTGTATATAATATACAGTATGGGGGTGTATATAATATACAGTAGGGGGGTGTATATATTATACAGTAGGGGGGTGTATATAATATACAGTAGGGGGGTGTATATAATATACAGTAGGGGGGTGTATATAATATACAGTAGGGGGGTGTATATAATATACAGTAGGGGGGTGTATATAATATACAGTAGGGGGGTATATATAATATACAGTAGGGGGGTGTATATAATATACAGTAGGGGGGTGTATATAATATACAGTAGGGGGGTGTATAATATACAGTAGGGGGGTGTATAATATACAGTAGGGGGGTGTATAATATACAGTAGGGGGGTGTATAATATACAGTAGGGGGTTGTATAATATACAGTAGGGGTGTATATAATATACAGTAGGGGGTATATAATATACAGTAGGGGGTGTATAATATACAGTAGGGGGTGTATAATATACAGTAGGGGGGTGTATAATATACAGTAGGGGGGTGTATAATATACAGTAGGGGTGTATATAATATACAGTAGGGGGTATATAATATACAGTATGGGGGTGTATATAATATACCGTAGGGGGGTATATAATATACCGTAGGGGGGTATATAATATACAGTAGTGGGGGTGTATAATATACAGTAGGGGGGTGTATAATATACAGTAGGGGGGTGTATAATATACAGTAGGGGGGTATATAATATACAGTAGGGGGGTATATTATACAGTAGGGGGGTGTATAATATACAGTAGGGGGGTGTATAATATACAGTAGGGGGTTGTATAATATACAGTAGGGGTGTATATAATATACAGTAGGGGGTATATAATATACAGTATGGGGTGTATATAATATACAGTATGGGGTGTATATAATATACAGTATGGGGGTGTATATAATATACAGTATGGGGGTGTATATATTATACAGTAGGGGGGTGTATATAATATACAGTAGGGGGGTGTATATAATATACAGTAGGGGGGTGTATATAATATACAGTAGGGGGGTGTATATAATATACAGTAGGGGGGTGTATATAATATACAGTAGGGGGGTATATAATATACAGTAGGGGGGTGTATAATATACAGTAGGGGGGTGTATAATATACAGTAGGGGGGTGTATAATATACAGTAGGGGTGTATATAATATACAGTAGGGGGTATATAATATACAGTAGGGGGTATATAATATACAGTATGGGGGTGTATATAATATACCGTAGGGGGGTATATAATATACAGTAGTGGGGGTGTATAATATACAGTAGTGGGGGTGTATAATATACAGTAGGGGGGTGTATAATATACAGTAGGGGGGTGTATAATATACAGTAGGGGGGTATATATTATACAGTAGGGGGGTGTATAATATACAGTAGGGGGTTGTATAATATACAGTAGGGGTGTATATAATATACAGTAGGGGGTATATAATATACAGTATGGGGTGTATATAATATACAGTAGGGGGGTGTATATAATATACAGTAGGGGGGTGTATATAATATACAGTAGGGGGGTGTATATAATATACAGTAGGGGGGTGTATATAATATACAGTAGGGGGGTGTATATAATATACAGTAGGGGGGTGTATATAATATACAGTAGGGGGGTGTATATAATATACAGTAGGGGGGTGTATATAATATACAGTAGGGGGGTATAATATACAGTAGGGGGGTATAATATACAGTAGGGGTGTATATAATATACAGTAGGGGGGTGTATAATATACAGTAGGGGGGTGTATAATATACAGTAGGGGGGTATATATAATATACCCTAGGGGGGTATATAATATACCGTAGGGGGGTATATAATATACAGTAGGGGGGGTGTATAATATACAGTAGGGGGGGTGTATAATATACAGTAGGGGGGTGTATAATATACAGTAGGGGGGTATATAATATACAGTAGGGGGGTATATAATATACAGTAGGGGGGTGTATAATATACAGTAGGGGGGTGTATAATATACAGTAGGGGGGTGTATAATATACAGTAGGGGTGTATATAATATACAGTAGGGGGTATATAATATACAGTAGGGGGTATATAATATACAGTATGGGGGTGTATATAATATACCGTAGGGGGGTATATAATATACAGTAGTGGGGGTGTATAATATACAGTAGTGGGGGTGTATAATATACAGTAGGGGGGTGTATAATATACAGTAGGGGGGTGTATAATATACAGTAGGGGGGTGTATAATATACAGTAGGGGGGTATATAATATACAGTAGGGGGGTATATTATACAGTAGGGGGGTGTATAATATACAGTAGGGGGGTGTATAATATACAGTAGGGGGTTGTATAATATACAGTAGGGGTGTATATAATATACAGTAGGGGGTATATAATATACAGTATGGGGTGTATATAATATACAGTATGGGGTGTATATAATATACAGTATGGGGGTGTATATAATATACAGTAGGGGGGTGTATATAATATACAGTAGGGGGGTGTATATAATATACAGTAGGGGGGTGTATATAATATACAGTAGGGGGGTGTATATAATATACAGTAGGGGGGTATAATATACAGTAGGGGGGTGTATAATATACAGTAGGGGGTTGTATAATATACAGTAGGGGGTTGTATAATATACAGTAGGGGTGTATATAATATACAGTAGGGGGGTGTATAATATACAGTAGGGGGGTGTATAATATACAGTAGGGGGGTATATATAATATACCCTAGGGGGGTATATAATATACCGTAGGGGGGTATATAATATACAGTAGGGGGGGTGTATAATATACAGTAGGGGGGTGTATAATATACAGTAGGGGGGTATATAATATACAGTAGGGGGGTATATAATATACAGTAGGGGGGTGTATAATATACAGTAGGGGGGTATAATATACAGTAGGGGGGTGTATAATATACAGTAGGGGGTTGTATAATATACAGTAGGGGTGTATATAATATACAGTAGGGGTGTATATAATATACAGTAGGGGGTATATAATATACAGTATGGGGGTGTATATAATATACCGTAGGGGGGTATATAATATACAGTAGGGGGGGTGTATAATATACAGTAGGGGGGTGTATAATATACAGTAGGGGGGTGTATAATATACAGTAGGGGGGTATATAATATACAGTAGGGGGGTGTATAATATACAGTAGGGGGGTATATTATACAGTAGGGGGGTGTATATAATATACCGTAGGGGGGTATATATAATATACAGTAGGGGGGTGTATATAATATACAGTAGGGGGGTGTATATAATATACAGTAGTGGGTGTATAATATACAGTAGGGGGGTATAATATACAGTAGGGGGGTGTATAATATACAGTAGGGGGGTGTATAATATACAGTAGGGGGGTATAATATACAGTAGGGGGTATAATATACAGTAGGGGGTATAATATACAGTAGGGCGTATAATATACAGTAGGGGGTTGTATAATATACAGTAGGGGGTTGTATAATATACAGTAGGGGTGTATATAATATACAGTAGGGGGTATATAATATACAGTAGGGGTGTATATAATATACAGTAGGGGGGTGTATATAATATACAGTAGGGGGGTGAATATAATATACAGTAGGGGGGTGTATATAATATACAGTAGGGGGTGTATATAATATACAGTAGGGGGGTGTATAATATACAGTAGGGGGGATAATATACAGTAGGGGGTATAATATACAGTAGGGGGGTGTATAATATACAGTAGGGGGGTGTATAATATACAGTAGGGGGGTATAATATACAGTAGGGGGGTATAATATACAGTAGGGGGGTATAATATACAGTAGGGGGGTATATAATATACAGTAGGGGGGTATATATAATATACAGTAGGGGGGTGTATATAATATACAGTAGGGGGGTGTATAATATACAGTAGGGGGGTGTATAATATACAGTAGGGGGGTGTATAATATACAGTAGGGGGTTGTATAATATACAGTAGGGGTGTATATAATATACAGTAGGGGGGTGTATAATATACAGTAGGGGTGTATATAATATACAGTAGGGGGTATATAATATACAGTATGGGGGTGTATATAATATACCGTAGGGGGGTATATAATATACAGTAGGGGGGTATATTATACAGTAGGGGGGTGTATAATATACAGTAGGGGGGTGTATAATATACAGTAGGGGGTTGTATAATATACAGTAGGGGTGTATATAATATACAGTAGGGGGGTGTATAATATACAGTAGGGGTGTATATAATATACAGTAGGGGGGTGTATAATATACAGTAGGGGTGTATATAATATACAGTAGGGGGTATATAATATACAGTATGGGGGTGTATATAATATACCGTAGGGGGGTATATAATATACCGTAGGGGGGTATATAATATACCGTAGGGGGGGTGTATAATATACAGTAGGGGGGTGTATAATATACAGTAGGGGGGTATATAATATACAGTAGGGGGGTATATAATATACAGTAGGGGGGTGTATAATATACAGTAGGGGGGTATAATATACAGTAGGGGGGTGTATAATATACAGTAGGGGGGTGTATAATATACAGTAGGGGGGTGTATAATATACAGTAGGGGGTATATAATATACAGTATGGGGGTATATAATATACCGTAGGGGGGTATATATAATATACCGTAGGGGGGTATATAATATACCGTAGGGGGGTATATAATATACAGTAGGGGGGGTGTATAATATACAGTAGGGGGGTGTATAATATACAGTAGGGGGGTGTATAATATACAGTAGGGGGTGTATAATATACAGTAGGGGGGTATATAATATACAGTAGGGGGTGTATAATATACAGTAGGGGGTGTATAATATACAGTAGGGGGGTATATAATATACAGTAGGGGTGTATAACTCGGGGTCAGGCATAAGGACCTCTTCCTGATGGCCACCATGGCCTCCTGTATCGCCTGCAGCCACCTCATCCTCTCCGTGTTGCAGTCCGCAGCCTGAAACACAAGATAGTCAGGGAGGCGGACCACCCCAGTGTCACCCCCAATCACCCTGCAGCTATATGCACTCTATTGCTCCCTGTTATCAGCACGTTGATGTGATACTTACCAGTGTAATGACTTTTCCATTGCGCAGGGTCATCTCCATGGGGTATCGGGATCCCATGGTGTCCACACAGACCAGAGACAGGACCTGCTCCGGGCAGAGGGAACCATCAGGAGGGAACCTCACACCTTATTATGTGTACATCCCCTCTAATACTCACGTCTCGCACATCGATGGTGCCCCAGAGCTCCCCCTGCAGGAGAAACACAACATACTGTATATCCAGGT
Organism: Engystomops pustulosus; assembly: GCF_040894005.1. Classification (NCBI taxonomy): domain Eukaryota; kingdom Metazoa; phylum Chordata; class Amphibia; order Anura; family Leptodactylidae; genus Engystomops; species Engystomops pustulosus. The sequence goes on from NC_092418.1 coordinate 13,180,494, forward strand.
GTAGTGCGACTCATCACAGCGCCGCCCCGGTCCACAGGATATGCCTGGTATTGCAGCTAGGAGACATTACTGAGCCGCAATACCACAAACAGCCTGAGCCCAGATGTGGCGCTGCCAGATATCCACAAGTCATGCATTTCCTACCTCTTTGTCATCACTTCCTCGCGTCTTGTAGTACGACAGAATCCTCCCTTTAAGTGTAAACTGGTATTTCCTCCAATGGAATTTCTGACCGGGTACAAAAGGAAAAAAAACTGAGAAAAACACAATAAAACTCCAGGATTGTAGCTGCACTATTGGAGCCTGCGCTGCTCTCAGATGCTCTATGTTACACTACAGCTCTGCCCCTCCATGACCAGTGACTCCAGGATTGTAGCTGCACTATTGGAGCCTGCGCTGCTCTCAGATGCTCTATGTTACACTACAGCTCTGCGCCTCCATAACCAGTGACTCCAGGATTGTAGCTGCACTATTGGAGCCTGCACTGCTCTCAGATGCTCTATGTTACACTACAGCTCTGCGCCTCCATAACCAGTGACTCCAGGATTGTAGCTGCACTATTGGATCACCCGTCTTCCAACATTATCTATAGGTCTTGGGGGTCTCTGGGTTTTTGCGCTGTTCCCCTCCCCCATGTTGTGGACCAGCTTGCCAGGAGGAGAACCCCAGTGACCCGGGATATACATCCGGGTTTCCCAAACTTGGCCAAGTTTTCCCAAGCCTCCCCCCATGCCTCCTCACCACAGTCTGCCGCCTCTTCTCCAGGATGCCGGTCATGTGCCCGCTCTCCTCCATGGCCGCTCCGCACACCTGAACTTTGCTTTCTTCCTGGTAGATAGGACGTCTACCAAAGTTCAGCTGTTCCCTGGAGAGAGGGATCTCTGTGATGTCACAGCGGGGTGACAGGGATCCGGTTACATCCCGGCGGATGATCCGTCCTCTGGATGAATGAGCCACGGATTCGGTATAAATTAATCATTACCCGTAATTAAGTCTACAAGGAAGAGCGATAACGGAGCGCAGGGAAAGTACCATGGGCGGCTATGCTTCACCTGCCCTGCAGGGGGCGTCCCAGGGGAAGAGAAGGATTGTTCAGGGGGCCGCACAGGGGCTGCAGGAGACTGAGCTCTGGGTAATGTGGCCATTCACCGACAGCAAGATGCCAGGAAGAATCTGGGAGAAGCCGGTATGATGTCACAGAGCTCCACATCTCCTGCCGAGGGTAAAGTATGATGTCACCGGGGCCGGCCTGCAGAGAGCGCCCCCTAATGGAGGAGGCAGCTTCCATAGTCCTAACACCCCCAATACCTGCTGATTGTGGAGGATGGAGAAGCCCCTGACCCCGTCCATGCGCTCAATGCAGGGTCAGGCCTAGTGTGCATCAGGCCATACAGGACTACATCTCCCATCATCCACACTGTGCAGTGTCAGGCCTAGTGTGTATCATGCCATACAGGACTACATCTCCCATCATCCACACTGCAGTGTCAGGCCTAGTTTGCATCAGGCCATACAGGACTACATCTCCCATCATCCACACTGTGCATTGTCAGGCCATACAGAAAGGGCTGCAACTCCCATCATCCACACTGTGCAGTGTCAGGCCTAGTTTGCATCAGGCCATACAGGACTACATCTCCCATCATCCACACTGTGCATTGTCAGGCCATACAGAAAGGGCTACAACTCCCATCATCCACACTGTGCAGTGTCAGCTCTAGAGCGCACTGAGCTATCACGGTGAGAACTACGACTCTAATCATCCAAAAAAAAGTAGCGAGTGAGACATACAAGTATAAGGTGTGCACTCCGTGCATGTGAGGCTACTGAGGTGATGGATCCACAGCAGCACAAAGTATTTCAGGACAGGATATGTGCAAGACTGAACTTCCCATAGTGCAGTGTGAGTGCTCTGCAGCGCCCCCTATCGGTGTGCACCTATAGGCAGTAGATTTCTGTCTGGCAGCAGTCGCCCCCTGCTGGTGACTAGTGAGATGGACGATCCCCCCTTCTATTGATATCAGAACATTAAACAGATTTCTTAAAATTTCTTTATATATAATTTGATTCTGTAAATGTGACATTGTCCATCATGTGAGACTGTACACAGGGGTCCCTGCAGGACACGGGGGGCCCGGCGCTTCTGTCACATTAGTTCATTAAGGAATAAAAAAGCAAAGGTCGTCCTGACGCTCCGTCACGTCACCATCTTCCATCTGTAGAAGCTTCTCTTATACTCCAGTCACATCCACAGCTGTGTTCACAATCCTACCGGCTGAGCTCCCATAATGCAACACAGCAGGACGCACAGACAGGAACAGAATGACGAGTGCAGCTCCGGCTGTGACTGGAGTAGAAGGCACAATGTCAGCCAGATTCAGTGATTCCAATACTGAACGGATCAGGAAAAAAATAAAAATAAAAGAAGGACATAAGGTTCCCTTGTCCGTGTCCCCGGCAGAGCTGAAGGGGTTAAAAGTGACGGGCGGCTGGCGGGTCACCGTGCCTGGATGCGGAGGTAGTGCCGGTTATTTGCTGCGGAGCAGAGCTTTATAGAGGGTGAACCCCACCACGGCGGCCACTGTGGCTCCCAGCGCCACTCGCAGCCAGAAGGAGGCAGTGCTGAGCTCTGTGTCATGGAGGTGCCTGCGGGGGAAAAGAGGACCATGAATTAAAGGGGCGGGCTAGGATATTAAAGGAACACTCCAGTCACAGTGCAGGGCCTGGAGGGAGGAGCAGGACTCCTTGTATTCCTAGGAGCCGGAGTCCTGCTCCTCCCTCCAGGTCCCGGTATAATCCCGGACTCACGGGAATGCGGCGGCGGTGGCCAGCTTGTTGTAGATGCTCCTGTCCACAGTCCCCTTACAGCTGAAGTGATAGGGCGCGGGCAGCCGGTGCTTGTGGCAGAATTCTGCGGGGGAGATCCCGTGCTGCTGCTTCACCTCTCCCTGGTCCCACTTACACCCCACAAATATGCAGGGCGTCTGGCTGTCCATGTAGTGTTGCTGTAAGGAGATAGAGGTGGTGACAAGTCCCCGAGACGCTGCCCCATACCCGACTATAGGAGGGCGGAGGGTACACACCTTGTAGATGCTGGCGCAGTAGTTGAAGGATTTGGGGTCACTGACGTCATACATCAGGCAGGCCACGTCACAGGCCGCGTCCGACTGCTTCAGGAACTCCGTGTCCACGTCCACCTCAAAGAGCTGAAAAGACAAGAGCCACAAGCTCATCCCAGGCCGGAGCCCCCCGACCCTCACACACAGGACACTTCCCAGGCCGGAGCCCCCCGACCCTCACATACAGGACACTTCCCAGGCCGGAGCCCCCCGACCCTCACATACGGGACACTTCCCAGGCATGAGCCCCCCGCACCTCACACACAGGACACTTCCCAGGCCGGAGCCCCCCGACCCTCACATACAGGACACTTCCCAGGCCGGAGCCCCCCGACCCTCACATACGGGACACTTCCCAGGCCGGAGCCCCCCACACCTCACACACGGGACACTTCCCAGGCCGGAGCCCCCCGACCCTCACACACAGGACACTTCCCAGGCCGGAGCCCCCCGACCCTCACATACAGGACACTTCCCAGGCCGGAGCCCCCCGACCCTCACATACGGGACACTTCCCAGGCCGGAGCCCCCCACACCTCACACACGGGACACTTCCCAGGCCCGAGCCCCCCGCACCTCACACACGGGACACTTCCCAGGCCCGAGCCCCCGCACCTCACACACGGGACACTTCCCAGGCCGGAGCCCCCCGCACCTCACACACGGGACACTTCCCAGGCCGGAGCCCCCCGCACCTCACACACGGGACACTTCCCAGGCCGGAGCCCCCCACACCTCACACACGGGACACTTCCCAGGCCCGAGCCCCCCGCACCTCACACACGGGACACTTCCCAGGCCGGAGCCCCCCGACCCTCACACACGGGACACTTCCCAGGCCGGAGCCCCCCGCACCTCACACACGGGACACTTCCCAGGCCGGAGCCCCCCGCACCTCACACACGGGACACTTCCCAGGCCGGAGCCCCCCGCACCTCACACACGGGACACTTCCCAGGCCGGAGCCCCCCGACCCTCACACACGGGACACTTCCCAGGCCGGAGCCCCCCGCACCTCACACACGGGACACTTCCCAGGCCGGAGCCCCCCGACCCTCACATACAGGACACTTCCCAGGCCGGAGCCCCCCGCCCCTCACACACGGGACACTTCCCAGGCCGGAGCCCCCCGACCCTCACATACGGGACACTTCCCAGGCCGGAGCCCCCCGACCCTCACACACGGGACACTTCCCAGGCCGCAGCCCCCCGACCCTCACACACGGGACACTTCCCAGGCCGGAGCCCCCCGCCCCTCACACACGGGACACTTCCCAGGCCGCAGCCCCCCGACCCTCACACACGGGACACTTCCCAGGCCGGAGCCCCCCGCACCTCACACACGGGACACTTCCCAGGCCGGAGCCCCCCGCACCTCACACACGGGACACTTCCCAGGCCGGAGCCCCCCGACCCTCACACACAGGACACTTCCCAGGCCGGAGCCCCCCGACCCTCACACACAGCTCATGTAATACATGGCAGCTTCTCGTGCTAGGACACCAGGGATCCTGCAGGGGGCGCTAATAATCTGTGGTGTATAACATGGAGCAGGTGATTCCAGCATCGCAGCATCCATGAATGGTGGGATATTAATGTCCAGCAGTGTGCCAGGGACTGCCAGCCTAGAGATGCCCTCCAGGTGCTGCAGTCAGGGCATGCTGGGAGTAGTTGTCCTATGGCCAGGGACTGCCAGCCTAGAGATGCCCTCCAGGTGCTGCAGTCAGGGCATGCTGGGAGTAGTTGTCCTATGGCCAGGGACTGCCAGCCTAGAGATGCCCTCCAGGTGCTGCAGTCAGGGCATGCTGGGAGTAGTTGTCCTATGGCCAGGGACTGCCAGCCTAGAGATGCCCTCCAGGTGCTGCAGTCAGGGCATGCTGGGAGTAGTTGTCCTATGGCCAGGGACTGCCAGCCTAGAGATGCCCTCCAGGTGCTGCAGTCAGGGCATGCTGGGAGTAGTTGTCCTATGGCCAGGTACTGCCAGCCTAGAGATGCCCTCCAGGTGCTGGCAGTCAGGGCATGCTGGGAGTAGTTGTCCTATGGCCAGGTATTGCCAGCCTAGAGATGCCCTCCAGGTGCTGCAGTCAGGGCATGCTGGGAGTAGTTGTCCTATGGCCAGGGACTGCCAGCCTAGAGATGCCCTCCAGGTGCTGCAGTCAGGGCATGCTGGGAGTAGTTGTCCTATGGCCAGGGACTGCCAGCCTAGAGATGCCCTCCAGGTGCTGCAGTCAGGGCATGCTGGGAGTAGTTGTCCTATGGCCAGGTATTGCCAGCCTAGAGATGTCCTCCAGGTGCTGCAGTCAGGGCATGCTGGGAGTAGTTGTCCTATGGCCAGGTATTGCCAGCCTAGAGATGCCCTCCAGGTGCTGCAGTCAGGGCATGCTGGGAGTAGTTGTCCTATGGCCAGGTACTGCCAGCCTAGAGATGCCCTCCAGGTGCTGCAGTCAGGGCATGCTGGGAGTAGTTGTCCTATGGCCAGGTACTGCCAGCCTAGAGATGCCCTCCAGGTGCTGCAGTCAGGGCATGCTGGGAGTAGTTGTCCTATGGCCAGGTACTGCCAGCCTAGAGATGCCCTCCAGGTGCTGCAGTCAGGGCATGCTGGGAGTAGTTGTCCTATGGCCAGGTATTGCCAGCCTAGAGATGCCCTCCAGGTGCTGCAGTCAGGGCATGCTGGGAGTAGTTGTCCTATGGCCAGGTATTGCCAGCCTAGAGATGTCCTCCAGGTGCTGCAGTCAGGGCATGCTGGGAGTAGTTGTCCTATGGCCAGGTATTGCCAGCCTAGAGATGTCCTCCAGGTGCTGCAGTCAGGGCATGCTGGGAGTAGTTGTCCTATGGCCAGGTATTGCCAGCCTAGAGATGTCCTCCAGGTGCTGCAGTCAGGGCATGCTGGGAGTAGTTGTCCTATGGCCAGGTATTGCCAGCCTAGAGATGTCCTCCAGGTGCTGCAGTCAGGGCATGCTGGGAGTAGTTGTCCTATGGCCAGGTATTGCCAGCCTAGAGATGTCCTCCAGGTGCTGCAGTCAGGGCATGCTGGGAGTAGTTGTCCTATGGCCAGGTATTGCCAGCCTAGAGATGTCCTCCAGGTGCTGCAGTCAGGGCATGCTGGGAGTAGTTGTCCTATGGCCAGGTATTGCCAGCCTAGAGATGTCCTCCAGGTGCTGCAGTCAGGGCATGCTGGGAGTAGTTGTCCTATGGCCAGGTATTGCCAGCCTAGAGATGCCCTCCAGGTGCTGCAGTCAGGGCATGCTGGGAGTAGTTGTCCTATGGCCAGGTATTGCCAGCCTAGAGATGTCCTCCAGGTGCTGCAGTCAGGGCATGCTGGGAGTAGTTGTCCTATGGCCAGGTATTGCCAGCCTAGAGATGTCCTCCAGGTGCTGCAGTCAGGGCATACTGGGAGTAGTTGTCCTATGGCCAGGTATTGCCAGCCTAGAGATGTCCTCCAGGTGCTGCAGTCAGGGCATGCTGGGAGTAGTTGTCCTATGGCTAGGTATTGCCAGCCTAGAGATGTCCTCCAGGTGCTGCAGTCAGGGCATACTGGGAGTAGTTGTCCTATGGCCAGGTATTGCCAGCCTAGAGATGTCCTCCAGGTGCTGCAGTCAGGGCATGCTGGGAGTAGTTGTCCTATGGCCAGGTATTGCCAGCCTAGAGATGCCCTCCAGGTGCTGGCAGTCAGGGCATGCTGGGAGTAGTTGTCCTATGGCCAGGTATTGCCAGCCTAGAGATGCCCTCCAGGTGCTGGCAGTCAGGGCATGCTGGGAGTAGTTGTCCTATGGCCAGGTATTGCCAGCCTAGAGATGCCCTCCAGGTGCTGGCAGTCAGGGCATGCTGGGAGTAGTTGTCCTATGGCCAGGTACTGCCAGCCTAGAGATGCCCTCCAGGTGCTGCAGTCAGGGCATGCTGGGAGTAGTTGTCCTATGGCCAGGTACTGCCAGCCTAGAGATGCCCTCCAGGTGCTGCAGTCAGGGCATGCTGGGAGTAGTTGTCCTATGGCCAGGTACTGCCAGCCTAGAGATGCCCTCCAGGTGCTGCAGTCAGGGCATGCTGGGAGTAGTTGTCCTATGGCCAGGTACTGCCAGCCTAGAGATGCCCTCCAGGTGCTGCAGTCAGGGCATGCTGGGAGTAGTTGTCCTATGGCCAGGTATTGCCAGCCTAGAGATGTCCTCCAGGTGCTGCAGTCAGGGCATGCTGGGAGTAGTTGTCCTATGGCCAGGTATTGCCAGCCTAGAGATGTCCTCCAGGTGCTGCAGTCAGGGCATGCTGGGAGTAGTTGTCCTATGGCCAGGTACTGCCAGCCTAGAGATGCCCTCCAGGTGCTGCAGTCAGGGCATGCTGGGAGTAGTTGTCCTATGGCCAGGTATTGCCAGCCTAGAGATGCCCTCCAGGTGCTGCAGTCAGGGCATGCTGGGAGTAGTTGTCCTATGGCCAGGTATTGCCAGCCTAGAGATGCCCTCCAGGTGCTGCAGTCAGGGCATGCTGGGAGTAGTTGTCCTATGGCCAGGTATTGCCAGCCTAGAGATGTCCTCCAGGTGCTGCAGTCAGGGCATGCTGGGGGTAGTTGTCCTATGGCCAGGTATTGCCAGCCTAGAGATGCCCTCCAGGTGCTGCAGTCAGGGCATGCTGGGAGTAGTTGTCCTATGGCCAGGGACTGCCAGCCTAGAGATGCCCTCCAGGTGCTGCAGTCAGGGCATGCTGGGAGTAGTTGTCCTATGGCCAGGTATTGCCAGCCTAGAGATGTCCTCCAGGTGCTGCAGTCAGGGCATGCTGGGAGTAGTTGTCCTATGGCCAGGTACTGCCAGCCTAGAGATGCCCTCCAGGTGCTGCAGTCAGGGCATGCTGGGAGTAGTTGTCCTATGGCCAGGTATTGCCAGCCTAGAGATGCCCTCCAGGTGCTGCAGTCAGGGCATGCTGGGAGTAGTTGTCCTATGGCCAGGTACTGCCAGCCTAGAGATGCCCTCCAGGTGCTGCAGTCAGGGCATGCTGGGAGTAGTTGTCCTATGGCCAGGTATTGCCAGCCTAGAGATGCCCTCCAGGTGCTGCAGTCAGGGCATGCTGGGAGTAGTTGTCCTATGGCCAGGTATTGCCAGCCTAGAGATGCCCTCCAGGTGCTGCAGTCAGGGCATGCTGGGAGTAGACCACTGGTGACTATTCTACACATCAGAAGATGGATGTAACTACAAGACTTACTAATGATGGGCTTTCCCTTTAAGTATAATCTTAATATACAGAACAGATACTCAATATTCTGTGCATCTAATATTCCAGATCTCTGCTTGCTGATGTCCAGCTGATCTAACGCCAGAGAGCCCCGACACACTGTAACAAACTGCATACGTGTGTCAGAACCTGCACTGATACCATGTGGTGTTATGACCGGATACAACTAGAACAAACCCTCAGGTCTTCAGTCTAAGGAAACAATTGGATGGGGTTATAGGAAGTAGCGTCATGTTATTAGGGAGCCCCTCACTGTGGAGATGTGGATGCTGCGCCTCTGAGCACACGCTGTAGAACTGCAGATCCATGCACAGCCAGAAGGGGCGATACTGTCCCTTCATTTGTAAGACTCCCCCCAGTTGCGTAGGGACATTGGGGCAGATTTACTTACCCGGTCCATTCGCGATCCAGCGGCGCGTTCTCTGCGCTGGATTCAGGTCCGGACGGGATTTATTAAGGTAGTTCCTCCGCCGTCCACCAGGTGGTGCTGCTGCGCTGAAGAGCATCGGAACGCGCTGGAGTTCACCGGCTTGGGCTGAGTGAAGGTAAGTGCAAGCTCCGCGACAGATTTTTTGTTTTAAATGCAGCGGTTTTTCCAAATCCGTCGGGTTTTCGTTCGGCCACGCCCCCGATTTCCGTCACATGCATGCCAGCGCCGATGCGCCACAATCCGATCGCGATACAGGGAAAATCGCCGCAAATCGGAAATATTTGGGTAACACGTCGGGAAAACGCGAATCGGGCCCTTAGTAAATGACCCCCATTGTGTACTAACAATATGCCAGCACCTTATATGACAGTCTGGAGATTTCTCGGCTTCCCTTTCTCACTTACAATGAGATGCTTCTCCTGCCCGCTGACCAGCACTGTGTTTATGGAGTAGAAGGAGGGTGCCCGGGGGGTCCGCAGCTGCTCCTGTGGAGGGAGAAGACCACCGTGTTCAGGTATGGGAGGAGAACAATAGTGTGCGGGGAGGAGAACATAACACAGAAGCTTTGTCACCAGAGATAACAGGAACCAGATAAGCTGCACTGAAGGTCACCCCTGCTGCGCCCGACCCAACGCCAACTCATAGTCAGGTGACTTACCTGCTGAGCGACAGCTCCTGGGGACAGGGAGAACAAGCCATAGTAATGACAGAGCCAGGGTACCCAAGGGGGCAGTGGGGGTCCTAGCAGTCAGACCCCATCACATGTCCTATGGGGAGGACTTACCATTGGGTCCAACATCTGGAAGAGCTATACAATAATGGCTCAGCAGGTGAAGCCACAAATATCAGGGATCAGAAGAAAGCAGCCCCTGCCCCCCCAACTATATACCCACCCCTACTACTGATCCAGAAAGTCATCAGGGCAGAGATCATACAACAGCCATAATAACCCTCACCTCAAGGCTCTGCCCCAGGAACGCCCGCAGGAAGGCAGACTTCCCCGTCCCCCGGGGACCAATCACTTTGCATAGGAAGACGTTTCTCTGAGTCTGTCCCTTTTCCAGGTCTATCCGCTTCTCCCGGGTCACTGCGAGAGACGAGACATTCCCTCATCACACGTCTGCTGTCCCAGGAGTAGTCCCCACCATCCCCTACTTACCTGTGATGGCCTGCGTCTGGCTGTCCTGCTCACACAAGATGGGGTAACCCAGATATCCCAGATATTCCAGGCAGCGGTGGACGTCCAGATAAGCCACCAACCTGCCAGGAGGAAGCAGAGGACAATGTAGGACCCACACACAGCGGCAGGGCACCTACAGGTGGTCCGACAACTTACGTCCACTGGCACATGAATCCATGGAGGGGGAGCAGATCCCCATCGGCCGTGCACACCGTACTGCTCAGCTCCGCACCCCAGGGCGTATACGGGAAAACACTGAAGAAGCTGTGAAGCTCCGAGGGACTTAATGCACCATCCCCATCCTAAAAAGGGGAGAGAAGAGTCACTTGTGTTCACACCTAAAATCCACAACCTGTTTCCAGATTTCCCAAAATAAAAAAAAAATCCTATTCATCGTTTTCCTTTGCGTTCCCCATCCCCTGCTGGAGCTGCGAGGGTCCGGCCCTGGAGGGACCATGTTCTGCGGTGGCCCTGCAATGTACAGAGGATCCCTATGCCGAGACCCGATACCAGTACATCCCCTTCAATCAACTCACTGGTGTCGGACCCCAAACTAGGAAAAGGACCCCCATACTCAGCAAGCTCAGAAGTGCACAGGGCTCCTCGGACCGGAGGTGCTCTGTACTCACCAGGTCGTGCTTCTCAAAAATCTTCTGGAGGAACTGGTACCCAAAGTGATTGAGCTCGGTGGAGGAATCATGGGGAACGCGGAGCCTAAAGGGGGAGAGGAGACAGTAAGAAAATGTGAGGGACAACCAATATGGCCGTCATACGGATGGCGAGGCTGGAGAGCTGTGCACATATTTCCAGGCCTGGTGTGGTAAGGGGTTAATCCTCGCGACGTGTGAACAGATTCCCTCTGCAGATGCTTCGCTCACTAACGCGCTCTGTGATGGCTCAATAAAATCTGTTCTCTGATACAAGACGGCTGGAGCGGAGGAGGAGCGAAACGCACAACGCGGCGTCCGGGAGACGAGGAAGAGACGGCAGCTAAAGGGAACACAAGACTAAAGCCCCCCAGAGACCCTACACCACAGAACAACCCGGGGGTCCTCTGTCGACCCCACCCACAGGAGCGGCACAGATGTGCAGGGGCTTCTTGTTGGGGACAGTTTTTCCAGGATCAGTTAACGTTTTCTTTGGTTTTCAGAACCGTCTGACCCTGCGATCACTTTTTATTATTATTTTAACTTTTGTTTCCCATTACAGGGGCGACACAAGGAGATCCTAATTTTCCTATGGAAATAGGCGTTACCATAAATTTTTTGTAAGCTCCCAGGAGAGTTTGACCACTAGGTGGTCCACAGTGGCACTAATATACCTCCAATGTGTAGGTGGGGAGGGTTACACCTGCCCTCCAGGGTTACTCCATCACAACCACTCAAAGGATAGACTCTCACCAAGCGACAGGCCCCTAGGCCCCGCAGGTCCTCACTTACTGGGGGTAGAGGTAGTCATCAGTCAGCTCCAGTGTATCATCATATCCAAAGCGTCGCAGAATGGTCCATGTGGTCTCGTGGCGCCCCCGCTGGATAAACAGGGTATTGAGGAACAGGAAGCCTGGGGATGAGAATACAGAATGATAAAGACATCAGGCAGCAGAGGAGCTCATGAGACATTGAGGATATCAAGATTAGAGCAACTTCATGTTTTGTAGATGTATTTGAATAACTGTAAAAGTATTTGCCCCCCTCTAGTCTGTTCCCCTAGAGACAAACATAGTAACACGTTATACACGGTCACACTCACCGTTTAGCGTCAGTCCATTTTCCCGCACTCCGTCCGCTGTATTCTTCCTGACAACCATCTTCACGTCTTCCATGGCCTGAGGAACCAAGGGATTCCCAAAACAGGACTGCTACCTCCCCAAGAGAGAAGTGGGAAACCATCAGAAACACAAGGTACAGGAGGTCACACATCAAATGAAAGAAGTAGTGAGGGCAAAGGGCCCTACAGGTCAGAGGATGTAGGGTCAGGAGGTGCAGGGGGGAGTGGCCAGCAGCGATGTAGGGTCAGGAGGCGAAGCAGCGATGTAGGGTCAGGAGGCGAAGCAGCGATGTAGGGTCAGGAGGCGAAGCAGCGATGTAGGGTCAGGAGGCGAAGCAGCGATGTACGGTCAGGAGGCGAAGCAGCGATGTACGGTCAGGAGGCGAAGCAGCGATGTACGGTCAGGAGGCGAAGCAGCGATGTACGGTCAGGAGGCGAAGCAGCGATGTACGGTCAGGAGGCGAAGCAGCGATGTACGGTCAGGAGGTGAAGCAGCGATGTACGGTCAGGAGGTGAAGCAGCGATGTACGGTCAGGAGGTGAAGCAGCGATGTACGGTCAGGAGGTGAAGCAGCGATGTACGGTCAGGAGGTGAAGCAGCGATGTACGGTCAGGAGGTGAAGCAGCGATGTACGGTCAGGAGGTGAAGCAGCGATGTACGGTCAGGAGGTGAAGCAGCGATGTACGGTCAGGAGGTGAAGCAGCGATGTACGGTCAGGAGGTGAAGCAGCGATGTACGGTCAGGAGGTGAAGCAGCGATGTACGGTCAGGAGGTGAAGCAGCGATGTACGGTCAGGAGGTGAAGCAGCGATGTACGGTCAGGAGGTGAAGCAGCGATGTACGGTCAGGAGGTGAAGCAGCGATGTACGGTCAGGAGGTGAAGCAGCGATGTAGGGTCAGGAGGCGCAGGAGCGATGTAGGGTCAGGAGGCGCAGGAGCGATGTAGGGTCAGGAGGCGCAGGAGCGATGTAGGGTCAGGAGGTGCAGGAGCGATGTAGGGTCAGGAGGTGCAGGGGGAGTGGACAGCAGCGATGTAGGGTCAGGAGGTGAAGCAGCGATGTAGGGTCAGGAGGCGCAGCAGCGATGTAGGGTCAGGAGGCGCAGCAGCGATGTAGGGTCAGGAGGCGCAGCAGCGATGTAGGGTCAGGAGGTGCAGGGGGAGTGGACAGCAGAGATGTAGGGTCAGGAGGTGCAGCAGCGATGTAGGGTCAGGAGGTGCAGCAGCGATGTAGGGTCAGGAGGTGCAGGGGGAGTGGACAGCAGAGATGTAGGGTCAGGAGATACAAGTCGGGGTCAGCACTCGGCTGTGTTAATACCTGGAAATAGTTCAGCTCATCGTCACTTAAGATTTGGTTGTTGTCCTGGTCAGAGATGGTGAATATTCGGGTCAGCGCTTTCTTGCACTGCGGCCTCAGCTGGAGGGGAAATCACATGCATCAGCCACACGGCCTTAAAGGGAGTGTCCAGTATTTCGTATAGCAGAGCGATATAGAGGACTGTGTGGCAGACATGTCATGTATAGGGGACACAGGACGAGGTATGTAGGGACCGGGTCACCTACCTGCTTCTCCTCTGGGTCGTACAGGGGGGCAGTGGGGTGCAGCACAGCTTTCTGGGCGTAGTAAAATACTTCAGAGATGTTCTTGAGGTTCTTGGCAGAGCACTGGAGGAGGGACAAGGTGTGCGTGACACGGGCACTAGGGGCAGTCATACACTACAAGGGCTGCGGATACATCGCACTCACTTACCTCCACGCAGGTCTCGATTTCCGAAAACTGGTTCATGATGGGCAGGATGGACTCCATGGAGCTGCCACACTGGAGGTCGGACTTATTCCCCACGAGGATTATGGGAAGCCTGCGGAGAGAGACAAAGATCAGGCCTGCAGAGGATACATACCCACCAGCAGGGAAGGGGTTACAATAGCCGGCGGTACCGATAGTTGCGCTCTGCGTGGCCGTTCACCAGGGGGATCCACTTGGAGGCGATCTGGAAGAAAATCTATCAGTCAGTCACAAAGGTCAAACCCCCAGATCCTCTACAACTCCCTACAGCCACCACCAGAGGGAGCCACGTAACTTACCTTCTCAATGGAGCTGGGCTCAGAGACGTCATACACCACGCAGACAACATTGGCCTGTAGGAAGGAAGGTAAGGGTTAATAATGGCTCCAATACAGAACCGTCTACATGCTAACAACGGGACCGGGCAGCAGAACATGTGACCACACCACAGCCACGGCCACTGGTCAGGGGGACCCAGAACATAACCCCCAGTACATGTGACCACACCACAGCTACGGCCACTGGTCAGGGGGGACCCAGAACATAACCCCCAGTACATGTGACCACACCAAAGCTACGGCCACTGGTCAGGGGGGGACCCAGAACATAACCCCCAGTACATGTGACCACACCACAGCTACGGCCACTGGTCAGGGGGACCCAGAACATAACCCCCAGTACATGTGACCACACCACAGCTACGGCCACTGGTCAGGGGGACCCAGAACATAACCCCCAGTACATGTGACCACACCACAGCTACGGCCACTGGTCAGGGGGACCCAGAACATAACCCCCAGTACATGTGACCACACCACAGCTACGGCCACTGGTCAGGGGGACCCAGAACATAACCCCCAGTACATCTGATCACACCACAGCTACGGCCACTGGTCAGGGGGACCCAGAACATAACCCCCAGTACATGTGACCACACCACAGCTACGGCCACTGGTCAGGGGGGACCCAGAACATAACCCCCAGTACATCTGATCACACCACAGCTACGGCCACTGGTCAGGGGGGGGACCCAGAACATAACCCCCAGTACATGTGATCACACCACAGCTACGGCCACTGGTCGGGGGGGGACCCAGAACATAACCCCCAGTACATGTGATCACACCACAGCTACAGCCACTGGTCAGGGGGGGGGGACCCAGAACATAACCCCCAGTACATGTGACCACAACACAGCTACGGCCACTGGTCAGGGGGACCCAGAACATAACCCCCAGTACATGTGACCACACCACAGCTACGGCCACTGGTCAGGGGGACCCAGAACATAACCCCCAGTACATGTGACCACACCACAGCTACGGCCACTGGTCGGGGGGGGACCCAGAACATAACCCCCCCAGTACATGTGATCACACCACAGCTACGGCCACTGGTCGGGGGGGGACCCAGAACATAACCCCCAGTACATCTGATCACACCACAGCTACAGCCACTGGTCGGGGGGGACCCAGAACATAACCCCCAGTACATCTGATCACACCACAGCTACAGCCACTGGTCAGGGGGACCCAGAACATAACCCCCAGTACATGTGACCACACCACAGCTACGGCCACTGGTCAGGGGGGGGGGACCCAGAACATAACCCCCAGTACATGTGACCACAACACAGCTACGGCCACTGGTCAGGGGGACCCAGAACATAACCCCCAGTACATGTGACCACAACACAGCTACGGCCACTGGTCAGGGGGACCCAGAACATAACCCCCAGTACATGTGACCACACCACAGCTACGGCCACTGGTCAGGGGGACCCAGAACATAACCCCCCAGTACATGTGACCACACCACAGCTACGGCCACTGGTCAGGGGGACACAGAACATAACCCCCCAGTACATGTGACCACACCACAGCTACGGCCACTGGTCAGGGGGGACCCAGAACATAACCCCCAGTACATGTGACCACACCACAGCTACGGCCACTGGTCAGGGGGGGACCCAGAACATAACCCCCAGTACATGTGACCACACCACAGCTACGGCCACTGGTCAGGGGGACCCAGAACATAACCCCCAGTACATGTGACCACACCACAGCTACGGCCACTGGTCAGGGGGACCCAGAACATAACCCCCAGTACATGTGACCACACCACAGCTACGGCCACTGGTCAGGGGGACCCAGAACATAACCCCCAGTACATGTGACCACACCACAGCTACTGGTCAGGGGGACCCAGAACATAACCCCCAGTACATGTGACCACACCACAGCTACTGGTCAGGGGGACCCAGAACATAACCCCCAGTACATGTGACCACACCACAGCTACGGCCACTGGTCAGGGGGACCCAGAACATAACCCCCAGTACATGTGACCACACCACAGCTACTGGTCAGAGGGACCCAGAACATAACCCCCAGTACATGTGACCACACCACAGCTACGGCCACTGGTCAGGGGGGGGACCCAGAACATAACCCCCAGTACATGTGACCACACCACAGCTACGGCCACTGGTCAGGGGGGGACCCAGAACATAACCCCCAGTACATGTGACCACACCACAGCTACAGCCACTGGTCAGGGGGACCCAGAACATAACCCCCAGTACATGTGACCACACCACAGCTACGGCCACTGGTCAGGGGGACCCAGAACATAACCCCCAGTACATGTGACCACACCACAGCTACGGCCACTGGTCAGGGGGGACCCAGAACATAACCCCCAGTACATGTGACCACACCACAGCTACAGCCACTGGTCAGGGGGACCCAGAACATAACCCCCAGTACATGTGACCACACCACAGCTACGGCCACTGGTCAGGGGGACCCAGAACATAACCCCCAGTACATGTGATCACACCACAGCTACGGCCACTGGTCAGGGGGACACAGAACATAACCCCCCAGTACATGTGATCACACCACAGCTACGGCCACTGGTCAG
The DNA here is from genome assembly GCF_040894005.1 of Engystomops pustulosus. Classification (NCBI taxonomy): domain Eukaryota; kingdom Metazoa; phylum Chordata; class Amphibia; order Anura; family Leptodactylidae; genus Engystomops; species Engystomops pustulosus. The sequence goes on from NC_092418.1 coordinate 13,196,915, forward strand.
GGGGAAATCCAGAACATAACCCCCAGTACATGTGACCACACCACAGCTACAGCCACTGGTCAGGGGGGGGACCCAGAACATAACCCCCAGTACATCTGATCACACCACAGCTACGGCCACTGGTCAGGGGGGGGACCCAGAACATAACCCCCAGTACATGTGATCACACCACAGCTACGGCCACTGGTCAGGGGGGGGACCCAGAACATAACCCCCAGTACATGTGACCACACCACAGCTACAGCCACTGGTCGGGGGGGGACCCAGAACATAACCCCCAGTACATGTGACCACACCACAGCTACGGCCACTGGTCAGGGGGGAATCCAGAACATAACCCCCAGTACATGTGATCACACCACAGCTACGGCCACTGGTCAGGGGGGGGACCCAGAACATAACCCCCAGTACATCAGATCACACCACAGCTACGGCCACTGGTCAGGGGGACCCAGAACATAACCCCCAGTACATCTGATCACACCACAGCTACGGCCACTGGTCAGGGGGACCCAGAACATAACCCCCAGTACATGTGATCACACCACAGCTACGGCCACTGGTCGGGGGGGACCCAGAACATAACCCCCAGTACATGTGACCACACCACAGCTACAGCCACTGGTCGGGGGGGACCCAGAACATAACCCCCAGTACATGTGACCACACCACAGCTACGGCCACTGGTCAGGGGGGACCCAGAACATAACCCCCAGTACATGTGACCACACCACAGCTACGGCCACTGGTCAGGGGGACCCAGAACATAACCCCCAGTACATGTGATCACACCACAGCTACGGCCACTGGTCAGGGGGGAATCCAGAACATAACCCCCAGTACATGTGACCACACCACAGCTACAGCCACTGGTCAGGGGGGGGACCCAGAACATAACCCCCAGTACATCTGATCACACCACAGCTACAGCCACTGGTCGGGGGGGACCCAGAACATAACCCCCAGTACATGTGACCACACCACAGCTACGGCCACTGGTCAGGGGGGACCCAGAACATAACCCCCAGTACATGTGACCACACCACAGCTACGGCCACTGGTCAGGGGGACCCAGAACATAACCCCCAGTACATGTGATCACACCACAGCTACGGCCACTGGTCAGGGGGGGGACCCAGAACATAACCCCCAGTACATCAGATCACACCACAGCTACGGCCACTGGTCAGGGGGGGGACCCAGAACATAACCCCCAGTACATGTGATCACACCACAGCTACGGCCACTGGTCAGGGGGGGGACCCAGAACATAACCCCCAGTACATGTGATCACACCACAGCTACGGCCACTGGTCAGGGGGACCCAGAACATAACCCCCAGTACATCTGATCACACCACAGCTACGGCCACTGGTCAGGGGGACCCAGAACATAACCCCCAGTACATGTGATCACACCACAGCTACGGCCACTGGTCGGGGGGGGACCCAGAACATAACCCCCAGTACATCTGATCACACCACAGCTACGGCCACTGGTCAGGGGGGGGGGACCCAGAACATAACCCCCAGTACATGTGACCACAACACAGCTACGGCCACTGGTCAGGGGGACCCAGAACATAACCCCCAGTACATCTGATCACACCACAGCTACGGCCACTGGTCAGGGGGACCCAGAACATAACCCCCAGTACATGTGATCACACCACAGCTACGGCCACTGGTCGGGGGGGGACCCAGAACATAACCCCCAGTACATCTGATCACACCACAGCTACGGCCACTGGTCAGGGGGACCCAGAACATAACCCCCAGTACATGTGATCACACCACAGCTACGGCCACTGGTCGGGGGGGGACCCAGAACATAACCCCCAGTACATCTGATCACACCACAGCTACAGCCACTGGTCAGGGGGACCCAGAACATAACCCCCAGTACATGTGATCACACCACAGCTACGGCCACTGGTCGGGGGGGGGACCCAGAACATAACCCCCAGTACATCTGATCACACCACAGCTACAGCCACTGGTCAGGGGGGGGGGACCCAGAACATAACCCCCAGTACATGTGACCACAACACAGCTACGGCCACTGGTCAGGGGGACCCAGAACATAACCCCCAGTACATGTGACCACACCACAGCTACGGCCACTGGTCAGGGGGACCCAGAACATAACCCCCAGTACATGTGACCACACCACAGCTACTGGTCAGGGGGACCCAGAACATAACCCCCAGTACATGTGACCACACCACAGCTACGGCCACTGGTCAGGGGGACCCAGAACATAACCCCCAGTACATGTGACCACACCACAGCTACGGCCACTGGTCAGGGGGGGATCCAGAACATAACCCCCAGTACATGTGACCACACCACAGCTACAGCCACTGGTCAGGGGGACCCAGAACATAACCCCCAGTACATGTGACCACACCACAGCTACAGCCACTGGTCAGGGGGACCCAGAACATAACCCCCAGTACATGTGACCACACCACAGCTACGGCCACTGGTCAGGGGGACCCAGAACATAACCCCCAGTACATGTGACCACACCACAGCTACGGCCACTGGTCAGGGGGACCCAGAACATAACCCCCAGTACATGTGACCACACCACAGCTACGGCCACTGGTCAGGGGGGACCCAGAACATAACCCCCAGTACATGTGACCACACCACAGCTACAGCCACTGGTCAGGGGGACCCAGAACATAACCCCCAGTACATGTGACCACACCACAGCTACGGCCACTGGTCAGGGGGACCCAGAGCATAACCCCCAGTACATGTGATCACACCACAGCTACGGCCACTGGTCAGGGGGGAATCCAGAACATAACCCCCAGTACATGTGACCACACCACAGCTACGGCCACTGGTCAGGGGGGACCCAGAACATAACCCCCAGTACATGTGACCACACCACAGCTACAGCCACTGGTCAGGGGGGGGACCCAGAACATAACCCCCAGTACATCTGATCACACCACAGCTACGGCCACTGGTCAGGGGGGGGACCCAGAACATAACCCCCAGTACATGTGATCACACCACAGCTACGGCCACTGGTCAGGGGGGGATCCAGAACATAACCCCCAGTACATGTGACCACACCACAGCTACAGCCACTGGTCAGGGGGGGGACCCAGAACATAACCCCCAGTACATGTGACCACACCACAGCTACAGCCACTGGTCAGGGGGACCCAGAACATAACCCCCAGTACATGTGACCACACCACAGCTACGGCCACTGGTCAGGGGGACCCAGAACATAACCCCCAGTACATGTGACCACACCACAGCTACGGCCACTGGTCAGGGGGACCCAGAACATAACCCCCAGTACATGTGACCACACCACAGCTACGGCCACTGGTCAGGGGGGACCCAGAACATAACCCCCAGTACATGTGACCACACCACAGCTACGGCCACTGGTCAGGGGGACCCAGAACATAACCCCCAGTACATGTGATCACACCACAGCTACAGCCACTGGTCAGGGGGACCCAGAACATAACCCCCCCAGTACATGTGACCACACCACAGCTACGGCCACTGGTCAGGGGGGAATCCAGAACATAACCCCCAGTACATGTGACCACACCACAGCTACAGCCACTGGTCAGGGGGGGGACCCAGAACATAACCCCCAGTACATCTGATCACACCACAGCTACGGCCACTGGTCAGGGGGGGGACCCAGAACATAACCCCCAGTACATGTGATCACACCACAGCTACGGCCACTGGTCAGGGGGGGGACCCAGAACATAACCCCCAGTACATGTGATCACACCACAGCTACGGCCACTGGTCAGGGGGACCCAGAACATAACCCCCAGTACATCTGATCACACCACAGCTACGGCCACTGGTCAGGGGGGGGGGACCCAGAACATAACCCCCAGTACATGTGACCACAACACAGCTACGGCCACTGGTCAGGGGGACCCAGAACATAACCCCCAGTACATGTGACCACACCACAGCTACGGCCACTGGTCAGGGGGACCCAGAACATAACCCCCAGTACATGTGACCACACCACAGCTACGGCCACTGGTCAGGGGGACCCAGAACATAACCCCCAGTACATGTGACCACACCACAGCTACGGCCACTGGTCAGGGGGGAATCCAGAACATAACCCCCAGTACATCTGATCACACCACAGCTACGGCCACTGGTCAGGGGGACCCAGAACATAACCCCCAGTACATGTGACCACACCACAGCTACGGCCACTGGTCAGGGGGGGGACCCAGAACATAACCCCCAGTACATCTGATCACACCACAGCTACGGCCACTGGTCAGGGGGACCCAGAACATAACCCCCAGTACATGTGATCACACCACAGCTACGGCCACTGGTCAGGGGGGGGACCCAGAACATAACCCCCAGTACATCTGATCACACCACAGCTACGGCCACTGGTCAGGGGGACCCAGAACATAACCCCCAGTACATGTGATCACACCACAGCTACGGCCACTGGTCGGGGGGGGACCCAGAACATAACCCCCAGTACATGTGATCACACCACAGCTACGGCCACTGGTCGGGGGGGGACCCAGAACATAACCCCCAGTACATCTGATCACACCACAGCTACAGCCACTGGTCGGGGGGGACCCAGAACATAACCCCCAGTACATCTGATCACACCACAGCTACAGCCACTGGTCAGGGGGGGGGGACCCAGAACATAACCCCCAGTACATGTGACCACAACACAGCTACGGCCACTGGTCAGGGGGACCCAGAACATAACCCCCAGTACATGTGACCACACCACAGCTACAGCCACTGGTCAGGGGGACCCAGAACATAACCCCCCAGTACATGTGACCACACCACAGCTACGGCCACTGGTCAGGGGGACACAGAACATAACCCCCCAGTACATGTGACCACACCACAGCTACGGCCACTGGTCAGGGGGGACCCAGAACATAACCCCCAGTACATGTGACCACACCACAGCTACGGCCACTGGTCAGGGGGGGACCCAGAACATAACCCCCAGTACATGTGACCACACCACAGCTACGGCCACTGGTCAGGGGGGGACCCAGAACATAACCCCCAGTACATGTGACCACACCACAGCTACGGCCACTGGTCAGGGGGACCCAGAACATAACCCCCAGTACATGTGACCACACCACAGCTACTGGTCAGAGGGACCCAGAACATAACCCCCAGTACATGTGACCACACCACAGCTACGGCCACTGGTCAGGGGGGGATCCAGAACATAACCCCCAGTACATGTGACCACACCACAGCTACAGCCACTGGTCAGGGGGACCCAGAACATAACCCCCAGTACATGTGACCACACCACAGCTACAGCCACTGGTCAGGGGGACCCAGAACATAACCCCCAGTACATGTGACCACACCACAGCTACGGCCACTGGTCAGGGGGACCCAGAACATAACCCCCAGTACATGTGACCACACCACAGCTACGGCCACTGGTCAGGGGGGACCCAGAACATAACCCCCAGTACATGTGATCACACCACAGCTACGGCCACTGGTCAGGGGGACCCAGAACATAACCCCCAGTACATGTGACCACACCACAGCTACGGCCACTGGTCAGGGGGACCCAGAACATAACCCCCAGTACATGTGATCACACCACAGCTACGGCCACTGGTCGGGGGGGGACCCAGAACATAACCCCCAGTACATGTGACCACACCACAGCTACGGCCACTGGTCAGGGGGGGGACCCAGAACATAACCCCCAGTACATCTGATCACACCACAGCTACGGCCACTGGTCAGGGGGGGGACCCAGAACATAACCCCCAGTACATGTGATCACACCACAGCTACGGCCACTGGTCAGGGGGACCCAGAACATAACCCCCAGTACATCTGATCACACCACAGCTACGGCCACTGGTCAGGGGGACCCAGAACATAACCCCCAGTACATGTGATCACACCACAGCTACGGCCACTGGTCGGGGGGGGACCCAGAACATAACCCCCAGTACATCTGATCACACCACAGCTACGGCCACTGGTCAGGGGGACCCAGAACATAACCCCCAGTACATGTGATCACACCACAGCTACGGCCACTGGTCAGGGGGGGGGGACCCAGAACATAACCCCCAGTACATGTGACCACAACACAGCTACGGCCACTGGTCAGGGGGACCCAGAACATAACCCCCAGTACATGTGACCACACCACAGCTACGGCCACTGGTCAGGGGGACCCAGAACATAACCCCCAGTACATGTGACCACACCACAGCTACGGCCACTGGTCAGGGGGGAATCCAGAACATAACCCCCAGTACATCTGATCACACCACAGCTACGGCCACTGGTCAGGGGGACCCAGAACATAACCCCCAGTACATGTGACCACACCACAGCTACGGCCACTGGTCAGGGGGGGGACCCAGAACATAACCCCCAGTACATCTGATCACACCACAGCTACGGCCACTGGTCAGGGGGGGGACCCAGAACATAACCCCCAGTACATGTGATCACACCACAGCTACGGCCACTGGTCAGGGGGGACCCAGAACATAACCCCCAGTACATCTGATCACACCACAGCTACGGCCACTGGTCAGGGGGACCCAGAACATAACCCCCAGTACATGTGATCACACCACAGCTACGGCCACTGGTCGGGGGGGGACCCAGAACATAACCCCCAGTACATGTGATCACACCACAGCTACGGCCACTGGTCGGGGGGGGACCCAGAACATAACCCCCAGTACATCTGATCACACCACAGCTACAGCCACTGGTCGGGGGGGACCCAGAACATAACCCCCAGTACATCTGATCACACCACAGCTACAGCCACTGGTCAGGGGGGGGGGACCCAGAACATAACCCCCAGTACATCTGATCACACCACAGCTACTGGTCAGAGGGACCCAGAACATAACCCCCAGTACATGTGACCACACCACAGCTACGGCCACTGGTCAGGGGGGGGACCCAGAACATAACCCCCAGTACATGTGACCACACCACAGCTACGGCCACTGGTCAGGGGGGGATCCAGAACATAACCCCCAGTACATGTGACCACACCACAGCTACAGCCACTGGTCAGGGGGACCCAGAACATAACCCCCAGTACATGTGACCACACCACAGCTACAGCCACTGGTCAGGGGGACCCAGAACATAACCCCCAGTACATGTGACCACACCACAGCTACGGCCACTGGTCAGGGGGACCCAGAACATAACCCCCAGTACATGTGACCACACCACAGCTACGGCCACTGGTCAGGGGGGACCCAGAACATAACCCCCAGTACATGTGACCACACCACAGCTACGGCCACTGGTCAGGGGGACCCAGAACATAACCCCCAGTACATGTGATCACACCACAGCTACGGCCACTGGTCAGGGGGGAATCCAGAACATAACCCCCAGTACATGTGACCACACCACAGCTACAGCCACTGGTCAGGGGGGGGACCCAGAACATAACCCCCAGTACATCTGATCACACCACAGCTACAGCCACTGGTCAGGGGGGGGGGACCCAGAACATAACCCCCAGTACATGTGATCACACCACAGCTACGGCCACTGGTCAGGGGGGATCCAGAACATAACCCCCCCAGTACATGTGACCACACCACAGCTACGGCCACTGGTCAGGGGGGGACCCAGAACATAACCCCCAGTACATGTGACCACACCACAGCTACGGCCACTGGTCAGGGGGGACCCAGAACATAACCCCCAGTACATGTGACCACACCACAGCTACAGCCACTGGTCAGGGGGGATCCAGAACATAACCCCCAGTACATGTGACCACACCACAGCTACAGCCACTGGTCAGGGGGACCCAGAACATAACCCCCAGTACATGTGATCACACCACAGCTACGGCCACTGGTCAGGGGGGATCCAGAACATAACCCCCAGTACATGTGACCACACCACAGCTACGGCCACTGGTCAGGGGGACCCAGAACATAACCCCCAGTACATGTGACCACACCACAGCTACGGCCACTGGTCAGGGGGACCCAGAACATAACCCCCAGTACATGTGATCACAACACAGCTACAGCCAGAGGTCGCAGGGCAGCAGAGAGGATCCGATACATGTGATAACACCACAGCTGTGTCCGGTGGTCTGCCCCCTGCAGGCAGCTGTAGTCCTGGCAGGGCATAAGGACTCCTCTCACCTTTGTGATCTCCTCCCGCAGCTCCTCTTCCGTCTGCTCCACTTCTATGAACACAGAAAAAGGTAATGAGAAGAGGGAGACAATCACAGCCCCCCTGTGCTTTATACTGCAGCACTGCTCCCCGGGGGTACGATCTATGACCCAGTGTCTATGCTCTTCTGTCCCCCATGCTCTACACTGCAGCTTATAGAGCAGAAAGCGATAATACGGGGGGGCAGCATCTTATCCTGTACAGCGGGAGGACCCCCCCCCCAGCATCACAGGGGCAGCACCCACACAGCGCCCCTCCTATTACCTGAGGTGTCCACGATGTGTGTGGGGACCCGCTCCGGGGTCACGTCTGCTGGTATAGTGATCTCCTCCGCTCGGGCCGGCACCTGGGGGAGAGGAAGGGGTTAACAAATACCAGGTGCTGGGAAACTACAACTCCCAGCATCCGCTGCCTTACCTCATCCGGGAACTCCTCCCCCACCAGCGCCATTATCAGCGAGGTCTTCCCCACTTGTGCTGCAGGATAAGAGGGGGGACGGTGAGTGCACAGGGGTCTCATTATATGGGGGTCCTCATGCCCCTCTGTATCCCTCACCTCCCATCATGCTTCACTCCATGAGCCCAGCACTCTGCCATCATTCACTCTAGGCACATCCAATCTCCTCTCCTGTAACCTGAGAGCAATGAATTGTGGGAGATTTAAAGCCCTGCAGGGGCGGGGCTTGTACGCAGAGGAGGGTGTTGCTGCAGCTTTAGATGTGACTGGAGCAGAAGAGGAGCACAATAACAGTAATGGGAGAATGAGACATCAGAGAACTGAACTACAACTCCCATCATCCCGTGCAAAGCTGCCGGGGCACGATGGGAGTTGTAGTCCATGTGTCATCCACGTGACAGAGGTGACATTGACAGTCCAGGGACCCCGCCCGTGACCCCACACCCGCCCCCGGGTCACCCGCTCTCACCCTCCCCCAGCAGGAGGATCCTCACGTCCCGCTTCATGATCCCGGCGCCGCCAACATCGACTTCCGGGTGTGCAGGCGGACAGCCAAAGACAGCGCGCCAACACTTCCGGCGTCTCTGAGAAGACGCCCTACGTCATTTCCGCTCAGATTTTATAGCGCGCCATAAAGGCGTCTGGTCGCCACAGTAACAGGAGCGAGGGGCGGAGCCTGGACCTGGGGAAAAGCACGTACACCTAAGCAAGGGGGAGGACCGGGTCACGTGACAAGCAGATAAGAGGAGCTGCAACACAGCGCCACCTGCTGGCAGAGGAAGAGGAGAGTAATGACCACAGCGCCTCCTGCTGGAGGAAGAGGAGAGGAATGACCACAGCGCCTCCTGCTGGAGGAGGAGAGGAATGACCACAGCGCCTCCTGCTGGAGGAGGAGAGTAATGACCACAGCGCCTCCTGCTGGAGGAGGAGAGTAATGACCACAGCGCCTCCTGCTGGAGGAAGAGGAGAGGAATGACCACAGCGCCTCCTGCTGGAGGAGGAGAGTAATGACCACAGCGCCTCCTGCTGGAGGAGGAGAGTAATGACCACAGCGCCTCCTGCTGGAGGAGGAGAGTAATGACCACAGTGCCTCCTGCTGGAGGAGGAGAGTAATGACCACAGCGCCTCCTGCTGGAGGAGGAGGGAATGACCACAGCGCCTCCTGCTGGAGGAAGAGGAGAGTAATGACCACAGCGCCTCCTGCTGGAGGAAGAGTAGAGTAATGACCACAGCACCTCCTGCTGGAGGAGGAGAGGAATGACCAATGACCACAGCGCCTCCTGCTGGAGGAGGAGAGTAATTACCACAGCGCCTCCTGCTGGAGGAGGAGAGTAATGACCACAGCGCCTCCTGCTGGAGGAGGAGAGGAATGACCACAGCGCCTCCTGCTGGAGGAGGAGAGGAATGACCACAGCGCCTCCTGCTGGAGGAGGAGAGGAATGACCACAGCGCCTCCTGCTGGAGGAAGAGGAGAGTAATGACCACAGCGCCTCCTGCTGGAGGAAGAGGAGAGTAATGACCACAGCACCTCCTGCTGGAGGAGGAGAGGAATGACAATAGCGCCTCCTGCTGGAGGAGGAGAGGAATGACCAATGACCACAGCGCCGCCTGCTGGAGGAGGAGAGTTATGACCACAGCGCCGCCTGCTGGAGGAGGAGAGTAATGACCACAGCACCTCCTGCTGTAGGAGGAAAGTAATGACCAATGACCACAGCGCCTCCTGCTGGAGGAGGAGAGTAATGACCACAGCGCCTCCTGCTGGAGGAGGAGAGTAATGACCACAGCGTCTCCTGCTGGAGGAGGAGAGTAATGACCACAGCGCCTCCTGCTGGAGGAGGAGAGTAATGACCACAGCGCCACCTGCTGGAGGAGGAGAGTAATGACCACAGCGCCTCCTGCTGGAGGAAGAGGAGAGTAATGACCACAGCACCTCCTGCTGGAGGAGGAGAGTAATGACCACAGCGCCTCCTGCTGGAGGAGGAGAGTAATGACCACAGCGCCTCCTGCTGGAGGAGGAGAGTAATGACCACAGCGCCTCCTGCTGGAGGAGGAGAGTAATGACCACAGCGCCTCCTGCTGGAGGAGAGGAGAGTAATGACCACAGCGCCTCCTGCTGGAGGAGGAGAGTAATGACCAATGACCACAGCGCCGCCTGCTGGAGGAGGAGAGTAATGACCACAGCGCCGCCTGCTGGAGGAGGAGAGTAATGACCACAGCGCCTCCTGCTGTAGGAGGAGAGTAATGACTACAGCGCCTCCTGCTGGAGGAGGAGAGGAATGACCACAGCGCCTCCTGCTGGAGGAGAAGAGTAATGACCACAGCGCCTCCTGCTGGAGGAGGAGAGGAATGACCACAGCGCCTCCTGCTGGAGGAGGAGAGTAATGACCACAGCGCCTCCGGCTGGAGGAGGAGAGGAATGACCACAGCGCCTTCTGCTGGAGGAGGAGAGGAATGACCACAGCGCCTTCTGCTGGAGGAGGAGAGTAAAGACCACAGCACCGCCTGCTGGAGGAGGAGAGTAATGACCACAGCGCCTCCTGCTGGAGGAGGAGAGTAATGACCACAGCGCCTCCTGCTGGAAGAGGAGAGTAATGACCACAGCGCCTCCTGCTGGAGGAGGAGAGTAATGACCACAGCGCCGCCTGCTGGAGGAGGAGAGGAATGACCACAGCGCCTTCTGCTGGAGGAGGAGAGTAATGACCACAGCGCCGCCTGCTGGAAGAGGAGAGTAATGACCACAGCACCACCTGCTGGAGGAGGAGAGTAATGACCACAGCGCCTCCTGCTGGAGGAGGAGAGTAATGACCACAGCGCCACCTGCTGGAGGAGGAGAGTAATGACCACAGCGCCTCCTGCTGGAGGAGGAGAGTAATGACCACAGCGTCTCCTGCTGGAGGAGGAGGGTAATGACAATAGCGCCTCCTGCTGGAGGAGGAGAGGAATGACCACAGCTCCACCTGCTGGAGGAAGAGGAGAGGAATAACCACAGCGCCACCTGCTGGATGAGAAGAGTAATGACCACAGCGCCTCCTGCTGGAGGACAGTAATGACCACAGCGCCTCCTGCTGGAGGAAGAGGAGAGGAATGACCACAGCGCCTCCTGCTGGAGGAGAGTAATGACCACAGTGCCTCCTGCTGGAGGAAGAGGAGAGTAATGACCACAGCGCCTCCTGCTGGAGGAAGAGGAGAGTGATGACCACAGCGCCTCCTGCTGGAGGAAGAGGAGAGGAATGACCACAGCGCCTCCTGCTGGAGGAAGAGGAGAGGAATGACCACAGCGCCACATGCTGGAGGAGAAGAGTATTGACCACAGCGCCTCCTGCTGGAGGAGAGTAATGACCACAGTGCCTCCTGCTGGAGGAGGAGGGTAATGACCACAGCTCCACCTGCTGGAGGAGGAGAGGAATGACCACAGCGCCTCCTGCTGGAGGAGGAGAGTAATGACCACAGCGCCTCCTGCTGGAGGAGGAGAGTAATGACCACAGCGCCTCCTGCTGGAGGAGGAGAGTAATGACCACAGCGCCGCCTGCTGGAGGAGGAGAGGAATGACCACAGCGCCTTCTGCTGGAGGAGGAGAGTAATGACCACAGCGCCGCCTGCTGGAAGAGGAGAGTAATGACCACAGCACCACCTGCTGGAGGAGGAGAGTAATGACCACAGCGCCTCCTGCTGGAGGAGGAGAGTAATGACCACAGCGCCACCTGCTGGAGGAGGAGAGTAATGACCACAGCGCCTCCTGCTGGAGGAGGAGAGTAATGACCACAGCGTCTCCTGCTGGAGGAGGAGGGTAATGACAATAGCGCCTCCTGCTGGAGGAGGAGAGGAATGACCACAGCTCCACCTGCTGGAGGAAGAGGAGAGGAATAACCACAGCGCCACCTGCTGGATGAGAAGAGTAATGACCACAGCGCCTCCTGCTGGAGGACAGTAATGACCACAGCGCCTCCTGCTGGAGGAAGAGGAGAGGAATGACCACAGCGCCTCCTGCTGGAGGAGAGTAATGACCACAGTGCCTCCTGCTGGAGGAAGAGGAGAGTAATGACCACAGCGCCTCCTGCTGGAGGAAGAGGAGAGTAATGACCACAGCGCCTCCTGCTGGAGGAAGAGGAGAGGAATGACCTCAGCGCCTCCTGCTGGAGGAAGAGGAGAGGAATGACCACAGCGCCACATGCTGGAGGAGAAGAGTATTGACCACAGCGCCTCCTGCTGGAGGAGAGTAATGACCACAGTGCCTCCTGCTGGAGGAGGAGGGTAATGACCACAGCTCCACCTGCTGGAGGAGGAGAGGAATGACCACAGCGCCTCCTGCTGGAGGAGGAGAGTAATGACCACAGCGCCTCCTGCTGGAGGAGGAGAGTAATGACCACAGCGCCTCCTGCTGGAGGAGGAAAGTAATGACCCCAGCGCCTCCTGCTGGAGGAGGAGAGTAATGACCACAGCGTCTCCTGCTGGAGGAGGAGAGTAATGACCACAGCGCCACCTGCTGGAGGAGGAGGAGAGTAATGACCACAGCGCCACCTGCTGGAGGAGGAGAGTAATGACCACAGCGCCTCCTGCTGGAGGAGGAGAGTAATGACCCCAGCGCCTCCTGCTGGAGGAGGAGAGTAATGACCACAGCGTCTCCTGCTGGAGGAGGAGGAGAGTAATGACCACAGCGCCACCTGCTGGAGGAGGAGGAGAGTAATGACCACAGCGCCACCTGCTGGAGGAGGAGAGTAATGACCACAGCGCCTCCTGCTGGAGGAGGAGAGTAATGACCACAGCGCCTCCTGCTGGAGGAGGAGAGTAATGACCACAGCGCCTCCTGCTGGAGGAGGAAAGCAATGACCACAGCGCCACCTGCTGGAGGAGGAGAGTAATGACCACAGCGCCACCTGCTGGAGGAGGAGGAGAGTAATGACCACAGCGCCACCTGCTGGAGGAGAGTAATGACCACAGCGCCTCCTGCTGGAGGAGGAGAGTAATGACCACAGCGCCACCTGCTGGAGGAGGAGAGTAATGACCACAGCGCCTCCTGCTGGAGGAGGAGAGTAATGACCACAGCGCCTCCTGCTGGAGGAGGAGAGTAATGACCACAGCGCCTCCTGCTGGAGGAGGAGAGTAATGACCACAGCGCCTCCTGCTGGAGGAGGAGAGTAATGACCACAGCGCCACCTGCTGGAGGAGTAGGAGAGTAATGACCACAGCGCCACCTGCTGGAGGAGGAGAGTAATGACCACAGCGCCTCCTGCTGGAGGAGGAGAGTAATGACCACAGCGTCTCCTGCTGGAGGAGGAGAGTAATGACCACAGCGCCACCTGCTGGAGGAGGAGAGTAATGACCACAGCGCCTCCTGCTGGAGGAGGAGAGTAATGACCACAGCGCCTCCTGCTGGAGGGGAGGAGAGTAATGACCACAGCGCCTCCTGCTGGAGGAGAGGAGAGTAATGACCACAGCGCCTCCTGCTGGAGGAGGAGAGTAATGACCACAGCGCCACCTGCTGGAGGAGGAGAGTAATGACCACAGTGCCTCCTGCTGGAGGAAGAGGAGAGTATTGACCACAGCGCCTCCTGCTGGAGGAGGAGAGTAATGACCACAGCGCCTCCTGCTGGAGGAGGAGGAGAGGAATGACCACAGCGCCTCCTGCTGGAGGAGAGTAATGACCACAGCGCCTCCTGCTGGAGGGGAGGAGAGTAATGACCACAGCGCCACCTGCTGGAGGAGGAGGAGAGTAATGACCACAGCGCCACCTGCTGGAGGAGGAGAGTAATGACCACAGCGCCTCCTGCTGGAGGAGGAGAGTAATGACCACAGCGCCTCCTGCTGGAGGAGGAGAGTAATGACCACAGCGCCACCTGCTGGAGGAGGAGAGTAATGACCATAGTGCCTCCTGCTGGAGGAGAGTAATGACCACAGCACCTCCTGCTGGAGGAGGAGAGTAATGACCACAGCGCCTCCTGCTGGAGGAGGAGAGTAATGACCACAGCGCCTCCTGCTGGAGGAGAGTAATGACCACAGCGCCTCCTGCTGGAGGGGAGGAGAGTAATGACCACAGCGCCACCTGCTGGAGGAGGAGGAGAGTAATGACCACAGCGCCACCTGCTGGAGGAGGAGAGTAATGACCACAGCGCCTCCTGCTGGAGGAGGAGAGTAATGACCACAGCGCCAACTGCTGGAGGAGGAGAGTAATGACCACAGTGCCTCCTGCTGGAGGAAGAGGAGAGTATTGACCACAGCGCCTCCTGCTGGAGGAGGAGAGTAATGACCACAGCGCCTCCTGCTGGAGGAAGAGGAGAGGAATGACCACAGCGCCTCCTGCTGGAGGAGAGTAATGACCACAGCGCCTCCTGCTGGAGGGGAGGAGAGTAATGACCACAGCGCCACCTGCTGGAGGAGGAGGAGAGTAATGACCACAGCGCCACCTGCTGGAGGAGGAGAGTAATGACCACAGCGCCTCCTGCTGGAGGAGGAGAGTAATGACCACAGCGCCTCCTGCTGGAGGAGGAGAGTAATGACCACAGCGCCACCTGCTGGAGGAGGAGAGTAATGACCATAGTGCCTCCTGCTGGAGGAGAGTAATGACCACAGCACCTCCTGCTGGAGGAGGAGAGTAATGACCACAGCGCCTCCTGCTGGAGGAGGAGAGTAATGACCACAGCGCCTCCTGCTGGAGGAGAGTAATGACCACAGCGCCTCCTGCTGGAGGGGAGGAGAGTAATGACCACAGCGCCACCTGCTGGAGGAGGAGAGTAATGACCACAGCGCCTCCTGCTGGAGGAGGAGGAGAGGAATGACCACAGCGCCTCCTGCTGGAGGAGGAGAGTAATGACCACAGCGCCTCCTGCTGGAGGAGGAGAGTAATGACCACAGCGCCACCTGCTGGAGGAGGAGAGTAATGACCACAGCACCTCCTGCTGGAGGAGGAGAGTAATGACCACAGCGCCTCCTGCTGGAGGAGGAGAGTAATGACCACAGCGCCTCCTGCTGGAGGAGGAGAATAATGACCACAGCGTCTCCTGCTGGAGGAGGAGGGTAATGACAATAGCGCCTCCTGCTGGAGGAGGAGAGGAATGACCACAGCTCCACCTGCTGGAGGAAGAGGAGAGGAATAACCACAGCGCCACCTGCTGGATGAGAAGAGTAATGACCACAGCGCCTCCTGCTGGAGGACAGTAATGACCACAGCGCCTCCTGCTGGAGGAAGAGGAGAGGAATGACCACAGCGCCTCCTGCTGGAGGAGAGTAATGACCACAGTGCCTCCTGCTGGAGGAAGAGGAGAGTAATGACCACAGCGCCTCCTGCTGGAGGAAGAGGAGAGTGATGACCACAGCGCCTCCTGCTGGAGGAAGAGGAGAGGAATGACCACAGCGCCTCCTGCTGGAGGAAGAGGAGAGGAATGACCACAGCGCCACATGCTGGAGGAGAAGAGTATTGACCACAGCGCCTCCTGCTGGAGGAGAGTAATGACCACAGTGCCTCCTGCTGGAGGAGGAGGGTAATGACCACAGCTCCACCTGCTGGAGGAGGAGAGGAATGACCACAGCGCCTCCTGCTGGAGGAGGAGAGTAATGACCACAGCGCCTCCTGCTGGAGGAGGAGAGTAATGACCACAGCGCCTCCTGCTGGAGGAGGAAAGTAATGACCCCAGCGCCTCCTGCTGGAGGAGGAGAGTAATGACCACAGCGTCTCCTGCTGGAGGAGGAGAGTAATGACCACAGCGCCACCTGCTGGAGGAGGAGGAGAGTAATGACCACAGCGCCACCTGCTGGAGGAGGAGAGTAATGACCACAGCGCCTCCTGCTGGAGGAGGAGAGTAATGACCCCAGCGCCTCCTGCTGGAGGAGGAGAGTAATGACCACAGCGTCTCCTGCTGGAGGAGGAGGAGAGTAATGACCACAGCGCCACCTGCTGGAGGAGGAGGAGAGTAATGACCACAGCGCCACCTGCTGGAGGAGGAGAGTAATGACCACAGCGCCTCCTGCTGGAGGAGGAGAGTAATGACCACAGCGCCTCCTGCTGGAGGAGGAGAGTAATGACCACAGCGCCTCCTGCTGGAGGAGGAGAGCAATGACCACAGCGCCACCTGCTGGAGGAGGAGAGTAATGACCACAGCGCCACCTGCTGGAGGAGGAGGAGAGTAATGACCACAGCGCCACCTGCTGGAGGAGAGTAATGACCACAGCGCCTCCTGCTGGAGGAGGAGAGTAATGACCACAGCGCCACCTGCTGGAGGAGGAGAGTAATGACCACAGCGCCTCCTGCTGGAGGAGGAGAGTAATGACCACAGCGCCTCCTGCTGGAGGAGGAGAGTAATGACCACAGCGCCTCCTGCTGGAGGAGGAGAGTAATGACCACAGTGCCTCCTGCTGGAGGAAGAGGAGAGTATTGACCACAGCGCCTCCTGCTGGAGGAGGAGAGTAATGACCACAGCGCCTCCTGCTGGAGGAGGAGGAGAGGAATGACCACAGCGCCTCCTGCTGGAGGAGAGTAATGACCACAGCGCCTCCTGCTGGAGGGGAGGAGAGTAATGACCACAGCGCCACCTGCTGGAGGAGGAGGAGAGTAATGACCACAGCGCCACCTGCTGGAGGAGGAGAGTAATGACCACAGCGCCTCCTGCTGGAGGAGGAGAGTAATGACCACAGCGCCTCCTGCTGGAGGAGGAGAGTAATGACCACAGCGCCACCTGCTGGAGGAGGAGAGTAATGACCATAGTGCCTCCTGCTGGAGGAGAGTAATGACCACAGCACCTCCTGCTGGAGGAGGAGAGTAATGACCACAGCGCCTCCTGCTGGAGGAGGAGAGTAATGACCACAGCGCCTCCTGCTGGAGGAGAGTAATGACCACAGCGCCTCCTGCTGGAGGGGAGGAGAGGAATGACCACAGCGCCACCTGCTGGAGGAGGAGGAGAGTAATGACCACAGCGCCACCTGCTGGAGGAGGAGAGTAATGACCACAGCGCCTCCTGCTGGAGGAGGAGAGTAATGACCACAGCGCCAACTGCTGGAGGAGGAGAGTAATGACCACAGTGCCTCCTGCTGGAGGAAGAGGAGAGTATTGACCACAGCGCCTCCTGCTGGAGGAGGAGAGTAATGACCACAGCGCCTCCTGCTGGAGGAGGAGGAGAGGAATGACCACAGCGCCTCCTGCTGGAGGAGAGTAATGACCACAGCGCCTCCTGCTGGAGGGGAGGAGAGTAATGACCACAGCGCCACCTGCTGGAGGAGGAGGAGAGTAATGACCACAGCGCCACCTGCTGGAGGAGGAGAGTAATGACCACAGCGCCTCCTGCTGGAGGAGGAGAGTAATGACCACAGCGCCTCCTGCTGGAGGAGGAGAGTAATGACCACAGCGCCTCCTGCTGGAGGAGGAGAGTAATGACCACAGCGCCTCCTGCTGGAGGAGGAGAGTAATGACCACAGCGTCTCCTGCTGGAGGAGGAGGGTAATGACAATAGCGCCTCCTGCTGGAGGAGGAGAGGAATGACCACAGCTCCACCTGCTGGAGGAAGAGGAGAGGAATAACCACAGCGCCACCTGCTGGATGAGAAGAGTAATGACCACAGCGCCTCCTGCTGGAGGACAGTAATGACCACAGCGCCTCCTGCTGGAGGAAGAGGAGAGGAATGACCACAGCGCCTCCTGCTGGAGGAGAGTAATGACCACAGTGCCTCCTGCTGGAGGAGGAGAGGAATGACCACAGCTCCACCTGCTGGAGGAAGAGGAGAGGAATAACCACAGCGCCACCTGCTGGATGAGAAGAGTAATGACCACAGCGCCTCCTGCTGGAGGACAGTAATGACCACAGCGCCTCCTGCTGGAGGAAGAGGAGAGGAATGACCACAGCGCCTCCTGCTGGAGGAGAGTAATGACCACAGTGCCTCCTGCTGGAGGAAGAGGAGAGTAATGACCACAGCGCCTCCTGCTGGAGGAAGAGGAGAGTGATGACCACAGCGCCTCCTGCTGGAGGAAGAGGAGAGGAATGACCACAGCGCCTCCTGCTGGAGGAAGAGGAGAGGAATGACCACAGCGCCACATGCTGGAGGAGAAGAGTATTGACCACAGCGCCTCCTGCTGGAGGAGAGTAATGACCACAGTGCCTCCTGCTGGAGGAGGAGGGTAATGACCACAGCTCCACCTGCTGGAGGAGGAGAGGAATGACCACAGCGCCTCCTGCTGGAGGAGGAGAGTAATGACCACAGCGCCTCCTGCTGGAGGAGGAGAGTAATGACCACAGCGCCTCCTGCTGGAGGAGGAAAGTAATGACCCCAGCGCCTCCTGCTGGAGGAGGAGAGTAATGACCACAGCGTCTCCTGCTGGAGGAGGAGAGTAATGACCACAGCGCCACCTGCTGGAGGAGGAGGAGAGTAATGACCACAGCGCCACCTGCTGGAGGAGGAGAGTAATGACCACAGCGCCTCCTGCTGGAGGAGGAGAGTAATGACCCCAGCGCCTCCTGCTGGAGGAGGAGAGTAATGACCACAGCGTCTCCTGCTGGAGGAGGAGGAGAGTAATGACCACAGCGCCACCTGCTGGAGGAGGAGGAGAGTAATGACCACAGCGCCACCTGCTGGAGGAGGAGAGTAATGACCACAGCGCCTCCTGCTGGAGGAGGAGAGTAATGACCACAGCGCCTCCTGCTGGAGGAGGAGAGTAATGACCACAGCGCCTCCTGCTGGAGGAGGAGAGTAATGACCACAGCGCCTCCTGCTGGAGGAGGAGAGTAATGACCACAGCGCCTCCTGCTGGAGGAGGAGAGTAATGACCACAGCGCCTCCTGCTGGAGGAGGAGAGTAATGACCACAGCGCCTCCTGCTGGAGGAGGAGAGCAATGACCACAGCGCCACCTGCTGGAGGAGGAGAGTAATGACCACAGCGCCACCTGCTGGAGGAGGAGGAGAGTAATGACCACAGCGCCACCTGCTGGAGGAGAGTAATGACCACAGCGCCTCCTGCTGGAGGAGGAGAGTAATGACCACAGCGCCACCTGCTGGAGGAGGAGAGTAATGACCACAGCGCCTCCTGCTGGAGGAGGAGAGTAATGACCACAGCGCCTCCTGCTGGAGGAGGAGAGTAATGACCACAGCGCCTCCTGCTGGAGGAGGAGAGTAATGACCACAGCGCCTCCTGCTGGAGGAGGAGAGTAATGACCACAGCGCCACCTGCTGGAGGAGTAGGAGAGTAATGACCACAGCGCCACCTGCTGGAGGAGGAGAGTAATGACCACAGCGCCTCCTGCTGGAGGAGGAGAGTAATGACCACAGCGTCTCCTGCTGGAGGAGGAGAGTAATGACCACAGCGCCACCTGCTGGAGGAGGAGAGTAATGACCACAGCGCCTCCTGCTGGAGGAGGAGAGTAATGACCACAGCGCCTCCTGCTGGAGGGGAGGAGAGTAATGACCACAGCGCCTCCTGCTGGAGGAGAGGAGAGTAATGACCACAGCGCCTCCTGCTGGAGGAGGAGAGTAATGACCACAGCGCCACCTGCTGGAGGAGGAGAGTAATGACCACAGTGCCTCCTGCTGGAGGAAGAGGAGAGTATTGACCACAGCGCCTCCTGCTGGAGGAGGAGAGTAATGACCACAGCGCCTCCTGCTGGAGGAGGAGGAGAGGAATGACCACAGCGCCTCCTGCTGGAGGAGAGTAGAGTAATGACCACAGCGCCACCTGCTGGAGGAGAGTAATGACCACAGCGCCACCTGCTGGAGGAGGAGAGTAATGACCACAGCGCCTCCTGCTGGAGGAGGAGAGTAATGACCACAGCGCCTCCTGCTGGAGGAGGAGAGTAATGACCACAGCGCCACCTGCTGGAGGAGGAGAGTAATGACCATAGTGCCTCCTGCTGGAGGAGAGTAATGACCACAGCACCTCCTGCTGGAGGAGGAGAGTAATGACCACAGCGCCTCCTGCTGGAGGAGGAGAGTAATGACCACAGCGCCTCCTGCTGGAGGAGAGTAATGACCACAGCGCCTCCTGCTGGAGGGGAGGAGAGGAATGACCACAGCGCCACCTGCTGGAGGAGGAGGAGAGTAATGACCACAGCGCCACCTGCTGGAGGAGGAGGAGAGTAATGACCACAGCGCCACCTGCTGGAGGAGGAGAGTAATGACCACAGCGCCTCCTGCTGGAGGAGGAGGAGAGGAATGACCACAGCGCCTCCTGCTGGAGGAGAGTAATGACCACAGCGCCTCCTGCTGGAGGGGAGGAGAGTAATGACCACAGCGCCACCTGCTGGAGGAGGAGAGTAATGACCACAGCGCCTCCTGCTGGAGGAGGAGAGTAATGACCACAGCGCCAACTGCTGGAGGAGGAGAGTAATGACCACAGTGCCTCCTGCTGGAGGAAGAGGAGAGTATTGACCACAGCGCCTCCTGCTGGAGGAGGAGAGTAATGACCACAGCGCCTCCTGCTGGAGGAGGAGGAGAGGAATGACCACAGCGCCTCCTGCTGGAGGAGAGTAATGACCACAGCGCCTCCTGCTGGAGGGGAGGAGAGTAATGACCACAGCGCCACCTGCTGGAGGAGGAGGAGAGTAATGACCACAGCGCCACCTGCTGGAGGAGGAGAGTAATGACCACAGCGCCTCCTGCTGGAGGAGGAGAGTAATGACCACAGCGCCTCCTGCTGGAGGAGGAGAGTAATGACCACAGCGCCACCTGCAGGAGGAGGAGAGTAATGACCATAGTGCCTCCTGCTGGAGGAGAGTAATGACCACAGCACCTCCTGCTGGAGGAGGAGAGTAATGACCACAGCGCCTCCTGCTGGAGGAGGAGAGTAATGACCACAGCGCCTCCTGCTGGAGGAGAGTAATGACCACAGCGCCTCCTGCTGGAGGGGAGGAGAGTAATGACCACAGCGCCACCTGCTGGAGGAGGAGGAGAGTAATGACCACAGCGCCACCTGCTGGAGGAGGAGAGTAATGACCACAGCGCCTCCTGCTGGAGGAGGAGAGTAATGACCACAGCGCCTCCTGCTGGAGGAGGAGAGTAATGACCACAGCGCCTCCTGCTGGAGGAGGAGAGTAATGACCACAGCGCCACCTGCTGGAGGAGGAGAGTAATGACCACAGCGCCTCCTGCTGGAGGAGGAGAGTAATGACCACAGCGCCTCCTGCTGGAGGAGGAGAGTAATGACCACAGCGCCTCCTGCTGGAGGAGAGTAATGACCACAGCGCCTCCTGCTGGAGGGGAGGAGAGTAATGACCACAGCGCCTCCTGCTGGAGGAGAGTAATGACCACAGCGCCTCCTGCTGGAGGAGGAAAGTAATGACCACAGCGCCTCCTGCTGGAGGAGGAGAGTATTGACCACAGCGCCTCCTGCTGGAGGAGGAGAGGAATAACCTGCCCCTGTATGTATAGGTTTGTGTTACACCGCTACCATTGGCCGCAGATAGACCAGAACTAGAGATGTTCCAGATCCGTTTAACTGTTGAAAATGCATTGGGAAATCTGGGTGACATTACACAGAAGGACTCAGCTTTTCCGGGCTTCTGTAGGGCCGCAGCTGAACCAGTCTGCACCCAGGGAAAGCTGGGTGGATACAAGATGTTTCTCTAGTAATAAAACCCCCAACACAAAAAAATCCTTTAAATAAAAACTTTATAAAACATTTTCAGGTAAAATAAAACTTCAGATTTGGGGTAAAACAGCATTAGATCCATGTACTGTACAGACTATGTACACAGGTCACATCCAGAGCTGCGGCGAGGACACTGGGGGGTCAGGAGCTGCGGATGTCCCAGACCAGCACCTGGTTGTAGGACGCAGAGAAGAGAAGGTTCCCGGAGGGGGAGATGCGGCAGAGGTGGACGCCGTCATCATGAGCCGCAAAGTCCTGCTGGGTGCCGGACGCCGAGTCAATGACACGTAGGAGACGCTCTGCCGAGAGAGGGGGGGTTGTTACAATGTATCAGGAATCTCTCTCCTGCTCTGGTAGTTTGTTACAGTGTATCAGGCTGGAGACTCACCGCCGCTGCCGACCACCAGGAGCGAAGCCGCCGGGGACATGGACAGAGATGAAGCGAAGTGAGAGAGAGGAATCCTGAGCAGAACCTGCAAGATACCGGACAAGGGGGGAGGATTATATACCGGGGGGGAGGATTATATACTGAAAGGAAGGATTATATACTGGGGGGTTGGATTATATACTGAGGATGGGGGGGGGGAGGATTATATACTGGGGGGGGGAGGATTATATACTGAGGATGGGGGGAGGGATTAGATACTGGAGGGAGGGGGTAGGATATATACTGAGGGGGTGGGGGGAGGATTATATACTGAGGGGGTGGGGGGAAGGATTATATACTGAGGATGGGGGGAGGGATTAGATACTGGAGGGAGGGGGTAGGATTATATACTGAGGGGGTGGAGGGAAGGATTATATACTGGGGGGGTGGGGGAAGGATTATATAGTGAGGGGGTGGGGGGAAGGATTATATACTGAGGGGGTGGGGGGAAGGATTATATAGTGAGGGGGTGGGGGGAAGGATTATATACTGGGGGGGTGGGGGAAGGATTATACTGGGGGGGGGGGGGAGGATTTATACTGAGGGGGTGGGGGGAGGATTATATACTGAGGGGGTGGGGGGAGGATTATATACTGAGGGGGTGGGGGGAAGGATTATATACTGAGGGGGTGGGGGGAGGATTATATACTGAGGGGGTGGGGGGAAGGATTATATACTGAGGGGGTGGGGGGGAAGGATTATAACTGAGGGGGTGGGGGGAAGGATTATATACTGAGGGGGTGGGGGGAAGGATTATATACTGAGGGGGTGGGGGGAAGGATTATATACTGGGGGGTGGGGGAAGGATTATATACTGAGGGGGTGGGGGAGGATTATATACTGAGGGGGTGGGGGGAAGGATTATATACTGAGGGGTGGGGGAGGATTATATACTGAGAGGGTGGGGGGAGGATTATATATTGGAGGGGTAGGGGGAAGATTATATATTGGAGGGGGTG